>NC_080837.1:50977418-51300168 GCF_030435755.1 Ochotona princeps
GTAAATCTGACTTTCCAATGAAAACAACTAAAATCTTTTTTAAAAAAGTTAAAAAGGGAATTAATAAAAATTTGAGACCCTTTGTTTCCTGGTTCTTAAGAATTTCAAAATCATATTAACCCAAGAACAAGCTTCTCCTAAGCCTGGAACCCTGTGTGATACACATGGCACATTCTCTGTTTATATATGAATAAAGTGTTACTAGTTATGTACTTTAATATTCTAATTTCACAAGGCAGTAAGCTTATATCTAATGGAATTAAAAAGAGTTCATCCATGATCACAGAATATTTGAAGACAGGGACGATCCTAAATTCCTGTCTTCAAAATAATTTCAGCAGCACTTTTTGATAATATGGGTCTGAACACGTCACATAGATTAAATCTGTGAACAAAGAACTGACCTTAAGCATTTTAAGATACTGTTGATGAAAAGTAAGATATGAAAATAGAATTATTGATTTCTCTTTGACTAGATACCAATCTGATTGCACAACATTGGGGCCATTCCTAATGCCCCTGAACTGCACATTTAGAATTGTTAAAATGGTAAATTTTATAGGATGTACATTTTCTCGCAATATATCTTAGTGAGGGAGCTGGCAAGGGCCAGGTGGCCAGGTTTCTCAAGGCTGTCAGGGCACTTCTGCCTGGAGGCACACAACCACAAGTCACCTTCATCTTGACCAAGAGACTCAAGAGGAAAGTCAGTTCTGCCGGGGGGACAAGGGAGGAAGATATCATGAGATCTGCAGGGCTGCTGGCTCAAGCTGCTATTGCAAAACAGGACCCTAATCCCCATATCATGGAAGGATGAGCCATTAGACAGAAATATGCAAACAAAAAGAAAAGAACAAGCAGCCACAACAAGAAAGGACAACAGGGCTAAACCAGTAAGCTAAGAGTTGCAGAACTGCCTGCAGAAAACAAAGTTAAAACAAGACATCAGTCCTTGATGAAACAGAAAACCGCAATGTCATTATTATCATACACCTGTCTTTTCAGTGATCTATGTTTCCTTATACAATCCAGAGGGATATTTTTGTCAACTCTTTTTGTAAATGCAACTTTTTTAGTAGTGCTGGAAACATTTTAAAGGAGAGAATACCACTTCATGCCATTTTTTCACGTGTGGTTCATTTTTAAAAGGTAAATGCATTTGCTTGCTTGCTTGTTTGTTTCTGGTGCAACCAGAAAATGCTAATATATTGAAAAATGGAAAGCTTTGTTGTGAATGTCAGGTCACCATTCTCACAGGTGGAGGGGAACTTTCTAATCTATAATCCACAGCATAGTAAATGGTCGTGGTAATCACACGTGTGCATTTAATACATCTTGAACATTTTGAATGACTTGCACTCTTTTATTATTGCATAGTAGAATCTTTCCCCCAAAAATCTTATACCTTTGTCATTGCTCTGTCTGAATTCTTTCCAGGATGCAATATTTTTTCCTTCTGGTTGTCCAGTTTCTCTAATGATTTTAATACACATGTTATGAATTTTGCATAAATTATCATGTATTGGGACTGGTTCTAAACACTAATAAAATTTCAACTGACAAATATGTATGTTTTAACTTATATGTGGAAATAAGCTCAATTTTCATGATTGTAGTCTCATTTCACACTTATCAAATCATCTGACCCCAACTCCTTATACTTAACAATAATGACCAAATACTCCATATTTTCATGGTCACAGTTCATTATTTTTGTCTTATATAGGTATATCATTCCGCAATAAACTAAAATTAGTTGCATCAACACTTATCTCATTGTTTCAAAGCACCCTGGCCTCAGAAAATGCAGCATATGTTTAGAGTTATATTTTACTTTATTTCTTAACAAACAAGGTGTTTTAAAAGCATTATAACTGTCTTGACTCACAATTACATCTATTTTTATTTCTTTAATCTGTGAAAACACAGAGTTTAACATTTTATTCATTTTTATTATTTTTATTTGAAAGGGAGATTTTACAGAGAGAGAAGCAGAGACAGAGATCTTCCATCTGCTGATTTACTCTCCAAATGGCAGCAATGATTGCAGCTCGGTTGACCTGAAACCAGGAGCGACAAGGATGCAAATGCCTAAGGATTTCAGTCACTCTCCACTGCTTTCCCAGACCATAAGCAGGGAGCTTGATTGGAAGTGGAGCATTCAAGACATGAACCAGAACCCAAATGACATGCTAGCATCACAGAGTGGAGGATTAATCTGTTGAGCCATAGCACTGGCCTAAACTGTCTGCTCTTATTTCTCAATAAAAATGATCATTAAATCAATTTGATGTGAAGAATTGACTATATCTTAATACATTTCACTGTCACAACCATCTCAGATATATCAATCTGATTAAAAAGTGAAAGCAAACTCAAATTCATTTCAGTTCATTCATTTAATAGTATTGATTCCTAAATGAATAGCATTACTTCATTTACCCAAAACAGGTCAATCCTTTAAAGACAGAAATGGAAGGAAAGAGTGAGAATGTGAGAGTGAAGTGTTTAACATTATTAAAGAAAAATTATTTTAATATTTCTTACAAATTCGAGGGCATTGCAAACCCATGTGAGCCTCTGATTAGGATGAAAAGGGTAGGGATGAGGGAGAAGGTAAGTGTGATAAACGCTTCCTTTTTTCTTCTTGTGTCCAAAAATGGTCAAAAAAAATGTACCTCTCCTTGCTGTCAACTACATCAGTGACAGAGGACAAAGATGGTTGTTTGATATCACCTGGAAGACCTCAATTCGGGGAAGAATGTCCTGAGAGTGTTACTTCAGTGGTATTGGTTGTTCTGAGAAGCTGTCAGCTTAATGTACCAGAGGAAAAAAAAAGAAAAAAAATTTATCTAAGATCTATTAGCTGTCCATGTCTACCTCAGTATGCCAACTGATCTAGGTGTAAAATCTGGCCGGGAGTGTTACTCAACCTAACCCTCTTTCTATCATTTGAAGAAGTACTTGATGTCTTCTGTTGGCTTACATGACCTGGCTGTCTTATCTTCCACATGCATCTGGGTATGCTCTCAATTCTTGCCCAGGAATCAGCAACTGAGGTGGCTGAGTCCTATGACATGTGCTCTCAAGTCAGACCATATGTCTACATAATTTTCCCTGGGGTCAGTGATTGAGCACAGAAATCTATTTTGGGAGGTCCCCCAGGAAACCTCACCTTGGAGGCATTCAGACCTAACTCTCATATGCATGGGTACAAGCTCAGACTCAGCCAGCCCTCTTCACCAGACCACACGTGTCCTGAGTGTAATATCTTCCTGGCCATTCCCACCCCTAGCATTGGCTCAGGTAAGCTCTAGCAGGTGTTACAACCTAACCATGCCTCAACCACTGCTAGCTGTCTCTCAACCCATTTCTCACCAGCAGGTGCTATGACCGAGCACAGGCCAGCTAACCCTCAGCCCCAACTCTCTCACGCTGCAATAGCCACCAGGATATATATTAACAGCTAAAAACAGACTTTAAGGTCACATTTGAATTCAGTCGCAATGGAGGTATCCCAAGCAGCATCTTTACCACTAACTTAGGCATTGGCCTCTAAAAATAATTTCAAATATAATTGAAAACCTCACTCATAATGTGAGAATATGTCAACAGTGCTAAGACATTTCTCATGAATTGTCAAATATCCAAGCACAAAGAAATTACTTAAGTAGAAAGGGATTCTCTCAAATGCATGAAATTAGAGAATACACCAGAGAGAGCATTCTTTACATATGCAACATATTTAATCTTGTTTATTTTTAGCTAGATATAGCCTAAGGAACAAAATAAAACTTAAAAAAACTGAAATGATACTCTGGATTTTGAATATAATTTATTCATATGCCACAATTAATGTTTTTGTCATAGTAGGAAAAATGTGTTTATACTATCAATCAATGTTTGCAAAGCAAGACAAAAAGAAAATCCTAAAGCTAGCTGAACGATAAAATCAAACTGTCAATATGAAAAATTCCTAATTCATAAATGTGCTTTCCACTCGGAATAATGAAACAACTAACACTATGTTTTCTTGTAATTATTGCCTTGAAAGCCAAAATTTACTCTTCAAACCTACTAGTTATAAGCCACCATATATAATGAGAAAGTTACTTTAGTAGATTTTCACTTTTTTTGAGTCTCCTTTTTAACATATGTATTTTTGTAGATTTAATGGACTCCAAACATCTATGATCCTTAATATTTTGATGTTCGAACTGTCAGATTCCTCTCCTACTGGGAGACTTTTCAGTTGGATTTTGTCCTTTTGTCACAGTCTTATTCATGTCTAATAGTTTCTATGTTTTCTTTCACAGTAACATACTTAAGTTCTTATTCTTTTCCTTGCCAAACCCTAGTAATTTTTAGCAACTAATGGTTTTGAAGACTAAAATCTGGTTTTCAAGGCAATAACTAAAAGAAAAACTTAGTTTTAGTTATTTTCATATTCAGAGAAGAAAGTACATATAGGGAGTGAAGCAGCAGACAAAATCTCTCTCTATATATATATGTATATGTATATGTACATATATTTATGTAATAAACATTAAAAAATAAAATGGGATGATATTAATGCACTCAGTCTTATGAGCTGTCATTTTGTTGGGGCTGTAGTCACGACAGCTTGTCACTGGGTGAAAGGTGTTTCATGTTCTCCCAAAGGGCAGTGTCTTGTTTTGGCTTGCTCCGGAGCTTCACTGTTTTCCGCCGCTCAGGGATCAATACCTTTTTAGTCTAAAAAACGCCTGTGGCTGCGAGATAGCTGTAGGAGCAGGAGTTTGCTGCATGGTCAGTATCCTTTCTAGAAACAGTCTGTGATGAGCCCTAAAAACTATCTCTTGAGGGATTAATTGTGCCTTGACTTGGGCAACAGTTGATGAAAGTCTGCTAGGGAACCAAGTGCTAGTCATGCCTGAAACTGAAGTCTCAGGTGAGAAAATAATTGGCAAATTATTTATATTTTACATCATCTCTTCTAACTCATTCCTTTAGATCCTCCATGCGTACCTGTCCATATACGGAACCTGCTATAAATCCTTTAGTCAGGGCTGTCAAGGTGAGCCAACATGTTACGTTCTATCTTTCTAACTCATTTAAAGGTAGATAGAAACATACAGTAAGCGATGTTTTACTTAATTAATATACACTAAAACCTTTTTGCAGGAAAGTTAGAAACACCATAGAAAAGACCGCAAGGAAACAATACCCATAATACTAAGGCCCTGATAACAATGGCAAATATAATGCCTGGCTCAGCCATTTTGGGAGTGAACCAGCAGACAAAAGATATCTGTCTCTCTCGCCTTCTCTCTATATCTCTGTCAAATAGAGTAAATCTTAATAAAATAAAATGACGGTGATAATAATACACTCCGACTCATAAGCTTTTCTTTTGTGTGCAAAGTGAATTCATAAAGTTCATTCAGTTATTCAGCATAAACCACTATCAGTTATTCACCATAAACCACTAAAAATAGTGTCTGAACCCCAGGAAGCAAAATATTAAGTGTCAGCTGTTACTGTGTGCTCTGCTGATTCTTACAGAGAAGGTACTTTGGCCTCACTTTAGCTCAGTATGTGCCTGTTTCCTGAAAATAAGTTCAACAAATTCTTATTCATCCATATTATATCTACACAGTTCCTTTATAGAACACACGCTTTGTTCTAAGTTCTCTTTTGAGCTATAATTTGCCCATGGAGTTGGAAGGCGACCAGGACACCTACAGAACTTCTCCACTTCAATTGTGAATTATTGAGAAATCTTACGTTGGATTCAGTTCTATAAAGTAGATGCCTATCATTTCTAAAGGAATTCAAACGTTGAATATGTTTATGTTTCAGAATAAACATGATTCTTCAGTAATTCTTCTATATTAACAGAAACATTTGTCCTTTGTACAACTTTTGAACTACTGCATTGTGTACAACTTATTTTTTGTTGCTGACTTTTACTTTTTTCTGGAACCAGAGGTAGACTCGTGTAGTCACATGATTGCCTTTCCTACCAAAGGAAAGAAAATTTTGCAATACGCATGTCTCTCTAAAGGTTGGTATTCATATACAAAACTCTAATGCCTGACAGGATTTACATTTTGGTACCTAGCATTGCCAAGAACATGGAGGAGCCATAGAAAGTTTACTTTTGCAGCTAAGAATCAGTGTCATCAAAAGATAACAATTTCAAAGGGAGAATTTTAGGATGTGTCTGGAACTCCAACTTCTCAGTGGATTACCCAACGAACTAGTGCACCTGTCTCCAGATTTAGAAATAAATCACCAGACTGTAGATGTCTGATAGTCATGGAGAAAGAGGAAGGGCTTATTGATTTGTTGACGTAAAATGAAGAACTTAAAGTTTACAGCAGATACTAAGGTGACAGAGATTGCAAACTTCTGAAACAGAGAACTAAGTTATCTAATTCAAGACTTGCATTTACAGGCTCAAAGAAATTCTATGTCCGCTTGCAATGGGGGAATCTCAACTGAACTTGAGTTGTGGTTATGCAACAAGGTGGAGGAATCCACCATGGTGGGAGGGTTTGGGGAGGGGTGGGGAGAACCCAAGTATCTATGTAATTGTGTCACATAATACAATGTAATTACTGAAGTTAAATAATAAATTAAAAAAATTAAAAAAAAAAAAAGAAATTCTATGTCCATTTAAACAGGTTATACACATTACAGAATCTTTTTACTGAGTTTAATAATGAGGGTCTTTGATTATAAAAGCTGTATAATGAGAGTGAAGAACTGTTCAACTTCATGAGTATATGAACATACAGTCTAAAACACACAAAGAAACAGGGAACATGGGCCAAAAATTTGCAAAATAATTCTAAATTAGAGGAACTATACTCATAATAATGTTGTACCCAACCAGAGTCTCTCCCTAGGAAGTGCAGCCCAGACAGCTCCTCAAAGCAGAAAAGTTTATTGAGGAGGCACGTAAACAAACTAATCACTTGGGGGTCTACTCTCCTTTCCTCAGAGAATGATCCCAAGATGAGAGTTAGATGGGTTCTCTCCATCCTTCAGACAGTGACCCCAAGTTGAGGGTTAGGTGGGTTTTTATAGAAAGAGTGATTGCACAGCTATGGCAAACAGGTGACTTGGGCAGTCACAGGAGACTACCATGTGAACAAAGGGTAGGCCTGGGCAGCTACAGGAGAAAGTTACTGGAACAATGGGAGAATAAATCATACAATGCTGATTCCTGGAAGCAAGGGTTGCTGGCAGAGTATGTCACTCCTTGTGATCTGGCCCCAAAAGCAGGAAACAGGCAAAGCTTTTGTACAGAAATATAAACAACAGGTTAGAAAACATATGCAGGCCTAAGCAAAGTGACCCCATTTTGTGAGCAAATTTCACAGTAACTTTATATTAATTTCAAAAAAGCAAAAAAAAAAACTCAACAGTGAATGAAAATAAGGCACATGTAAACTGATACCATCAGCAAAAAAACAGAAAGCATTCAAAAGAACTAAAGATAATTTGGGTGCTGAAAAATATAACTGCTATTAAAAATTTATTCAGTATGTTCAACAGTAGACTTGATCAGCAGAACAAAGATCATCGACCTAAAAGATTGCTGTAGAATTAATAATACAAAATAGCGTGGAAAACATACACACCATGGAAAAACCATTAAGTGTACCCAGATATACATTATTAAAGCTCTAGAGAGAGGAGTCAGAAACACAAGAAAAAAATCTTTTTGAAGAAGTAATAACAAAACGCTTCACAAATCTTAGACAATAATGAAAAGCCTAATTTAAAATTGTGCCAGGCTTCAGCTAGAAAAAATCTGAAAAAAATTGCATTGAATCACATTGTAATAAAATTGTCAAAAGTCAAATACAAAGAAACTTTCAAAACAGCAATAGAAGTGCAACTTATCTTGTACAAGAAAATGAAAGAACAAAACACTGCCAAATAGAAGTTTTACATTTACAAAATTATCTTTAAAATGAAGGAAAAATACAGGCTTTCTCATAAATAAAGCTGTGGAAGTTCATTGTCAACAGATTTGACTTTAATAAAATGCTAAAGAAAATACTTCAACTTGGAATGAAAGGCATCAAGAAGAAAGCAAAAGTTTATGAAAATATAAGCTTGCTGGCTTAGGAACAAATATGTAACATAATATGTAATGAAAATTTATTAACAACTGAATTCTAATAGATTTAATAAACAAAAAATTAATACATAATAGTAGGTAGAAAAGATGCTAATTCATACATGGAAATATGTACTTCATGTCCTCAACAAGCCAAAATTTGGAAAATGATAAAATTGTGAAGTGTTTATCTTTGAAGCTATGTTGTTATGGGTCTAAAATAAATGGCAATAAAATGCTTGACATGATTCTTATTATAATCACAAAGAAAACAGCTATAGAATATAACCAAAGTGAAAAATTTCAAAACAGGTCTCTAGAAAACATAATAAAATGCAAGGAACACAGCAGAAGAGAACAGGCATTATAAAAGAGCTTCAACAAAAAGATGAAAATAGTTAACCAAATATTATGTGCTCCACTATTATGATGAAGTGTTTCCAAAATGATCACATGAAATGAAAATTATAAGAGCAACATACATAGATTTGAAACATTCTAACATCAAAATAAGCTGTTCTTTAATTCCATTTTACATGAACATCTTGAATCATCCTCAAACTTTGAATGGAAATGACTAAACCCTGCCCAATCAAAACGCAGGGAGAGATTTCTTCAGATGTAAAAATGTACATACACTGAAAGTAAAAGAACAGAAAAGGTTACTACATGCAAATGGCACCAAGAAGAGAGCAAGGCTGGTCCTAGCTGTAGCAGATGAATTGACTTATTATATAGAAAATTGTCAAATTAGAAAAAGAAGAACTTCACCTAATAAGAGGTACAAGTCCCAAGGCAGAAAAAACTAATATAAATAAATACGGATAATATGCAAATAACTCCAGAAAAACCTTAACAACAAAATAAAACAAACCAGACAAGAATTGGGTGGAGGAAATGCACAGACACTTCTCAAACGAACAAATCCAAATGGCTAAAAGACATATGAAAAAATGCTCACGCTCCTTAGCAATAAGGGAAATTCAAATAAAAAGAACAGTGAGATTCCACTCCACCCCAGTGAGAATGGCCCACATACAAAAAATTAGCAACAACATCTGCTGGTGAGGATGTGGGGAAAATGGAACCCACTTCACTGCTGGTGGGATTGCACACTGATGCTGCCGCTAAGAAAGTTGGCTTGGAGACCATTCAGGCAGCTGAAAATTCACCTACAATATGACCCAACAATCCCATTCCTGGGGAATATATTCAAAGGATCCGACACATGAGAAAGCAGCTTGTAACCCTGTATTCATTGCAGCACAATCAACAATTGCAAAAACATGTAAAAAACCAACATAATCATTACAAGAGCATAAAGACACTGTGGTACTTTTACTCTATGGAATACTACTCAGCCAATAAAAACAATTAAACCCTATCATTTGCATCCAGATGAATCCAACTGGAGACCACTAGGCTAAGTGAAATGAGCCAATCCTCAAAGCACAGATACCATAGGTTCACTCTAACATAAGATAACATTCATTAAAAAAAACAAAAACTTAAAAAAGGAGAACACACATAGATGTAACCTCACAAGCAAAGCAAGTAATGGAGACCAGACAACCATGCATCAGGGAAAATAAATGGAAGGTGCCGGAGTCCAGCTAAAGCCAAGTTCAGAGCTCGGGAAGGGTACATGGAGTCGGCGATAAAGAAAGACACAGACACTGACATTTGGTGCGTTCTCACAACAGCCCAAGAAAAAGCTGTCCTTTTTATTTACTCAGACACCTCACAAGCTTCTACACAAACAACTAATTCCTCTATTTTTACTTCAAGACTAAGGGGGCACGTACAGACATTTGGTCACTCCTTTTGCACTTCAAGGCTAAGCAGGTGCCCCTAAACATAATTCTGCAAAATACTGTATTTCTATTCTTCTTTTTTATTTTTTTTATTATTTTAATTACAAAGTCAGATATACATAGAGATGGAGAGACAGAGAGGAAGATCTTCTGTCCAATGAATCACTCCCCAAGTGCATGCAACGGCTGGTAATATGCCGATCCGAAGCCAGGAACCAGGAAACTCTTCTGGGTCTCCCACGCGGGTATAGGGTCCCAAGGCTTTGGGCCATCCTCAACTGATTTCCCAGGCCACAGGCAGGGAGCTGGATGGGAAGTGGAGCTGCCAGGATTAGAACCGGCGCCCATATGGGATTGCAGCGCATTCAAGGTAAGGACTTTAGCTGCTCGGCCACACCGCCATGCCCTGTATTCATATTATTCAAAGCAAGCCATTATTTATTCTTCAACAGTAGCAATGAAGTGACAACCAGGACTCCAAGGCATAGGCACATGCAATTACCTGCTAATCAGTAATACATTCCTACCACATTTCTATTTCTACAAATTACCCATTATTGATTGGGAAAATAGGTTACAAGGGAAAAAAATGTAAAATGAAAAACAAAAGTTTCAAATATTAAATCCCCCTACAACTACACTCTACAACCCCATAAACAATGAAATGATAATCAAAAGCATTTTTCTTTAATAAAAGCATCCTTAATTCCTCTAGCTAAAAATTAAAAAAAGCGGCTAAAACAATTACATTTTCTATATTCCAAAAAATTGCAAAGACAGGCTAGCCTTTGAGATAACAATATTTATTGACATAGCAGTTTCAGCCCTCACTGCCATCACTAGCATTAATACTTAGGATATTTTCAAGCCGGTTCCCAGAAGGTGTGCTACATCTCTGGGCCAAATTCTGAGGCAATGGTTAAGTACCCAACAAGGTGTCCAAAATCACATGGGCTTAATTGTGCTCCTGTGTGTAAATTGTCAAAGGACCACTCACCAAGACATTATCAGTGACATTAACTCTCAAGCTCACATCTGTTGCAAAAACTGTCTCACAGGGGCAAACAACAATGCCTCGATAGATTACAGAATTCTTAGTGGAGTGCTTGAGTGTCCATGCAACCAGGGGGTGAAACAGCGTCAAAGTGGTCAGGGAGACTTCCACCATGCCTTGCCAAACAGCTGGAAGCTCCCCCGGGCCTTGCCACAGAGGGGAGCTGTCTTCTTCACATCTTCGTGTCATCCACACCCACTGAACGGACCCCAGGAGGAAGGCATTTTTACTAAGAAATAAAGTAGACTACCAGAGAAACTTGTATCTAGCCAACAAAAAACTACAATCCCTACTATTGCCCATGCCAACAGTGTCACAATCCACACAAAGAGCAGAGAGTTGGAACCATTCCTCTTCATCTCTGATGCTAAGAGGCTGTCCCTCATGATGCTCCTTCCTATCACAATGAGCGGCTGTTTTGCTCATCTTCCTAGAGAATGGCTCTTTCTTCTTTCATTTTGCAGTTCTTGCTGTGAATTTAACTTTTTTACACTTCCAAGACATTTGTTGTCTTTTTAATTAAGTCCTTTTGATTCATTAATTGATCATACACAGGAGACTTTGATGTCCCTTCCAACACTGTTTTTGCTACATCTCACAGGCATTGATAGTTTTGTTTTTATTGTCATTTCTTCAGTGCCACCTGAGTAATACAGTAGCATCTATTTCTTTAAAAAGGTTTTCGATTTTCATCACTTTAGCAATGCATTGTCTGTAGCATGTTAAACTTCATGCTGATAGTTTTTTTTCCTCCCTGTTGTGGAGTGTGTTTTCTGTCTATGTATTTCAAGCTATGTATAACAGAAGTGTAGTGGAGACTGACATATCTAGATGTGGAGACATACTAAACTATGTTGCTCTGCATCCAGACCAAAGATGGACTCCCAGAAAACAGAGCAATATACCCTGATGGTAGGATGCTGGACTCTCTGACACGGTCAATGCCTACATGTTGGAAACATTTCAATAGTGGAATGACTGACTTATGACTGCTCATGAAGGACAACCCATTGTAACACTAGAGCAGAAATCAATGAGAGAGGAAGAGGGAAAATGAGGAGTGGGAGGGGACATCTCAGCACCTATGAATTGTATCATAAGAAGAAAACGAATAATAATTTAAAAATATGTAGGAGGTCCTGGCATGTGGCCGAGAAGCTAAAGTCCTCGCGTTGAATGCACCAGGATCCCATACAGGCACTGATTCTAATATAATCTTACATATATTTAAAGATAAATATCTAAAAATATATATTATTAAATATCTCATTAATATTTTCCTAAATATATTTTATACATGGTGTAAAGTATACAATATTTATATATAAAGATATAAAGATATAGATTTATATAATATATATTTAATATATATATGAACAAAATATAGCACAAATGTATAAAATGGATTGACAAAAGAAGAGATATAGATAATAGCTCATTATTGGAAGAAGACTTTGACATTCCATTTTCAAAAAGAGGAACAGAACTTTGAGAAGGAAGCCAATAAGGAAATAATGACTTTTACTCATGGGCAAAATTGACTCAGCAGACAAATAAGAACATTTCTGCCAACAGTAGAAGGTACACATTCTTGCCAAGAAAACCCAGAGCAGGGCCCGGTACAATCGCAGAGCGGCTAAAGTCCTCGCTTGAACATGCCGGGATCCCATATAGTCGCAAGTTAAAATCCTGGCGGCCCAGCTTTCGATCCAGCTCCCTGCTTGTGCCCTGGGAAAGCAGTCAAGGACAGCCAAAAGCTTGGGGACCCTGCAACCACGAGGGAGAACTGGAGGAGGTTTCGGGCTCCTGGCTTCGGATTGGCGCAGCACCAGCCTCCGCGGTCACTTAGGGAGTGAATCATTGGTTGGAAGATCATTCTCCCTTTCTCTCCTCTCTGTAGATCTAACTTTGCAATAAAAATATGTAAGTCTTAAAAAAAAAAAAAAAAAAAAAAACAGAATACCCAGAGCAATGTCTTCAATAAATCTTGGTTTGTTCACTAAAATTGTGCATTTGAAATTCCTTACTTCCAGTGTGACAAGAATCAAGGTCATTTTGTCTTTTGGAATAACGCTATTTCAAAGCTATTTGCAATCAGTAACTGATAGTGATTAAACTTCCAGATAAGGTATTCTGTTTTCATTTTCAATTTGTGCTTCTAAATTCATTTTAACATATATTAATCCATAAAGAAAATACATTAGAATTCCATGTGGCTTGATAAAAATCCGCCAGTAATATTGTGTGGATGTAATGCTATTATTTGTCATTATCATAGTCAAAAGAGCAAAATCATGAGATTTTTGGCTGGCAACTATCAGAATTATAGTAAAAGACAGATTAAGCAGACCTGAGAAAAAATTTAAAGATCAATTACAAACAGATACTTAGGTTTACATATCAACGTTTATATTGTACAAATATTGGTATTGTCAAATCTTACTGAGTTATCTTAAAATATTTGGGAATATCTTCAAGGTTTCATTCAATTTATCAAAGCTCTATCTGACTAACTTAGCTGGCATTTTTTTCTGTTCTTATCTCAAAATTTACATCCCTTTGCATCCCTTTCTCATATCAAAGCCCTTTGGAGTAACTGCTATATATCAGTCTAAGTTTCTGGTTTTCAATACAGGGTAGGACAATGGTCATTAACTTTTATTATTTACTTGAAATAATTTGTTATTTTTTTAAATTTTAAGATTTAACTAGTCTCAATATTTCACCATATGAACTTCATGCATGGATATTATATATGTATATGTAATATATATATAATGTGTATGTATGCATACATATTTATATGTGCATGTATGTATAAGTATATAATTTAAGTATATATAAAGCATTCAAATGTTTTATATGAAATTAATGGAAAACTTTGGAATCAACAATAGTTAAATGTCATATTTGATCACATGTTGAGAAAAAACTGTCATTCTAGTTCATTTTTATATTGATACAGAATTTTGGCTTAGTAACAATATAAATTTATATAGTTTTGCACTGTTTATTGTCTTTGTATTTCTACAAAAGGGGTCAAAGATGTCCTTCCACCAAAGACAATGGCAGCATCTAGCTGAACTTTACCTTTCACAAGGAGAGTAAGTTTGGTGTCCACTATTTTGTATTATCAAAAAACTAACATCTCTTAGGAGGACCTCTATAGTCTCTATTTCCTTATCTACCTATCTATTTTTATTGTCAAAATGTGTACATATCTGTGAGTTGTGAACAGATGTTTTAACTCCTGTGTATACTGAATAATGATTAAATTTGGGTGTTCAGTATATTCATCATTTTAACTTCATCATTTCAAGGTCTTGTCTTCTAACTCATTTGAGATACATCATGCATTAATGTTAATTACACTCATTCATTTTAAGGTGATTTAAATGTTTGCAATAGTAGAAATATTATCAAGAGTCAGAAAATAGTTAACACATACATAATGACTTAGCACTGCACTGTAAGACTTTTATTTCTCACATGAGATTGCAATCATAACAGTGTGTCATTGTCAATGACTAAAAGTTCATGCAAATGCAAGGACTTAAATCATTTAGCCTTAAATCATAATGTGATATGTCCTCGTCCACCTTTTCAAAGAAATTTATATTCTCTGGGAAAAGTTTTGGAAATTTTCGTTTCCGAAAGGATTAATGGACACTGACACTGTGAAAGCTTTATAAGAAGTCTAAAAATACTGTATTATCCTGATACTTGGACTTAACATCATAATGTTCTTCACTACACACTGTAAACATTTTGCTTCAGCCACAGAGGCTTTCTCCAGCTTTTGATTGATCCATAGGGAACAACATAAAATACACTAATTTTTAAATGTCGTTCGCAATTTTTCTCTAACTTTGAAACACCTTTGAAATCCGATAGCACCCTGTGTTTTGCTCAGCGCCAGCCACTGCAGCCAAGTTCACTAGGTGAGTGAAACAGCAAATGCAAGCTTTCTATGTATGTCCTTGCTTTTGTACAATTTGCCTTTACAATTAAATACATAAATAAATCTTAAGATGAGTTTAGATTAAGAAAATCTGAAATCCATGCATACTTCTTTCATAAAGTTTTTAAGTATCCTCAAATTATTTGCTAAATATATGTAATGCTATAGTATAACCCCATGATAAAAAATTAGTCAATTCATGTTTTTTAATAAATACAAATATTTTTAATACTTGTTTCATTTTCATTTGAAAGGCAGTGTCGCCAAGAGTGGATAGAGGTTTCCAATCCATCAGTTCACTCCCCAATGATCACAACGATCAGATTTGGGTCAGTCTAAGGCCAAGAGCCAGGAATTTCTTCTGAGGCTGCTACATGGTAGGGGCCATTCTCAAACGCTTTTTCAGCCCATTAGTGGGGAGCTGGTTTGGAAGTGAATCCTCCAGAATTTCTTCCTCGCTTATGGTAAGTACCATTCTACTCTCATTCTAGTTTTATTCCACATATTAGCAAAACCATGTAATTTTGACCTTTTTTGAACCTGGCTATTTCATATAAAAAAATGACCTTCAGGTTTATCCATGTTGTTACAAGTGACAAAGTCTCATTCTTTCTAATGGCTCAATAGTACTGCATTTTCATGAACCATTTTATAATCTACTTCAATTGAGGAACACATGCAGGGAGCCACACAGTCGAGGCAGACAACACAGGGGTGTGACGAGTACGGCTCCTAGGTTAGCAAAGTTATAAAGAGTTACTGGCTGTGTGGCAAGGCCTGGCAGAATGTCTCTGATCACTTCATTGCTGTCTCACCCCATTGTATGGACACTCGATCACATCCCTGATATTTCATGGAATTCTCCCAAGTGAGCTACTGTTTTTCTGCAAATGTGAAATGATTTCTGTAACCATTTAATACTGGAAATTAATCTTGTCAATCATTTTATGGTAAAAGAGTCTTTAGCAAATTCAGAAAATAAGACACAGCTAAAAGAATACGGTAGCACAATTGAACCCATATTGCTTATTGTCTTATTGTGTGCCCAGTTTCGATCTGGAACTTACTCTAAGGTGCGTGATGTTTTCCATAAAAATTGGCTTGGTAATGTCTTGGAATAGACGGCATCATGGAGGTACAAAGAGTTTATTTACTGTGCAGCTTCAAACTGTAACAACACATGAAATGTTGCATTTGGCTTCCCACCACATAAAGCAGAAAGTATATGGGGCATCTTCTAAAGGGAGACAAATGTTGTGAGCCCCCAGAAGAAAAAGGTTTAAACTTCTACCTTATATTGACACTTATATTTAGGGAAAGAAAACAGTTTAAAATGATTTAAAAAAAAAAAGTAAGTTCTTGTACAGGCCTTCTGTTCATAGACAGGTTGAACTGCCCTGATCCTTTTCACTGCCCTTTATAAAAACAAAACAAAACAAAACAAAACAAAACAAAAAGACAACTGAATCAGTACTAGCTGAAGGTGATGGTAATTAGTGTATGATTTATATGATGACTGTAAGATTTAATAAAGAATCTATAATATATACCCTTATAAATTCCTTCCATTTGTAAACTTTCTTTTTAATTCTGTATTCTTGATATTTTAAATAATATTAGTTTAGGTTTAGTCAAAACTGATTTTAAACGTAAGTAAGCCAGTTGTCACTATGTAACCACATGTGCTGCCAACCGTGGAGTTGCTGGCTTCAGCCAGATAAGTGCAGGTTTGAATGAGTAATGGTTTGTTGAAAATGTTTTCTTTGAAGTAAATTAACAATAATGTTTTTTTAGGATTGTGTTTCTATTGTTTTAACCATGAAGTAAAAATGAAACAATTGGATGTTGTGCGAAAGCTTGTGGTGATTTCTGCATAAACAAAGAACTCTTCTTGTCTCCTCGCCAATCTAAGCATCCTTTGCAAGCTCTCAAGTCAGCCAGAGCTGGTCTCCGGCAAACACATAAACTGCTTCCATTTCTTGGCTATTGTGAACACTACTGCAATAAACAAGAATTCATATGGCTTTTTAATGGACTATATGTATTTCTTTTGGTTAAATGCTCGAGAATTACATTGTTGAATCAATGGGTTCAAAAATGGAAAGGTAAAGATGTTGAATGCCGGGCCCAGTGGCGTGGCCTAGCGGCTAAAGTCCTCGCCTTGAACGCCCCGGGATCCCATATGGGCGCCGGTTCTAATCCCGGCAGCTCCACTTCCCATCCAGATCCCTGCTCGTGGCCTGGGAAAGCAGTTGAGGATGGCTCAATGCATTGGGACCCTGCACCCGCGTGGGAGACCTGGAAGAGGTTCCTGGTTCCCAGCTTCAGCTAGGCACAGCCGGCCCGTTGCGGCTCACTTGGGGAGTGAAACATCGGATGGAAGATCTTCCTCTGTCTCTCCTCCTCTCTGTATATCCGGCTTTCCAATAATAATAAAATCTTAAAAAAAAAAGAAAAAGAAAAAAAAGATGCTGAATGCCATCAGGAAGAGATTTATGCAGCTTGGGATGGAACAGGTACGATGTGAACCAGGAGTATTGGAAAGGAAGCATTTCGTATATTTGAAAACAAGTAGGCTCTGTGACACGGTACATGGTTGACAAAGTCAGGCCATAAGGAAGCAGTCATTTTGAGACAACAAATTCAAAAAGCTTCTGCACATAGAGGTGAATACTGTCTCTCTCCTACTGCTTGTCCTGCAGTGCGTCAGCCATATTGTCTTGTTTGTGTGTTTCTCTTTTTTGTTGACAACTGAACATTATTATGACACAGTTGGGAATGTCTAGGAATAAAAATATCTCACTTAATGAGAGTTGGCTTTTTTTATTCTATTTGCTACTTGTTTGTTCAGTGTTTCTGAACACCTTGTGACAGTTACCATTTTATGTTAAGTTTATCATCTTTATCATGTACAATCATTTATCTCCCTGTACTGAAAACTAACCATACAGCTAGCATCTGTACGAATAAGAAGGAAAAAAAGATTGATTTTTGGAAATAATTACCATGAGAGATGTCTTAGCCACGGACATGGGGCCACTTGATTTAGCTCCTATTTTTGTACATTTTCATAGCTAAGCTACATTTACATTTGGTAAAAGTAACATTCTTAATATCATTTTAAGCACTTTTAAGTTAAAAGATCAATATTATGTATTATCTCAGTTTCATGTGCTTAAGAGTGCTCACACAAATTTCTATCAGTATTCTTCAGCTCCCTTGAATTTTGAATTCCTTCTTAAAGAAAATCCATGTTTTTAGTTGATATTTCCCTATTGCCCAGTTTATCACACTCAAATGGCAGCAGGTTAGCTAGCTGCAGCTCTAAGTCTGTGATGGATTCACATTCCTACTCCAATATTCTCTGACGTTGTCTCCTACAACTGTAGGTTATTGTAAGAAAAAAAAACTTGGGAAAATTATCTTCTGCGCAATAAAATTAAATACATGGGAAAGGACAGATGTAAGAATACTGTGGACAAATTTTATTAGTTTCTGTAAAATCGATTTAGTAAACCTTTGCTCTAAATCCCCAAATTGCTTCATTTCTTCTTATATCTAAAGGTGTCCAATTAATTTGAATGAAAAAATACAAACTTTGAACTGTGCGTAGAAGACTTGCATCAGTGTAGATAAGCAGTTTATGGCAAAAATAATGTGTACTTTTAACCTTCTTACATGAGTTATATATTCATTCCTCAACAGATGTTTATTTAGCGCCTGACACGTAAAGCTTTTTGTGTTTGGCATTAATTATACATCATTTGGACAAATTAGACATAACCCCGGCCTGCTGGTTAGAGTACACAAACATGTACATTTTCAATCTGTTTCAGTTATTCCAGAAAATGCTTGTATTTTCTCTTGAGGAGCTTTCTGCTGTAGTTTTATTGACGGAATGTCTTCAAGGAAACTTTGACAAATCTGCCACAATTCTCCTCCCCACAATCATTAAAAGTTCAGAGTTCCTGTGGCTTCCCATCAATAAAAGTTCAGGCGTATCTCTACATCCTGTCAAAGTCTGTCATTTTTACAACACCCTGTTTGTATTATTTCCAGGCTGGGATTTTGTAACAATTAAATACCTGATATAGATCATCTCAAAATAGATTTCAAATTTAAGATCCCAGCAGGCTCTCTTTCCTTACTTTAACAATAACGATAAAATCGTTCTAAAGTACATTTCATTCTTTCTTTCTTAAACAAGATCATATGCAAGTGTTTCCATAATGATTTGAAATACTTGTTCTAGATGTTATTAACTGTCTTATAGCGTATAGAATATTAAAGCTTGATTTCATGTTCTCAATTGACAACATTTTTCACCATCTCTATTGATCCAACTTTCATTCCTGTTTACTTCATTGATGCTTTGAACTATTAAAACTCCTCTTTAAGTTTTATGTTATGAATATTAGGTAAAAATAAATCTAGTTCTAAGTTAAGCAATCTGAGTAAGTCATAAAAATATTAACGTGGAGAAAACAATTTCAAAATATTTTCTGCTGTCAGGCATTAATCAAGTCTCACCACTAAGTAACTCAGAGGTAATTGATTTTTAGCAAAGACCTAGTCAATTACAAAGAGCACTGCGGAAATCACGTGACCACATGGAGGTAAAGGACACCATCCACCCACACGTTCTTTCTAAAACACCCATGCATTGAAAGCCAACCATATTCCGAAGGCTTTGAAAAGATATGGTGGTTGCATTGAACCTTAGATAGTAATTATACGTGATTCTGCAACTCTTAGTTGAGGAGGTGGCTATAAGAAAGTTGTAACAATCGTTGTTTATTTTGTTTTGTTTATAAACTGAGCTTAAATTATAAATATGAGATAAACCGTAATGAAAATGGTTACCTTTGAAACTAGTTTACCAAAAAAATACAGAAAATGAAACTCAAAAACAGCTTTGGCACAGATAAGAAGAAATAGTTGTCAACATAAGGAAATTAGAAACTTCCCTGTAGGAAGCTGGGTTTAATCAGGGGCTGGAAACCTTACGTATGTTCTGCAAATACAATGTCGAAGACACTTATCAGTTTATTTCCACAGATTTGCACACTTTTTTCTTAACAGAAAATGATCAATAAGTGTTCAAACCTAGTGATAAATATTACTTCTTTGGTAAATACATATTGCCTGTATTCTGTATGATAATTGTTTGCCAGGCACTAACATGAGAACTCTTAAATAGCTGCTGGCAGAGTTTCTAAAAATCACTAGCACAAGCCAGGCATCCAGAAAACGCAGTCTTTTTTGATTTCCCAAAGTCTCGGGTAGGTGGTAATCTCATATAATTTCTCAGAAAAACCTGCTCACTCAGAGGGTTCATGAATTTGCCATATGGTATTTAAAACCTCAAGTCAAAGTAGTGTTAAAAAATTGTACAGACAAAACCAGAGCATGCTGGTTAATGTTCTCAATTCAAGCATTGTGGAGATTTCTTGGCATGCCAGTAAGGGAAGCCAACACATCTTAATATTTGACTTCTATTTTTTTTTCTTAATCAGCTGCATAAACCACGAATTGTATTGAAAATACGAAGGCTTTTGTGCCTCTTGACATGAAAAATTACACATGGAATCATCATATTTCTAACTCTATGCTACACTAGAATGTTTCAAACTAATTTATGTAGAGCTATGTCAATTCATGTGCCTAATTATCTTCACTGATTATTTGCAGGTGTCAATGGATGAGAAGCCAGGGAATGGGTCTGCTGGCTGAATAACTTACATCATACCACGCATGTATTGCATGATTTTAAAAAGTAAAATGCAAATACTTGTATCATTTTCTATCCACATGCCTTTCTACAACATAAGTTGTAAATATAAGAGCAATAGACCTTATTCTGATGGTCGGAAAAAAAGTAATCTGTATTCGAAGGGTAGTCTAAGATTATGGCAACTCACACGCCTCCCTCATGAATAGGAAATACATTTACATTATGTCATGTGAAATTATTGAACAGCTGCTTAGAGAGAGAGAAAAACAGGAACACCAGCCTGCCAAGGGGATGCAGTGCCGACAAGAGATCAGATGCAAAGAGTAAACAGAAATGGCATTCAGGAAAGGTGATAAGCAATCAAGTAAAGACCAAAGTGAGATCCTCTGACCTTATATTTAGCATCCATGCCAAATTAGCATAGCTGTGCAGTGTACTAGAAAATTAAGTGGAAAAAAAGGACAAAGTGAGTATAAAATCAAAGCAGAAGTTGTACATGTTCAGAATATTTAACATAATTATGCTCTATTTCATATCCCGAAAGCTACACTGTGGTCAGCTCATTTTTTTCATGGGGAGCCACAGGTTCAAAAGAAAATACTAGAGGCTTGACCTATACTAATTAAACAGAAGCAGTTTACTCTCTCTGGGTCTTGGCCTAGATGAATCGAAGTGGTCTCAGGGTAAAGAGGTGACTTAAGGAGAAGAACAAAGAATCTTGACTTCATTCATTATGCTACCCTCATTTTCCAACCTGCTCAGGCACAGTTCATTAACTCTGCAACTTCTCTTTCCACTAACCATGAGACCAGTATACCCAGTGCAACATATACTTGTGGAGAGGCTTATGACTTCCCAGATAGCTACAAAGATGGAAAACAGTATAGTGGATTGGTCTTTTGTGCTCAATTACTCTATGAAAATGTTAATCATTTCTTAGGAGTATGTAAATGAATTTTCTGTGTGCCCTAAAGCTTCCTGAAGTAAGCTATTTGAGCCATGCCAATTGATTCCAAGAGCGAAGCTCTAAGATTCACTCAATTTGAATTTCAGTCTCAACATTAAATCAAAGCTATTCCGACAGGTGAAAAGAAAATCAAAATCTGATTCTATTCAAGCAGCGAACACACCAAAGATGATCACACACGATAGCACAGCATGGAGAATGTTTTAAAATAACCAACAGCTAGCTTCCTCACCAAAACAGAAATATTCATTAGAAATCCCTGTTTTCTTACAACTGGCTCCAAGAAAAGAAACTCCATAATGAGTATAATCAGCTTATTTTCCAAGAGTCCTAATTTACAGTGGGAGTCTACAAAAGGCCACCTACCAAAGGAACATGAACTTAATTCTCTCTGTCCAAATAGTTTTTTATGGAAGATATGATTAATCACATTTCCCCCCCTCAACAGAAATTATATCAGTAACTTACTTTTCAATTAACTAACTAATTTTTATATGAGTGATTTACTTTTGAAAAGAAAAATAAATATGTCTGGAGTCAGATGTGCAAGGGGTCCACATTCTGGGCATACATTGGGCAAATGCATCATTCAGAAGCACCCATTTCCCCATGAGCTTCTTTTGCATTCACACTATGAGTTCTTCATGTGCATTTCAAGTGAATTCAAAGCAAACAAAGGTAGACTCATAGGCTGTCTTAGTACTCTAACAGTCTTGACATTGTACATTCTCAGGCAAACCTGTAATCGTCATCATTAGGAAATATTACAAATTTGAACACCATTTGCCTTTTCATTTCATTTCCAAGAAATACACTCATATTTTCAGCCCTGTTATGTCTCATTAATTGGACATGGAACTTTTGTCATATTTTCTTTCTGCCTTCAATGTGGATGCTAGGAGGACTCTGTTGAACACATCTGTTGAAGAAGGATAAATACTCAAAATCTCCATATAGCAAAGATGACCCTGACCTTGGACCCCAATCAAACCAGCCTTATGATCGGTACCCACTGAATGGATCAGCCAGTCTTGATACGCTTACCTCTGGTGTGGATTATGCGAAGATCCTTTCTCGTCAGTTTAGGCAGTATCTATTCTAAGCCTGGATTGGAAGACACAGATTGATAACTTGTAGAAAGTGAAGGAATCTGAAATGAATGAAACAGAGGAATAAATTATGATTTAAGTGATCAGCAAACAGAGAGGAAGAAAGAAATGAAAACAGCAATTCCCAGAGATGCCTTGACTTTAGTTTTTGTATTTATTATCATATATGATATATATATATTATTACTAAATCTATATTTTATCTGTGACATTTTCATCTATAAAGTACTGAAAGTTTGTACGAAGGGCTCGACAGGCTAATCTACCTGCAAATACTGGCATCCCGTATGTGTACTCGTTTCTGTTCTAGCTGCTGGACTGTCAGATCCACCTGCCTACTTATGGCTTAGGAAAGCAGCAGAGGCCCAAAGCTTTGAGGCCCTACCCCTGCATAAGAAACTTGGATGTCCTGGCTTCCAATCCACACACTGTGGCTTTTGTTGCCATTTGGGGAGTGAATCAGCAGATTAAGATCTTTCTGTCTGTCTCTCCTCTCTATAAATCTACCTTTACAACAACAACAAAAATAAATCTTTTAAAAAATCTTTATCATAAGCTCTTTTTCAACAGCATAACATGCGTGATTTTCTTTTCTCTTATTATAAAATCATTTCTGACACCAAACAAATGAACTGTACTAATCAGAAACTGGAAATGATCATGCTTTGTAATAGTCCTATTATCCCAGTGTTCTCTTTCTCTTCCCACAATCGCTCTTGGAGAGGCTCTTATGGACATGGTTCTGAACCCATATACCCCAGACCATCCACATCCTGTGAAAATGGTGTAATCCACATAAATTCTCCACCTTAACTCCATATTTACTTAGCTAAATCAGAAACTCTGTATAAGGGACCAGCAATCTGATTTTTGGCAAGACTTCCAAACTATGATGATGAAAACTAAATTTGATAGCAATGGCAGCCTAGCACTGAAACTCATAGACCTAGATTATTTCACTCTACCTCTAGATTATTTTTCACTCTGAAATTAAAATACTATGTAGATGAAATTCCATTATGTTAAATCTATCACGAATAGAGTTAGTCTATGAAAAGAAAAATATCCTGGTTTGAAGGGATAGATTAGGACCAGGAAGCCATGGGAAGGAAGCTATAATATGATGAAATATCTGAAAATAGAAGTATGTACAAACTTTTAGTGCATGCAGAACTTATTATACATGTCAAGGAGATGGAATATGATCAGAGAAAAAGCAATTTCTACACACATAGGAAATTTTTATATGATACATAGCTTGGCAGCTAATATTTTTCCAACAAATGATAGGATAATGTGGAGAGCAATTTCTCTTTATCATGATATCTGATCTACAGACCAAATGTGGTATGTCATTACATTTCCAGCCAACTACTTTGTGGCTCAAATCTAAAGTACTAAAGGTAATATGCATACCTAACAAAAGTTCATAACCTAACATTACAGAGCTGGTTTAAATTTAAAATACTTATTATATCTGAGAAGAAACTTGGTGGGTTCTATATTCAAGATATCAATCACAATGTATCCAACTGCTTTTGTTGCTACCCATTTTGTCCAATTCACCACCTTGTGTCATTTTAACATGTATTCCTGATTCGAAACTAGCCCTTTTTGTCTATGCTTTTTTTGTCGATTCTTAATATAATCACAAATATAATCCTGCTAACATAAAGCAAATCATTCTACTCCTTACGCCAAATCCTCCAGTGGCCCCCATGTCCTGAGGGTCTATAAGTTCTGCAAAAACTAGACTGGATTAGAATTCAGGCCAGTGATTGTTAACTAATGCTCTAGCTTTTTCTCTCTATAAACTGTGCTGAAAAGACACATCACATCATTCTCTAGAGTCTACCTCTCTTGAAAACACCCCTCCTGGTGCCGTGCAAGAAGTTTCCATCTTTAATATCTTTAACAAACCTTACTTTTTACATTGATATTGTCCACATGAATTTTTTCCTGTGAGACAAGAACGTGAAATTTCGGTATTGGCACGCAATTCCCTTCAACAATATTACTACAGTTGTTTCTACAATTATTTTCACTACTAACTTTTTGTAAAGTATAATCTGCCAAAGTGGATGAGATAGTTCTGAAATGCTGTCAATCTCACCGATCTATGGATGCAAAATACCTTCCAGTGTCCATTAGCTGACACAGTCGACATTAGTGTCTCCATTTGCCAAAATATTTACTGTCATCAATGGCTGGGGTAATTGTCCAATATGTTCTGTTCTCCATTCTCTGCAACGATACCAGATATCCACCGCAAACCCAAAGGGCTACCGTCTCCATTATGTGCACCAAGACCTACCGTCTACCACTCTATCCTTTACACTGTGGAGCACCAGTTTTAACAGGTGTGCCCAAGGCCCCAGGCCAGGCAACCTGAGCCCCACCAGAACCCTCACCCCAGGGCTCAAGGGGCTGAGACCCACTTCGCAGGTGGGCTAAAGTTCGCGGGCCATACGACCCAGGCCGTAACAAAGCCCCAATTCCTGAGGCTCACAGACCTGACACCCACTGTGTATGCGGACCTAAAGACCTGGGCTAGGTGAGCTGGGCCCCATCAGACCGACTGTCCAAAGGGGCCAGCACCCAGCTTGGGCGCGCCTGTCATGGGCCCAGCACCCACCTTGTAGGCAGGCCAAAACCCAGGTCAGGCAAACCTGGCCTTGTTGGACTCACTGCCTCTGGAGTACTCTGACTTGGTCAAATCTGCCCCAAGTTCCAGTTACTGCTGATGGGTGGTACAGCCTAGTCTGACTCAGTCATGTCCCATCCCAGCCACAGTGTGAACTGGCAGGTGTTGCAGCTCAACCTGACTCCTCCTGCACCCCATCCTGGTCCTCAGATATGCCAGTGGATGTTATAAACCGGCCTGCCTCCAGAACTGACCCACATGATACTAATGGCTACTGTTACCTGGCAAGATTTCGGCAGCTCCTTGCGATGGTTCTTGTACTTACCTGCAAGAGACTGTGTCCTGACAAAGGTAATCCCCAAGCTCCCGCATCAGGTGTCCTTGCAGTGGCATATCTCTCACACACCAATGGGTCCTTGAACCAAGCTGACTTTGTCTACCTTTTGTCCTGGCAGGAAAAGTATCCCTGCCAAATTGGCCCATACCTTTCCAGTTCTTACTCTTGGGTGTAGCAGCCTTCCACACCTCAACCATGCCTAGTCACAGCTCTCATGCCAAGATTCTCACGGGTACCAGCAGGTACAGGAGTCTAGCCGAGTCTGTCTTTTTCCAGACCCAGTCCACACCCATGCCAGGGAAGACTGCAATCATACCAAACCCAATGTCCCATTCCTGCCTTCACGCTCAACAGTGGGAACCACTACCCAGCTGGGATATTCCCTTAGCTTTTCAACCAGGACTGTTACAAGCCAAAGACCTTGCACATGTCAAAAGAGATAGCTGTTGTGCATGGGAGAGCCCCACATAGTCCGCCAGAGATTCTACCTCAGACACAATTCACTCAAATACTGGTTAGCATCACATCCCGGCCTCACATTATCCATTCACTGTTCTGACTCTTTCTGGTCAGTTCCAAGATCTAGCCTCACAAGTAAAGTGGCCTTATGCATGACACCCCTCAGAAGTCGTTCCTTACTGTATATGAACCATCACGTCACTACTCATCCCCACCTGCGCCATCCTCAAACTCCCTGCAACCCAAAAACCCCCAGGTCCCTAGAGCATGCCACTGGGTGGCCCCAAGGTGGAAAAAAAAAAATGCTGAACCACTAGCCTGGCCAGGCCTGAGTTTCCCTCAGCCATAGGCATGCAGTGGGGGTATAAATACATAAATACATACATACATACATACATACATACATAAATAAATAAATAAATAAAACCTGAGCCTGTGGCCCAGATCAGAGTTCTTCCTACCACATGGTGGCCTAAATACTTATTTTCAAATTGGCGATTATCATATAAACTAAAACTTAGTGTTAATGCACTGAATTTTAATTTTCTACGAACTATATACACCTCTGGGCATTATCATATTCATGCACCCAATATACCTTAAAAATTTCCAACACACTGTGCCAGCCTGCTGTCTCAATCAACTAATTGTCTGCCTTCAAGTGCAGGAATCCCAAATGGGCACCTTTGGTTTCCAAGCTGCTCCACACCCCATCCAATTTTTGGCGTATGACCTGAGAAAGTCACAGGAAATGACCGAAGCCCTTGGTCCCTGCACCCCCATAGGAGACCCAGATTAAGCTCCTGTCCGGACATCTGATTAGCTTAGCTCGAGCCATTGCAATTATTTGTGGAATGAACCAGTGGATTGATGATCTTTCTCCCTATGTTTTCTTTATCTCTGTAAATCTGCCTTTCTGATAAAAATAACTTACTACTTTAAATCTAATTTAGGAGCATATTAGGATGCTCTATTATACTTGCTACAGATCTATTAGACTCTACTCCTTTTTCAAAAGGAGTCATTTTGATTTTCACCAAAAGCAATGACTTTCAGCATCTGCTAGTGTAAGTTTATTGGTTATTGATATTTTAAGATTTCTGAAAAGAAATTTGCTCTTTCTTGAAGTAGTACCCCTTGAAGAGCACGTTTCCATGACTTACAATTTAGATTTTCAATCGTTTTCATGCAAAATTTGAAGATGCCATTTTTCTGTCCTCAGTCCTGTCTTCTCAGT
Organism: Ochotona princeps; assembly: GCF_030435755.1. Taxonomy (NCBI): domain Eukaryota; kingdom Metazoa; phylum Chordata; class Mammalia; order Lagomorpha; family Ochotonidae; genus Ochotona; species Ochotona princeps. The sequence continues at coordinate 51,004,851 of NC_080837.1, forward strand.
CCCAAGTCTCAAGCTCTAAGACAAACACTTCACTAATGTTTGTTCTTTTTGAAAATGATTTGTCTTACTTATTCTGTATTATTTCAATCTACAGTTTTGTTTTGGCAGTTTATACTTTTTTGCCTAGATGTGATTTTCTTCTAATAGTATATATTAAAAGTTATGAGGGCTCCTTCAATCTATAATTCATCTTTCTTGTTTTGAAAGTTTTGTTCATTATCTTATTTCATTTTTTTCAATTACTTTCGTTTAAGACCTAATCTTACCATATTTGTTTTAATTTTTTATTGTCTCCAGAGTTTATTCCGGACTGGTTTTCCTATTCAATATTCTAGCCCATTTCCCTTTAGTCAGAACTAATGTACTATCAGTTCAGTTACTAATGTTACTATTTTATTAATTGTATTTTTCTATTCTAATATTTGCATTTCATTCTTTTTACATTTTCTGGTTGATGAAACTATTGCCAGTGTTTCATTTCATCACAGATAATATAATAAACATAATGATTTCATTTATTTCCAAATAATTTTAAAATTATATTTACATGTTAACATATGCCAACTAAATATATGAATTCAGCCAGGAATAATCAAATGTAGATATCATATTCATTGACTTAAACTTTTTAAAAAAAAAAAACAGACTCATTTTTCTCAGCTATGTGTTCAGTTACCTGGCAAGTTCTTCAAGGGGAAAAGCTACCACAAAAGAAAGGCCCATTAGTACAGATTCACCTTTTCACCTTGAGTTTTACAGGAAAACCAATGCCAGCCAATTATACTCTTTTTCTAGTGACTGTTGCTGAGAGAATTGAGGCAAAATTACTTGGTTCTCCACTAAAGCATTAAAATTTTAAATCACTTCTAAGTTCAGATAAACTGATACAGCAATTTTCACACAATGATGATTTTTGTGCCCTTAAGAAAACTGAAGATTTTATATTTCTAAGGAGTGTTTCACTATTATTTTTATGTTTTTCCCATGTTATTGACATTCATTTCATATAATTTGATTTGACATTGCTTTATTTTAATAACCCATGATCTTTTCTTTTACTAAAATGTAAATTCTGAGTGTTACATAGCTTCCAATCAAAAACTGAACAGCAACAAAGGCTAATTTGCATATGCCACCATGACGACTTATGTTAGGCATGAATTACACAACAACCTCTAGCCTCTTTGAAACTCATTTCATTTACGCAAGGGGATTTGGCAATGCAGTTTGTATTCAATTGGCAATGGAATTACGCCAACACAGTTCAATGATGAAAATGAAGCCACGACTAAACAGGTAAAGGTCATCAGGTCATGGTTGCTGTATAAAAGGCAATTATTTAAAAAAACAATAATTATTTGGGGCCAACATTGTGATATAACGGCTAAAGATTCCATCTGTCATACAAGCACGTCCAATGGGAAATGGTTAATGTGTCAGTTGCCCCAATTCCTATTCAATTCCTTCCTTTACCTGGGAAAAGCAGCAGAAGATGGCCCAAGTATCCAGAGCCCTGCTGCGAGGGTAAACCTCTTGGCTCCTGACTCCTGCCTGGTTCAGGCCTGGCCATTCTGGCAAATTGGGGAGGGAACTAGCAATTACAAGATTGTTCTAGTCTCTCTATCTCTATGTAACTCTGATTTTCAAAATGAAATGCAGCTTTATGAAAAAAAGCAAGAGGGCCCAGCGGGGAATCCTAGTAGCTCAGATCCTCAACTTGCATGCAGCAGGATACCAAATGGGTGCTGGTCCATGTCCATGCTGCTGAGCTTCTGTATCCAGCTCCCTGCTTGTGGCCTTTGAAAGCAGTAGAGACTGGCCGAAAGCCTTGGGACCTTGTAACCACGTGGGAGACCCAGAAGAAGCTCCTGGCTTCAGATCATCTCAGTTCAGCCACTGTGGCCACTTGGGGAATGAATTAATGGGCCGGAAGATCTTCCCCTCTGTCTGTCACCTTCGCTCTGTATATCTGACTTCCCAATAAAAACAAATAAATGTTTATACAAGAAAGAGAGAAAGAGAGAAAGAGAGGAAGGGAGGAAGAGAGGAAGGGAGGAAAGGAGGAAGGGAGAAAGAACAGAACAGAACAGAAAAGAAAAGGAAAGAAAGAAAAGAAAAGAAAAGAAAAGAAAAGAAAAGAAAAGAAAAGAAAAGAAAAAAAAAGAAAAGAAAAGAAGAAAATTGATGGATGGAGAGAAGAAGAATTTCTTATTTCAGAGCTTGGTGCCGTGTCATAGTAGACTAAGCCTTCCATTTGTGGTGCTAGCTTTCCATATGGGTGCAGGTTCCTGTTCAAGTTACACCATTTCTGATCCAAATTCTCAAAATAGTGTCACTATTAAAAGAAAAGCATTGGCTTCACTGTTAGACACAATGAAAAAAATTTGAGACAGTATATGAACAGTCTAAAAGTATACATAATGATTAAAACTATATAACTTGCCAAATTCATACACCCAGCAAGCAAAGACAAAAAGGTCCTTTCTCTAATAAAGCTAAGCCTCTGAGATCACTCATTCACATACAATAATTTATTAGAATCCAGTGTCAGCAGTGTTCACTGCAATGTGGCTACAAGGCGATTTATCACTTTGTTAATACAGTATGTTTTTTCACACATGTCATATAAGATCCTAGCCAGGGACTTAACAAATATGTTCATAAATTTTAGGATTTTGAAAATGCTTCTTCATTTGTATGAAGGGAAGAGGTACAGGGAAAAAGAGACAGGAAGAGAGAGAGACTGACTGACAGAAACACACGCATTAATTCTCCACCCAAGTTTCCATGCACAAATGGCTGCAATGACTGGGCCTGGGCGAGGCAAAAGCAACTAAAATGGGACCACGTTGAAATCTGATTTCGGGGACCAGGCATCAGGCCATTTCTGCTACTTTTGCAGGCTCATTAGTAGTGAGATGAATCAAAAATGGAGCAGTCAGTACTGAAACTGGTGCTTACATGGAATGCTAGTGTCACAGTGTTAGCTTAAGCCAATCTAACAAAAACCAATAGATTTGATAGAGTTTGAATCTATCACACTTAAATACCTAGTGGATACCAGAGTTACCTACCAATGATAACTAAATGATTCACTTGTAAATCAAACTTGTTTCTTTAAAAATTTTATTTATTTTTCTAAGATCTGTGAGAGAAGCAGAGAGAACCTTCGCACACTGATAAACTCACAAGTGTCCATAATACACAGAACTGAGATGGACCAAAACCAGCAGCTGAGAGCGTAACACAATCTCCCATCTCACACTTTCACAATCCAACAGTCTCAGGTCTGCTTTGGTGGGGAGCTAGAGACAGGAACCAGAGCTGGACATCATCAAAATCAGGAATTTCTAAATGGGATGCATGTGTCTAAACCCTCATTTTATGGATGGCATAAACACCTGCCCCAAGCGTCTTGCATTTTCTTTTTTTAAGTACTTGGCACTGTGAACTAACAATTGAGTGCTGATTTTTTTTTTTTTAAATGTAATCCATGAGTTCTGGCAAAAAAAAAATTACTAATCAATGCTTAAATTACTAGCTCACTAAAATTTTTAATGTATAATTCTGCAACATTCTTTTGAAGTCTTTCAAACCCCTCAGCAGCTCTAAAAGCAAACAATTCTAGATAGTTGGTGAATTTAAATACGAAAAAATATAGAGGCACCAAATAATAAATATATGCACAATATTCATCAGTTCAGATTAAGTTCTTGGAAAATATTATTCATAGAAATAACTTTCAATTAAACTAGCAATTAGGATTTAAGGTGGAGGAATTCAAAGGAAACACATCAAGATAGTGAGAAGCATATTGGAAAATTGTTACACTTTTGCTGTCCTAGAGGTGACACTGTACCCTAATTTAGGTTTCATCTTCATGTTTGTGATGTATGCAAGCTGACAGGACCATCCTGCTGAACTCTGGCTAATCCTCTTATGTAACCCTTTGGGCACTGACTACATTACAGTTAATCTACAAACAACAGGAGGATGTATGCAATTTTAACCTTCAGAAGTAAAGACAGAATGTTTTTGTCTAGGAGGGTGACAAAACATTATGGCTGTTTTCTAAATAAGGAAAAACGTATATGTTTGTGTACAGCAAATATGTTTAATGGAAAAGGGGATATCGAACAGAGATACATAGTTTATTTTGTTCCTAAAAAAATATGCTATATTCAGTTATATAAAATGTTGAAGAAAGGAAAATTTCCAATGTAAAGACTTTTAGAAACCGATACAATGGCATTGAGCTACATTGTCAAAAATTTTCCTGATATGTCACAGAAACACCTGCATCAAAAAGGAGATGAATTACCCACATTCACAACTTTTGAAAGAAATTTTTCAAGATCCAGAAAAGGAAGTCCAAGAATCAGGTGCCCACTGTTCCTGCCTTGCCAGGTTTCCTGGTGTTTCTCCCACCTATCTTGGAGTCAGGAACTGTTACTGTATTAGTCAACAGGCACCAGGTATAAGAGTTAAGATTAATCCTCCACCACTATCGTGAAGGGATTGTGGATGCTTGGGAACATATCTGGGAATAAGACTTAAGACTACTATCCCACTACTATCACGAACAGATTGTGGATGCTTGAGAACATATCAAGGCATGAGAGTTAAAATGAATACTCCACTACTATCGTGGAGAGGCTGAATGTTTGGGAACATGCAGGTCACATGTGTATGTCAACTTTACTTTCAATCTGTCACCTGTGCATTTTTTATCACTGTTTTTGGCCCACTTGCAAATGAAAGATTCGGTGTCCTAGCTACCTGTTCACATACAGATGGCTCACATCAAGTTTCAATATGCTTTCTTTATAACAATTTTTACCTTCCTAGTTGAAAATATATTTCATGAATTCCCATTTTTCATATATCCAGACCTATTAATCATGTTTCCTAATGTCCAGGTTTGACATCATTTGTCAGTGTTTGCTTAACACTGAACTTACATACTCATCTGATATATCTAGAAAGATGAATATTAATCTCAATGTGTCAAATATTTTTTAAGTCAGTAGTTTACATTTAACCTTCCAATATATGTGAAATTACTTGTGAATGAAATAAGGTTCCAAGTTTATTTTTGAAAGGTAGACAATCATGGGTCCAAGACGATTCTCTCTGACGTGTGACTAATAACTATAGTACACTATATGTGTTTTAGATTTGTCTCTACTGTTCTACTTAACTATCTTACTTCCTGCTTGTACTACAATGTTTAAACCTACAAAAGATTTATGAAGCATTTAAATATGTTAGGGTGAATATTGGAACTTTACTTTCAGTTTTTTTTTTAGTGGCTTTATTTAGCAATAATTAAAAGCATATATTTGTAAAGTGAAATTTCCTAAGTTTTAAATATACAGATGTCCACAAAGCCCTCTCTATAATAGCAGTCAAGAGCATATTTCTACTATTCCAAAAGTTCCCATATGTCTCTTTGTAGCCTTCTTGCATCTGAACACAAACCAGCCGTACCCTAACCCTGTCTAGTACTATGCACAGTCTCCTCTGTACCAACATGGTATGTTTATCTATACACACATTCAACACCTTATTGCGCAGGCTATCTAAGACAATCACAAGACCAAGAGAAAAATCATTCATCTGTAAGTCCAAATCACGCTAAACTAAATCAAGTGTTCAAGCAAAAGGAAAGTTCATCACAAATGTATTATTGACACATATCTTAAAGAAAGTTAAATTGGGCCTGTTACAGCAGCCTTGCAGCTAAAGTTCTCACCTTGCCCATACGAAGATCTCTTAGGGGAGCCAGCTGTATTCCTGGCAGACCCGCATCCCATCCATCTCCCTGCTTCTGGCCAGGGAAAGCAGCAGAGGGCAGACCAAAGCCTTAGGACCCTGTAGCCATGTGGCAGATCTATAAGCAGCTCCCAGCTACAATAAATGGAATCAACTAACTTTATCCATCATCATCCCCAAAGAACAGCTGATGATCTCAGAAAAGGCTTGACTATTTCTTCTGTACTTTTGCAGAACATTGTATTCAAAAAATTTCTTAGCAAAAAAAGTAGTTTCTGAAGTGAAACCAAGGTTAAATAAGTAGTACCCATTTGTTTATCATGTTAGCTGTTCCCACAAAGAATGGAAACTTGTTCTTTGGCCCTGTTCTCTGCCATTCTCAGTCGTTTCCCTGGGAAAACCTCCTGACGCAGATTTCAACTTTAATGCTTACACGGGCAGTACAATAACACCTGGGACTCAGAGTAAATCATTGAATGACCTTATACACCAAAGTAAACCCACATACTTTCTGAACTTTGTAACCAAAGAGACAGGAAGGAGGATATTATCAAATATGAAAGCTACTGAGATTGAAAATAATATTTATAAAAAGTAACCACAGTAAATACAATGAGAATCTTGAATCAAGTGAAGGAAACACTGAAGGATGCTATGACGATGCATAATTGCAAGCACCAAACTCTAAACAAACAATAGAAAAATCCTAATGCATCTATACTGATGACTAAACAATGTCTCTGACATAAATTACAATGGAAGCTGGAACAATTGCCATTGTAGGGCTAGAAAATGTTTATTTGTAAGAGAACACTCACTGTTTTGAGATGCACGTGCTGATACCCACAGAAGGGAAATTCGGATATAAGACAACCTAAGACAGAATGTTCTTATATCAAAATTTATTTGTAAAATTATAAGTCTTTCACCTTTAAATAATACTACATATTTTTCTCTTCACAATTATTCTGTGATATTTGTGGAGGAAGTGATTTCCTTTCCAGAACTAAAATATGCATTCCATGTGTTTGTATAAAACACAGTTTTCATATCAATAATTAGTTTTCTATACATACAAGTATCTAAATTACTTACAAGGGAAAAGTTTATGCATTGTATTTGATCAATACATATCGTGCCTAGAAAATCCACAATGCATTACACATATGTTATTAAACGCACAATATAAAATTACTTTTAAATAAATTACAATATTACTTGTAAAATTTTACAGAATTCATTTATCTTGCAACACCTCCAATGAAACAGTCTTCTTAACATTTCACTTTTACCTATTATTGTGTGGAAATAGGTTTTGCGTATACTAGGAGAAATGTATATAACCCTCCAAAACCAATCTATTTGATAATTTTATATTTGGGCTATTAAACCAGGTTTAGGGCACGACATTGTACTCCAGCTGCTAAATTCCTCGCCTTGAAAGCTTCAGGGATCCCATATGGGAAAAGGTTCTAATCCCAGTAGCCCCGCTTTCCATTCACCTCCCTGTTTCTAGTCTAGGAAAGCAGCCAAGAACAGCCCAAAGCCTTGGGACCCAGCACCAGCATGTGAGACCCTGAAAAAGCTCCTGGCTCCTGGCTGCTGACTTTGGATTGGCTCAGCTACAGCCATTGTGATCACAAGGGGAGTGAATTATTGGATAGAAGATCTTAAATATCTGACTTTGCAATAAAAATAAATAAATCTTTAAAATAAATAAATCATATTTAACACTGTTGGAAATGATTGAATCAATCTAAAATATTAAAAATATTTTACAGAAATAAGATTTTGTCTTATTAAATATAAGCTTCTAAAACATTTTTCAAAAGTTTCATTTAGTTTTTGTGGAAAGAGAAATTTACAGGAAGGAGAGACAGAAAGAAAGAACTTCAATCCACTGGTTCACTCCTCAAATGACTTCAAGAGCAGGAGCTAAGCCAGTCAGAAACCAAGAGCCAAGTGTCTCCTCAGGGTCTTCCACGCATGCACAGGGTCCCATATCTTTTGGCTATTCTTCGCTGCATCCCAAGGTCATAAGCAGTCAGATATGGGGAGTGAAGCAGATGGAAAACGAACCAGTGCCCATATAGCATGCCAGTGCTTACAGGCAGAGGGTTAGCCAACTGCGCCATCACACCAGACATGAAAATAATTTTTGAAATCTTCAGTGACACCAAGTTCATTACAATTCTGCTAAACAATCAGCAAACAATTTATAATGTTATGGAATTAATTGACGTGGTATTGAGTATCCAATACGTTAAAAGGAAAAAAAAAAAGGAATGCAAGTTCTGAACAACATCCTGTGACTCCTTCATTGACATTTCAATTATTAGTTTATATACAACCGGGTTCTATACACCTTAAAATGGCTATAGATAGCTATTCAACTATCTCATGTCTACTTTCATTTTAGTATTTAGCAGTTTATACCATTGAAGCACGATTCTGCTGAACCTGGCTGTATTTCGGGAAGTCTAACTGTATAACTCTAACAAGACAAATGTCAACAGTTTAGGTACACAGTTTTAGGAGGGGTGTGCAGAGAAATCTTCAACACTCTAGTGAGGAGTAACTAATCTTTGTGTCCCACCAAATGAGGTATAAGTGCATCCACGCTGATCGTTTCCTGTCTCCGACACTTTAAATAGTCAACATTGGCAGAAAATAAAGACATGTTGGCATTCTACGCTTCTGGTGTGTTTGGATATACTTTCAAATGAAAACGAGACACTCAGGCTTCTTCAAAGCTTATTTTAAATAATTATATTCACAATGAAAGGTTTATGCAGTTTTGAGAACATATAAGCTGTGGGCCAAATTTATGAACCTCACAACTGTGTGCCTTTTCGCCAATAATAGGCATTGTGACTTCCTAGTTTAAAATGCTGAATAATTTTGGTATTATCAAATTAATAACATTCACAAAAGGAATTTATTACTTTGTGCTCTTCTTAGTAAACCAGTCAATTTCATGGACATGGTTTCTTTGAATGAATTCCTAATTGAAAGCAATAACCTCTAAACAGAGGTTATTTAAGCAAAAATTGTTTATTTACAATATGTTGAAAGACACTAAAACCAAAACTGCACTTGATCATGCTTCTAAATGTGTAGACAGGTGTATAAAAAAGGATAACCCTACAATTCAAGTTAGAATGAAGAATGAGAACTGACCTTTTCAAAAATAAGTATAAATACATTTACAAAATGTTAAACACAAAGAATTAGAATCTGAGACAATACTAGTGGATGAAACGCACCTGTATGTTGGCAAGATGTCCACTTTCACTCAAATTTAGGCAAGCCTTATTAATGCCCTCAAACTTAAAACCTAAGACATATGGCAAAGTTTGACCAATGTAAACAGGCAGCTGGCCAGCTCAGCAGATGGACATAAAAGCATCCAGCCAAGGATACACTTGTCCACGCCAAGCAGCTGTAAGGTGTATATTAAGATCATTACTCCCTGATGAGAAATGGAAAACATCTGTCCATGTGGGGTTGCCGTTTCACCAGAGGGGAGCTTGTAACCATCATTGATGCAAATGATACTTGAATGACTTTCTGGGATAACAAGTAGAATCTTACACAGCTCAATAATAAGATAAAGATGATAATAGTCTTATTTTGGACAGTTTGTATCTATAATTGCTTCCATGATGATATTGACACTATCAGGGCTGTTTTTATCTAATGAAATATTGCTAATTTTGGAAGTAACTATCTTAAAAATATGACAAAATATTTGGATGGAATGCCAAGTGTTTCTCAAATTGTCCATATTATTTCAGTCTTATTAGACCCTACCACTTCACTCTGTCCAGCAAATCAATCAAGAGCTGCCAACTATAATCATCTTTCTATGTTCAATTCCAAATTCTAGAATTATGACTACTGGAAGGGTAAGTGAAGTTGGGAATATGTCAGTTCCTCCCATTTCTCTTTGTATAGGGACTAATCAATTCTATTATCCTTTGCATCATTGAAGTTTAAGTTAATCTATTGCCATTCCAATTACTATTTTTAATATTTAAAGAACATGATTTTAATTAATAATTTAAAGGGTTCAAGTGCTGAAATGCATTTAATTTTAGATACCAAAATGTTCAATATCTTACTGCTTTTTAAAGTAAGACTAACATTAAATCACATGTATTTAAGATGTTCAACATGTTTCAATATATTCATGTGTTTATATGCACTTATATATGGTGAAATATTTAATCATTCAACTTCATTATCACGTCTGTGACACAAGTGTGTATGTGAGATTTTTGGAATATTTTTGTTCTCCTATGTTAAGAAATTCAAATTTTTTAAAAAATGTGAATTTTAGGTTCAGCGTGATGACTCAGCTAGCTAATCCTACAACCACAAACCCTGGCATCCCATTTGGTTGCCAGGTTTTGTCCCAACTGTAGCACTTCCCATCCAACTCATTGGCTGTGGCTTGGTGAAACAGTACAAGGATGACTCAAGTCCTTAGGACCCTTAACCCACCAAAGCGATCAAAGCTTGTGTCTCCTGGCTTTACAGAGGATCAGCTCCAGCCATTGTGGCCATCTGAGAAGTAAACCAATGTACAGAAAGTCCTTCTATCTTTCCTCCACTCGGTAAATCTTCCTTTCCAATAAAAATAAATAATTTTTTTAAAACATAATCCACATTTTTACTAGCCTTGATTTATATTCAGAATATATTCATCTCACTTCAGGGAAGCCAAAACCCTTTGGCTAAAATTCTCCCATCTCTGGTAAAAAATTTTACTACATATTTCACTGTTTATTACTATTATACATGATATTGAATTCTTAGTTTCAATTGTAAGTACTGCCTGCAAATGTATAAAAAACAACTGATTTTTATATATTGGGCTTTATGTGAAAGTCACAGTTAACAGAGATATGGCCACAGATCTTCCATTAGATAGTACAAATCCTAGGTGGTGCGATGATCAGGTTGAAGCCAGAAACCAGGAGTGTCTTCATGAAGGTCTCTAATTGGGGGCAGGGGTCCAGGCACTTCGGGCCATCTGCTGCTGCTTTTCTCAGGCCATTAACCATAACGGGAATGCAAATTAAACAAGCAGGACACAAACTGATGCCAACATAAGTTGAGATGTTAATGATCAGCATATACTTGGGTCTTTCTTTACCTGGAAGCTTCTGTGTATTTAAGATTGAAAAATTTTGTTCACTTGAATTTAAACTAATAACGAGCAAACTGCAGATGAATCATGTAGCTGTGGCTGATCCATAATTGAGAGACTAGCTACTGCAAATATAGGCAAGGAGGGTTTCCATCAAATACCTAAGTGAATAAGTCAGCCTAGGAACACAGTCAACAATGGTTGGAGTCAAATCATGACAGCAATTAGCATATATGGTGGAGTGTACAGTGAGCCTACTTAACTCAGGTACAATATATTTTGAGAATCATTGTTTAAGATGCATTTGATCAAAATATATTCTATCATTATAAGGTGTTTTCTATTATATCTGCATATAATAGAAAAAAATAAGCTATCTAAATAAAATACGAAATTAGATTCAGTCCCTAGGGAGTTCAAAGCAAACAACCAAACCCAACTTTTGCTATCTTCAGGACCCTGAACAAACTATGCCTCCATTTCACGGGTCTGGAATGACAAGAACAAGGCAGAAACCAGTTCTCAGAACTGCAACCTGGTGTCCGCACAATGGATCTGCTTTCAACCTAGGACTAACTTCCCTCCAGCCACAGGGCAGGGCTAGAGATTGGGAACAAGATCACTTTAGAACCCCAATGATGTCCAAAGTACAAAGGCAATGTTCCTGAGAAGTGGATGAATAATGCTCGTTCTTATTCCTTTTCTAAGTGTAGCTAATTGCAGGATCACAACCTAATATGGTTGAAGGAAAATTAAAAAAGAGGGCTATTTCCAAGAGTCCTCATGGGACCACGGTGAATTATCTTAATGCCTGTGTATCTACCTTCTCAAAATATCCCTCCTACCTTTCAGGGTTCACCATTTGGGTCTCAAAGCCCCCAAGAAAGCACAAATGCCTAACAAGTTAATGTTCCTGAAGAAAAAAAGAAGCTGTCTTACCCTCATCGCTAAAGTTCATGCTTAATATTTTTTATATTATCATAGATATATACAGTGGTCTAAACTCTGGATTCTATTTCAGGCTTGAGCTATGTAAGTGCAGAGCAGTTATTACATTCCTATCAGCTGGCAGATTATTTGTGAACAATAGTGCAGTATGAAAACGGATATCCACATATTACCCAAGTATCTATGTAACTGTGTCACATAATACAATGTAATTAATGAAGTTAAATAATAAATAATTTAAAAAAAAAAAAGAGAAAACGGATATTTCTCCCTTTTCCCGGACCTATTCTCTGCTGCCTTTCTCTATAGGATCTGTGAGTAAGCTATAATATATATATATATTACATATTAATATATCATAAATATATGGTAAAATCAAGCCCTTCTTTAAAAATTTTACTACAGATTTGGTCACTGGAATCAATTCCAGTAACAAACACAATCTTTTTCCAACTTCCATATACCAACATTTTTGTGGCAATAATGAAATGCCCTTAAGGAGAAAAATGGGGAAGTGGAGGAGACAAAAAGTAGAAAGTACAGCAATACATTTCCTCTTTCTTACAACGGTTTTAACTTCTGCAGTCTTTCACTCAGAACCACAGGTAAAGCAACAAGGCATGAGTATTGACAATTGATGTAAATCTCTGTTTATACTGATGGATTTACAACTATAAATCTAGAGCCTTGGCAGAACCTGCTTGTTCTATTGCCAAATGAATACGTCTTACACTTAGGAGGAAATCTTCATGAGACCTTGTATAGCCTCATTAGTACCACTGGGCCATGGCTTACGAGACTTTGGATTGTCACAAATTAAGTACTGTCAAATTTAGTGAAAGAACTAGAACAACAGGCCCTGGGAGGGGGCGGGGGGTTGGGTGAAGGTGATGTTCAGATAGCACCCAGGAAAACTTCAGACTGTGCAAAATCTGCAATCTTCAAAATTATAATTCTCCCAGGAGATATTTAAACATCTGATTTGCCATGTGTGATTTAAAAATGGTTGAATTCTTCTGTATTCAGGAACTATCTAGATAGTTTTAAGCTTTAACGGGTGATTCAGGAATTGCAGAAGTCTGACCAAAAACGGACAACTAATACCTTTAACTCAGGCTCGATATATTTTCAGAGTTAACTTAAGATATATTTTATCATGATGCCTCTCCTAACTGAAATTAGATTTTTAAACTCCAAATCCCTAGGGAGTTTAGCCTGAGCTAACAAACTCAGTCATAACTCAAGGTCATTCAGCCCATGGAGCACAACACTGCGTGCCAGAGTTTGTTGATTCACATTTCCTGTTACTATTGTGGAACAACCAAAGCTAAGCATTTCTTCTAAAAATCGGACTATTAAATCAGTGTCTTGGATACTACACCACTTCGTCTTCTGTTGAAGTCAATTGGGTGGCTCACATTATGGAAAGAGCACATATAAAAATCCTGTAGTATAACAAGAAGCCAGGGAATGGGGGGGGGGGGTGTAACCTCACAATTTTAACAATTCATGAGAAATAACTGTGATTTCACCAGAATTATCTCAATCCGGTACAAATGTGGTGTGCCCCAAAGATCAAACCAGTCACCTCACATGGGGTTCTTCTTAAAGTTCTACTGTCTCAACACTCCAACCATGAGCACCTGCTTCCAGCACAGGAAACACTGAGCAATGAGTCACAGTGTGCCTCAGGGACGTTTGCTCTGAATCTCAACAACTTGAGAAAGAGACTGATAGGTTTTAAAGAAAAAAAGCTATTGGATGTATCAGAAATGCAGAAAAGTAGGTATACAATATGGACTCCAGATGTGACAATGGTCCAGCTGCCAAGCTGTGGTTGAAGGATGAATTCCATTCCTGTAAAACGCCAAGGCAATGTTCCCAATTATCAGCACATCAAGTTGGCTTTCAGTGGAAATGAAATCAAGCAGGACAATAAAGCAGTCCAGATAAAATAGAGAAATCAAAGGTCTAAGCAGGTGAACACATGGAAGAACTAGTCAAATATCAGCTTGCTGAACTCTTCATAAATCTCTAAAAGCTAATAGTTAATAAATGTGATGGAGCTGTGTCAAAAAGTGAAACTGATCTCAGTTACTAAGAGAGACAGATTACAGGCCTTAACAGGGCACGTCTAATACTGAATACTGTCATAGTCATAAGGGGCATTGAAATTATACGTGCTCTTCCCAAAATGTTTCCTACCAGCTGAGTCCAAGAGCCATCACTAAATGTCATCTACAGTAAGAGTATAATATTAAAGACCTGCGGGAATTGCAAGGCTTCCTAAGTTTGTTAGACACAGTATAATTAGAAAACTTAGTAGCATGGGAAAAAATTAATGAACAAGATTATGTAGCAGAATGTCTGGCATGAACAATTAGATACAAGGAAAAGAAGATGTAAAAGCTAACTTTGCAATTTGATAATATTTTATAAAACATTTTTCTCATGTTGTAAAAAGGATGTGAACTGTATCATGTGAGATACTTTCAATTTTACACTTGGATCATCTTCTAGAAGCTTGGTCTTTGGGAGGTTTTTCTTTTAAATTCAATCTCATAGAAAAATCTCTGGGATTCAATAATTTTCGCTAATTAAAGGGATCCTCTCCAGGAACACAGATCTGATCCTATTGGATGGTAACTGCATCTGTAAGTGCTTTAGGAAGTAAAAATTCAGAATACAACAATTTCAAGTGTAACTAGTTCAAGGTTAAGAATATGCAGGTTCTGACCCAACCAACACACTACAAATATCCTATATAACCATAAATCTCTTTGACTACTTCTAGGTAATAGAACAAACCATTAGATTACAATTAGACGAGTCTTGCATGAGCTATTCAGGTTGTTTCACAGTCTCACTCCTAAATTCCAACATAGATTCCAATAATCATACGTAAAAGAATCTTAAATAACATATACTATGGATATTTAAAGAAAACACTGCATATGTGTGTATATATACCCATAAAAAAGAAGAGGTGTTTATGCTTCTGTATAGGTATACTTACTAGGAAATATTTTACTAAGTGGTAATTATATTTTTGTAAACTGAAGAATATACTTATACAAATTCAGCATACTATTTTAATAAGGAGATTGATCTTCCCCTCCTTCAAAACGGATAAGCATTCTTACAGAAAAGTGACTCTGGCCCCCCTGATGCAAACAAGCTATTATATTTCTTCACATAGTTCACTGTGCCCAGCAGTGACACAACATGTTGGAAATTACATGTCTCCAGATTCTTCTATTCTGCTTTTCAAATTGCTTTGCTTATTCCAATAAGCTTATTGTAGCTCGGTTAATGAATTGAGCTTCTCAGTTAGGCTCAAGGGATCTATTCGTATAACCTTTTCTCATCTGATCTTAATTCCTTAGGGGCTGATACACTTATTCATTGCCACATTATTATCAGAGGATTTTCACCTTTTCCAAGGGATATCAAGGTACACATTTCATGAGATGTCCACAATAGTAATGGGACTAATTCAGAGCTTCCACAGAGATTACATTGGGTTTCTAATTAATATTCTGCGTCTAAATCTTGAATCCAGTATTTTCTTTCAATTTCACAATGTTCTTTTAACTATATAATTGGATTAATATTCTGTTCTACAGTTTCATCTATATAAGCCGGCTTCAATGAATTATGAGATCTAACAAATATTCTTCCAATATCTAGTCTTTCCTTTTGTTAGTTCTATGTAATTTGGTGTCTTCAGAAGGTGAGAAAGATAAGGATGAAAACTGCTGCTTATCTAATGTAATTCATTGAAAACGCTGATAAGTTTTGGTGAATGTGGAAATAATTACCTATCAAAAAGGAGACTTGAAAGTTATCAAACACATTTGCATCGATTACCTATGAATTTTTTGTTCTCACATCCACTGCGACTTTATTTTGATTGTTGTAGCTTAAATACATTTAAAATGTAAAAGTCTTTCCACTTTATTATTATTTTCATTGCTACTGTAATTTAAGCATTGTCACTTCTAATTACAGTAATTCTAAACATTAGTTATCAAGATTAAATACAATTTTACAGTTAAATACATATTAGCAGTTAGATTTGTTCTTAAATCTTAAACTTGGAAACATCAGAGGCAAAATGTAAATTGTGTGTGTACCACTTAATGCACAATTCAGACTCTTCAATTCAAAATAAATTACATTTTAATATGTAATATCATAACTTGATCCACACATGAACACATTTTTCAGGTGATTGAGGAAACAAAATATACAATGGAAGAAAATAATTGAATGGCATTTTTAATAAACTGTCATAATCCAGGACAAATACAGCATTATTAAAACTCAATAATAAAGAAAATAAGAAAACCTAATTTAAAAATGGGGAAAGATTTGAATAGACACTTTACAAAAGATTGCATATTCTTTTCTTAAGTAATGATATGAAAAGATATTCTATGTAATATGTCATTAGAGAATTCCAAATGTAAAAAATTGAGATACCACTGTAATCCTATGATGATGATGAAAATCAATAACACTGCTCACACCAAATGTGATAGAGTATATGCAGAAATAGGGACTTTCATGCATGTTTGGCTGGAATGCAAATATGCACAATCACATTTGAAGACAACTTGACAGCTTTTTACAAAATTAAATATGGTACGTAATCTAGCATTCACACCAAACGATGTTGAAAGCTTATCCTTCTGCAAAACCCTGTGGATCAATATTTATAACAACCTATAAATTCTAAAGAATTGATAATTGCAGAAAGTTGAGGGCAAGAAAGATGTCTTTTTTTAGATATATGAGTAAGCTCTAGTGATTCATAAAATAACATATTATTCAACACTAAAAATATATACATACAAGAAATAGTTGGAAGACACTTCCATATTTGCAGATGTATATTTACACAATATATACTACCTATATATAATAAATGAAAGAAACAAATATGTATACATACTGTATAATTCTTCCTACATGAATTATAGAAAAAAAATCAGTGGTTGTCAGAAATTGGAGATGTAATGTGGGATGAACCGAACAGACACGGGACAGAAGAATTTGAAGGCTGCAAAATCCATTTGATGTGACGATAATATGCCAGACACATGTAAGCATATATATATTTCCAAATCCTAAGAACACTCAGTATGAACCCTAATGGACTGAAAAAAATAGTATGAACCCTAATGGACTGAAAACTTTGAGCATCAATGTAATTTCATGGAATCATTGGTGCACCAATGTGGTGATGGTGTGACTAGTGCGGGAGGGATAGCAAGTCTATATCAGATTCCATATGAGTGCCAGGTTTCTTCTCAGCCTTTTTGTAAACCTAGAACTATTCAGAAAAATCACATGCAAGTCTCTTTCAAACCCTTCATTTTTCAGATCTAGTGATTGTCATAAAAGACAAAAAAAAATTATTACGAGGTTATAAAAATTTCATTGTATTCATCACAACAATTGATTTAAAATAAACTTAAGTATTAACATTTATTTATTCATAAAGCTAAATATCGCTTTCGGGGAAATATTTCTTGAACTCTATTACAGGTTAAAGTAATAAACTCTATTACAGGTTAAAATGAACTCTCAACCCTCAGTCTTTGAGACATGCTGGAGTACAGTGGGCGTTTTTTCCAAGACACCTTGTGCCCGAATACAGAAATAACCAAGGAAGAGAAACACACATGAAGAAAACAAAAGTTTTGTGTAGCAACAACAAGGATTGGAACTATACATCCGTAAACCAAAAGCCAGAAAATGGAAGGATTTTAATTATCTCAGTATTCACAGACTTCTGAATTTAACACTAAATAAACAAATGGTTGCAATTTTATTTCCATTTCATACATTAGCAAATTGAAATTCATCTAATTATATGTATTGCAATGGTAGACCGTATGGGATTTGAATTTGGTGAGTATATCATAGCCAGAGCAATTACCATGTTGTACAAAGGCAGTGATTACTTCCTCACGTTTTTTATATATTCTCCACTCTAAATACGGTTCCATGCAGGTATAATTTTTTCTCTCACTTTTTTATTGCTATAGCCTCACTTTCTGAATCAGTGCTTGCCACATAAAAACTATTAGATAGCTTTTCAATGCAAAAGCATATTAGTAGATATACAAATAAATACATTTAGAATGATTGTCTCAAATGAGTAAATAGAAATCAAATGTTTCACAGTTAACTGTGTTTGCCACTATATCCCTAACCATGGAGTCTGCCGTACTGCTTCGTATTTAAGAGTTAATCTGTCGAAAACAGTTGATCGCAGGTCATGTTCCAGTTACCTACCACATATGTGGCCTTCAGAGAACTTAAATTTTCTGACTCTGATATCTTTAATTTCTATAATTAGAATAACCACTTTATGAGGGCATGAAAATTAAATGGAGTAATTACATGTGAAAATGCTCATCAAGTAGAAAATACCACAAGCATTAAAACTCAATACTTTGAAGGCATTTCCTTCTTGTCATTTTATGAGCCAAACCATTTGCTTAGTTCCCTTTCATGAAATAATCCTGAAATGAGACACATTTTTCAGGACACAAGGATCACTTTCTTGGATTCATAATGCCATTATGATAACTAATTAAAATTTAATATACGAATGAAGCCATGAGCCTGACTTATATGATGGAATGCTAACGTTAGGAGAAGTCAGTGACTAGGGAATTCTACAACTGTTACTCACTCTTTTTGCTACGAAATAGGATTTATAAAAACTCAGATTGATCTGTCTCTTGTCTCACTCAAGTAAAATGCACACAAATTTAGAAGACCAGAACTATTCTGTGAAATAAAAATACTAGCAGCTATTTTGCAGAGTACAATGCACAAAATAAGAACGAGAAAATGTATATGATTTTTCTATCAAAGAATTAAGGGCAACAAAATGAAACATACTACTGTTTTTTTTCAAAGATTTATTTATTTCATTACAAATTCAGATATACAGAGAGGAGAGACAGAGAGGAAGATCTTCCATCCGATGATTCACTCCCCAAGTGAGCCGCAACAGGCCAGTGCGCGCCGATCCGAAGCCAGGAACCAGGAACCTCTTCCGGGTCTCCCACACGGGTGCAGGGTCCCAATGCATTGGGCAGTCCTCGACTACTTTCCCAGGCCACAAGCAGGGAGCTGGATGGGAAGTGGAGCTGCCGGGATTAGAACTGGCGCCCATATGGGATCCCGGGGCGTTGAAGGCGAAGACTTTAGCTGCTAGGCCACGCCGCCGGGCCCAAAACATACTACTGTTAACAGACCGGTGTGATGGAATAATACACTAATCCTCTACCTGCCGGTGTCGTTCCACGTGGCATGGGTTTGTGTCCCAACGACTCTACTTCAATGTCTAGCTAACACTGCGGCCTGGGAATCAGTGGAAAATGGCTCAAGTGTTTCGACCCCTGGATCCACGTAGGAGAAGCTCCGGGCTTAAAACCGATGAAACTCTGGCGGTTTGCAGACATTTGGGGAATGGGCCACCATAGAGCAGATGAAATCAATCATTCTCTCTGTCTCTCTCTTGCTCGCTCTCTCTCTCTCACATTTTCTAAGTGAAATAAATAAATCTTTAAAAAGCTAGGATATTATACTTGCATCTGATCTTTTCGAATATCAGAAATCACATACAGGAGTAAGTAGCTGCGGTTTCGTATCCTGTCAATATAAAGTAAAAAAACATTTGGAAAGTAGTATCATAATATTATGAGCTCAATCACAATGATACTTAACTTTCAGGGATTTTATGATAACTGAATAACAAAACATCTGAAAATGATTTAATCACAATATCCGCTCTATATAAGGAATTCAAATGTATCCAATTACTTTCTCATTCCTACCATATCTTCTTTTGACTGTATATTTCAGATTTTCATTAAGCATTGGTGACTTAGTTTTTAAAAATTGTTGCTGGGGCCTGGCACGGTAGCCCAGTAGTAAAAATCCAAACCATGAATGTGCTAGGATCCGGTTAGAGTAGTTGTCCAGGTCCCTGCATCTCCACTTCGCTGCCAGTACCTTTCGCTCCCAGCCTGTGGCCTGGGAAAGCAGTTGAGGACTGCTGAAAGCCTTGTGACCCAAAACCCACATGGAAGACTGAGAAGAGAATCCTGGCTCCTGGCTTCAGATCGGATAAATTCTGGCCACTGTGGTCACAGGTGAGTGAAACTGGTGATGGAAGATCTTTCTGTCTTTCCTTCCCACTGTACATCTGACTTTCAAATAAAAATAAATAAATCTTAAAAAAAAAAAAGACTGTAGCTGCCCTTATTATACAGTGAAAAATAAAGAGGGATTATTTGACAGAACATTATACTGCCCTCCAGTACATCTTGACCACCACCCTTCTGATTCTCATGAAGTCACACTGAAGTGCATATTTTTAACAAGTACTGGTCTCACATTATCATCAACGCTGCCCGGACTGCATATGCTAATCACAGAGACAGTATTCAAAACCCAAGGTAGAACTCGATATAGGCAGCAAAGAAAGAGATGACGGGTATGGAATGCTGTTGCAGTAAAGACATGATTTTCTGAAGGGATAAAAGAGCAACCTGCCAGCTTGTCACTAAGTTCTTACACCTCAAATCTTTGTTTTGTGGCTCTTCATCTAAGGGGATATATAGTATCTGTGTAATGGAGACAGTCATATCTAGTAACATGTCATTTAATTTCATGGCATTGTAAATTTCTATTTTTCTCTCTATTGCTGATTTTGTATTATGACTTTTCATTTAAGGGGATGTACAGTAGCTGTGAAACGGAGACTAACATCCAGATGTGACAATGCAGTACAGTATACATTTCTGCTGCCAGACAAGGATAGACTTACAATGAAAACGCTCACTATATCCTGACAATAGGATTCTGGACTCTCTGCCATTGTCCATGCCCACAAGGACGGACATATGACTGTGTATGAAGAACTATATGTTAGTAATGATAAAGAGGAACTAGGTGGGAGGGGGAGGGAATTGGGGAGGAGATAAGCAAATATGGAACAGTATCATAAAGTAATAGTAATAATAATAAAATGTAAAAAAATTAAGAAAAATAAAACTTTTTTTGAAAAAGCAAGTAAACTCACTGTCCTATAACGAACAAAGTTGAGGGGATCTTGCATGAAGGCAAAGAATCTACCCCTAGAAACCAAGTTTCATTTACTGAAATCTTGAGCAATAGAAGGACTTTCCACACTGTCCTGAGAAACTGCTGGGACTACCACCGACGCCCATATGGCATCCCGGGGCATTCAAGGCGAGGATTTTAGCCACTAGGCCATGCCGCCGGGCCCGAATGATCGTCTTTTTCAAAATAATCAATTCTTGCCTTGCCCAAGACTCATTCCATAAAACATTTCCAAAAGTTTCTTTTCTATAACATGTATTGATGGAAATGTATTATGATCTTCACAAATATGACAAGCTCTTCAGCCAATAATAGACAGCTAGTTTATAGGACCATGTTGAAATATGACACAGTCCTCCCATAACACCTCTGAACTCCACTACTATATTTCTATTCTTTCTGTCCTGTGTGGAAGAGAGGTGCTCTGGATCGTAGCGCTTCTCAACTCAGGACAGTTTCCTGCTTCAAGAAATTCAATCGAGAGTACCTTACACTCCTGTAGTTAATTAATAGATAAGAGTAAGAATCCATTTGGTGGAGAAGGTCATGAATCTTGTTTTCTCCACGGAGTTTGAACTATTGCAATGATCAGCACATAGAATTGTCCGTGGTCTTCAGGACGGTGCTGCAGTCCTACAGGGGAAGACAGGTTTCTTGACGGAGACTAAAGAGTTTCTGCATAGAAGAGATGGCTAAATTGCCAACGAACTAAATCCCCGGAGAACCAAGAAAAGACCAAATACCAAAGACAGCACTGTAAAAGGATACTGCCTTTTCCTTCACCACAACTGTCCCTGTGTTCATCTCCATCTTTCAGCGAATATATAAACCTTGCACCGATTTACCAATTACCTAATTTTTTTTTAACATCTGTCCATGTATTTATTCAAAAGGCAGAAAAGCCAGAGCCAGGACGACAAACTCCTTTTTGGTTTCCTATTTGCTAGCAGGGATCTAAGAACTTGGACCACATTCTGCTACTTATGCTGTTATGTTACAAGAGAGCTGGGTTGGCTGTGAAGCAACAAGGACTGGAATAATGTCCTAATATGAAATCTGGCATCACAAATGAGTCCTTAACATAAGGTGCCAGACATTTTTAAATTCATGCTTCCTATTGATGTTTGTATAATGGCTACAACCAGATTCATGTCCTCTGGGTAGATGAAGGCTGCATGACAATTTCAATATGAGCAACTTGTATTTTCGATTTTTCTTTCATTCAAGGCATTTATATTCAGAACACATCCTCAAAAATCCACTTCTCTGATATTGACTTGAAAAATATTAACTAAATTCTTGCACCTAATTCAATATTAAATAATTTCTGCTTTTCTTAACACTCATAGAAACAGACCTTGATGGTTTTCCACCAGAAAAGAATTTAATCAAATGTAATTAAAACATATATGCTTTCTTGCAGTAAATTCCATAATTGGTCAGTTTACCCACTGCAGCTGCTTGGCAACTCCTCTTATGAGCTTTCAGCAATGACTGTGTGGGGATCTCTCAGGAACGATGGTGACAGAATCAATGAAGATAATCTGTGCTCAAGCTTCTCAACTGTAATCTCTCAGATAGTAAATTTTTATTGTGTGAGATCCTACCGTCCCCATCCACCAGGCATGACTGAGAAGCATGAATAAAGAAAGAAATCAATGTTTATCAAAGCACCTCCATCGCTGCCAATTACTTAGTGTTTCCTCAACCATAACCTACCAAAGACTGATATATGCGATGGTCACAGGTTGCCTAACATTGACTGTCTCCAGTGATGAAGCAAAAATTCCTAAATAGATAATCTTTGTCTAATCACCAATTTACCAAAAATGCTCTGCTTCATTTGAGTAAAACAGACTTAGGTTATAATAAATTGAATATTTCTTTAGGAACGTAAAGTGCCATTATCCAGGAATATTTTTGTTTAACACACACATACACAAAAAAAGCTAGTTTCATCTTCATAGAAATACTCATCTAGTTTCTAATTTTTTCCTTATGGAACTCTTCTAAATTATTTATCAAATTGTTAAGATTTTCCATTTTTATGTTCATGACAATGCTTTTATAATTTTCTCCTGGAAGCAATTTTAACCAATACAATACTACTGTCTATAAGTGATTATATATAAGCTCTGGAAGTCTAAAGTTGCAAACATGATGGAACATCTAATTTCACATGAATATTACTATATATTTATTATGCTTCATTTCTATTTATAAAAGATCTGAAAGGTAGAATGACACAGAGAGAGGGAGAATCAGAAAGAAGGAGACGTCAAGTTCATCGAATGACTCATTCTCAAATGCTGAGGACCGGACAGGTTGAAACCAAGAGCCAGAAACTCCATTTACGTAGTAGGAATATGTGTGCCTGTGCCAATATGTGTGCCTGCTTCTCAGGCACCTTAGCAGGAAACTGGATCAGAAGCTGATAGAAGCAAACCAACGCTCTGATTGGGCTGTGTATCCTTATGCTCCACAATGCCGATTCTCATTTGTTTACTTCAATCAGTGGTGTGTGTGTGTGTGTGTGTGTGTGCACTGACATATATCCAGGAGGCAAATAGATACACACACAGTATTGGGAGAAGTAACAATGCTACCACCAAATGCAAAGCTTTATGGTTTCCAAAGAGTTAGACTTTATTAAGAACTTAACTCTTTCTAATTTTAAAATATCTACTTTGAAAATATGGTTCCAGTGAGTGGTTTGGAAAAAGCAGCAACATTTTAAAAGGTGATGGCTGCCCCTTCAGCCTTTTAAACATTCTTTTCAGAAAGCTTCTTTTCTAAAATCATAGATCTCAAAATGACAATCAAATGGAAAAAGTCTCTATTGGCTTTTTGGGGTTGTTAAGCAAATAAACACCACAAGTGTGCTTTTGGAAAGTCAGAGGTTACATTTGACATAACCAAAATTCATTTTGAGATGCTCACACTGGATAGTCAAAAATTAGTTGACATTTGAAATTCATAAAAAAAAAAGAAAAAAGAAGAAAGAAAAGAAAAGAATAAACAGTGTGTGAGCTAAGTTATTACAAAATCTAACTCACATATCCTCTTCATCAGGCTTAAATTTCAGCCCACACTGAAATATACTTGAAATGTTCTAATATACGTGAATGGTGCAATGAAACAGTCAATAATAGATCAGTGGTGTTTCAATTCATGAGAGAAATGGCTGTGCCTCCTGAAAAAGACACCAAAAGCAGTATGCCTAATGCCATTAAGGCAATCCAGGGGGCCTAACTTAATTCACAGATGTTGAATATCTATATAAAATCTCATTCCACAGCCCATGCTTAGGTTGCTTCTACAAGCTTCTATTCATATTTATAAAACAATGTAACTTTCGAGAATAACTAGATTATACAGCCAAGGAATACAATCAAAGCACCATTGAATAACATACTTTTTCTTTTCAGAATTTTATCTGGTATTGTTATTGAATCATACAGCAAAGTGAAATGGGAACAGCTGCTTTAGAAATTTGGGGGGAAATGTATCAGTAGAAACAATTTGTATTTTTAAAATTTATTTTCTATAAGAACGTAGTGAAAGGCCAGGCAATTGATGCAGCTGTTAAACTGCTACTCAGAATGGGTAAATCCCAAAATGGAGTGCATAAATGTCCTGTGTCTGTCTGGTTCCAAATTCTGGTTAACACATACCCTAAAATGCACAGGCCTTGGGTCTAGTGGCCGAACCATTATCACCTTGATTGAGTTCCTCGTGTTTTGTTTTGTTGGGGTCCGCACAAGCTGTGGTGGGCACCTGAGTTAAGCAATGGATAGAAACCATATTTTGATCTTTAAAAAAAAAGATTTTCTTTAAAAAATAATAATAATAATACAGTGAAGGGCCTAGCATGGTAATCTAGTGCCTAAAGTCCTCGCCTTGCACGCACCAGGGATCCTATGTGGGTGCTAGTGCATGTCCTGGCGGCTCCAAGTCTCTTCTACCTCTGCACTTGTGTCCTTGGGAAGCAGCGGAGGATGGCCCAAAGCCTGGAGACCCTAAAATGGTGTAGGAGAACAGGAAGAAGTTCCTGGCTCCTGGCTTCAGATGGGCTCAGCTCTGTTCTGGCTGTTACTGTCACTTGGTGAGTGAACCAGCAGATTCAAAATCTTTGTCTCTCTCTCTCCCTCTCTCTGCAAATTTGACTTTAAAAAAAAAGCATAATTTTTTAAAAGTGAAAAATTCTCCTTTATGCATAACATGTAAGTAGAATTTCTA
Source organism: Ochotona princeps (assembly GCF_030435755.1). NCBI lineage: Eukaryota > Metazoa > Chordata > Mammalia > Lagomorpha > Ochotonidae > Ochotona > Ochotona princeps. The sequence goes on from NC_080837.1 coordinate 51,030,121, forward strand.
TTACAATGTATAATTTAGACACCTAACATAATTAATTGTGAAAAATGACAAAAAAAAATTCTGTGAGGATAACATTAAATTAATTTCATAAAGTGGACCCTACGGCGTGGCCTAGCGGCTAAAGTCCTTCCCTTGAACGCCCAGATCCCATATGGGCGCCGGTTCTAATCCCAGCAGCCCAACTTCCCATCCAGCTCCCTGCTTCTGGCCTGGGAAAGCCGTCAATGACGTCCCAAAGCTTTGGGACACTGCACCCGCGTGGGAGACCCGGAAGAGGTTCGCGGCTTCTAGTTTCAGATCGTTGTAGCACAGGCCCATTGTGGCTTACCTGGGGAGTGAATCATCAGACGGAACATCTCCCTTTCTGTCTCTCCTACTCTCTGTATATCTGACTTAGTAATAAAAATAGATAAATCTTTAAAAAAATTTCATGAAGCAACAGAAAAGTAAATAAGCAAACAAACATTATGGATAACTAATAATCACCTTGAAGTATAAAATAAATTGTTCAAACACTTTTTTTTAAAACATGTTTCATCTCATTATTTCGTTCCCATAAATTAAGTTTTCTATACAGATGTTAGTTTGTAGTTGAGCAAATGTAAATATAAAAACCAGTTAACTAATGCCACAACATTAATATAATTCTCAGCAGCCACAATGAGATTCTTCTCTTTACAAGAAGAGTCAGTGCCCTGTGCAGGCACACGTGACTCCAGACTGAAAAGGCGGCGCTTGTTTATAAGGTGGGGCCTTGCAGTTATGCACTCGAACTAGTCAAGGTCATTTCAATACATTTTGCATGAAACTCCTTGTGCTCAATGTGCTGTTCCATTTATTTATTAAATTACTAATCAATATGCTGCTCCACAGTTACCAGCTTTCAGCTACTGGAGAATGCCACGTGAATTAAATTGTCCAAACTACACAGTCAATATAGCCCATTGTTTTTCATGGTAGAGAGCAGTGGAAACTGATCTACGCAGAAAGAGTCGCCATTTTTATTTTACTTAGGTTGAAAATGCTTTATTTTAAACTTTAACAAACCTTCTATTAAACTGGCTTCGATTTCACTTTCTTTCTCCAACATATTACCTCCAGTCTATTGGTAAAGTAATTTATTCCATCCTCTGTGGAGAGCTGGGATCTTATTTGCCAGCATATTTATCTTTCCTGCCACTGCACTGTCATTCATCTGCAATCTCCACAGAGAACCAGACCTGTGCAGAATTGCAATTAGGATTGATTCAAGTAAATCCAGGCCACAGAACTGATGCTGACAGGGTGACCTCGAGGGAATGTAAGGTGCTTGGTTGGAAAACACACACACACACACACACACACACACACACACACACACACACACACACACACACACACACACAGAGGGAGAAAGACAGTATTTACATCCACAATCGTTACATATGCATTCAATATGCTCTTAATTTGGAATAGATCTTTTCAATGCTTAATGCTACAATGCAAAATGAAACAGCAATGAACAATTTTTAAAATCTAAAGAAAGGAATCGCACACAAATTGCTATGCTGAGATTTAAACCTGAGTCTGTAAAGAAGAGAAATCTGATTTCTACTGAGGTGGAACACCTTGTGTTTTCTCTCCCATCTGTGTGGAAACAAAATGCAATAGGAAGCAATGCTTAAGGCTGCCCAAGGCCTCCCTCCTTTCTGGAGCCAATCCTGCGCAGTTTCATCACAGTCACTCAAAGCGCCTCAAATGGGTGTCACTTAAATCGTCTAATAGAATTTCCAAAATAAGTCTTGGTTCAGTGGGACAGTTTTGCGGTTTCACAACACAGCTGTGGAAACACAAGCAACAGCTGAGGAGGTTTTCTGACCTGTCATATGTAACATGTTATATCAATCCTGGGTTTTGTGCTTTTAATTAGGAGTCATCTATTATAGATGGCCTGTCCTCATCTTCATTACATTGGAGAATGGAGGAAAGTATGCCATTGGGGAGTGAGTCAAACTTTCTCTGTAATGTAAAAAGGAAATTGGAAAGAGAAAATAACAGCAGGTGAGTAATCTTCTCTAAGTAGATTTTCCTTTCTCTTTTCTCTTGGGAAACAGAATTTTGCTCTCCCAAAGGGATAACACTGGATGGGTAAGAACAATTTGATGTAATCTAATAAGGGAAATGAGAGCATCACAGAAAGCAAAATTCAATACAGGAAAATCAGCCTGAGCAAAGGAGGGGATTTTGTAGTTTGGTGAATAGAATGGGGGGGGGGTGCAGTATCAACATAGAATGGGGGGATGCAGTACCAACACGCCCTCTCATGTTTCTATTTAACTAAGCTACCCTGTAGGAAAGGGCCAAGGTAAAAAGGCTTCCTCCCAATGAATACTGAAAGTCTGTAAAGAATTAAAATGGGCACTAAAACTTTTTTTTTTTAACCTTACTCTCCTTTGCTCAAAACTCTCACAATGACTTCTTCATGGAAGTCAAAGGTTATAAAGACTTCTACAGGAATACTATTGCCTTCACTGCGAAGCCTATTCCCATCTCTTTTTTATCTTGATTTTCTTATTTCTTATTTTTTTAACATTTTATTATTGCTATTATGAGAAAACAACAAAACCCATGCAATATAGTTTCCGCTGATTTTTGTTGGTGAAGTGTGTCTCTTCTAGACAATAAATAGATGGGTTTTGTTTTTAATCCAGTCTACTAATCTATGACGCTTGATTTAGCTTAAGACATTTACATGCAGAGTTAATATGGATGGATGGAACTTTGGTCCTGTCATTTTGTTTTATTTTCAGGTGCACCTCATTCACTTAGTAAAAAGTCAACAATAACTTCAAATATTTCTCACCATATAAGGATCAAATTGTCCGTAGTAAAAGAAAGTACAATAAACCGCCTCTACACCCTACTCTTCTGTCCCTGCTAAAGGAAACACTAAAATTTAGCAGACACTTAACAGATGTGTCACAAATAGCCATAAAATGAAAAAAAATTCAATATCATTGAAGCTCACATTTTGAGATTAGTAAAATCTAATTTTTGAGCTCTATTTTTATGATTTATTTGTTCTTTTTAGAAATTAAGATTCACAGAGAGAGGAAGAGGCAAACGTCTTCATCGGCTGGATCACTCCCCAAGCAGCCACAAAGCTGAACTGATCTGAAACCGGGAGCGAGGAGACTCTTCGGGGTCTCTGACGTGGATGCAGGGCCCTCCACGGCTTTCCCTGGCCACAAGCACAGAGTGGAAAAGGAAGTGGATCAGCCGGGACACGAACCGGCATCCATATGACATACCAGCATTAAAGTGTGGTTACCACACAGGGCCCAATTTTTGAGTTCTTAAGTGGCAAATTCCACAACCTATTTCTTCCATATTCTATAAATTGCCATAGATGAGATTATTTTTTTTTTTGGAATAACAGCTTAGATGTTTGAAGATTACTGAAGATATTTTAACATATTTATTAATTTGAAAGTTACAGAGGAGATGAGACACAAAGAAAATTTTTTCATGATCAGGTTTTCTCCCCATGCCTGCTAGGGTTGGGCCAGGCTAAAACTAGAATACAAGCACTCTAATTAGACCTTCTCTATGGGTGGCTGAGACTCAAGCAACTTCAACATTCTCTAGTGCCTTGAAAGTGCATTACCAAGGAAGGTGGATCTGAAGTGACTAACGGGGACACAAAGTAGCAAACATTTAGGATGTGAGCTTCAGAGGTAAAATCCTACATGTGGCTCTTCTAAACTGTGGTTCCTGTCACAATAATGAAAACCATGATGTCACTGATCATTTTATTCCATCCCATATTTCATCACCACTGACAGTTCTAACTGCCTAGAAAATACATGAAAAAAATTTGTTTATGTAGTTGATCCCTTAGTGGAGGCAGCAAGAAGAGAAGGAAAGTTTAAGAATTCAGCAACTGAAATAATATTAAGACCCTACTTACAATAGGAAATCATTTGCTGTTTCTCTGTATGATAATAAAACTACAGCTATCAAATAGTCAAAATTTCCTAAAGCAATGAAATTAGAGCAGTATCGGCACTAAAGCAGTTACATAAAACGTTTACGCAGTACAGGTTACACAGTCTGATCCTTAATTTGGAACTTTATTAGCTGTTTTGTAATCAGCTAATTAACTCTCAGTATATTTATTTATACTTCTAAAAGTTATCCTTAAAAATTATGAATATGGGAGACATTTATCAATCAGATGTGTGTTATATATACTCATTCATATCTTTGTTCTTAGAAAACAAAAGCCTGGAAATTTAAATAACAGGAAAATCTGAATTTAGGATCACAAAATAGTTTTGTGCTCTAACAGTTTTGCTCACTATTCAGTTTCATCCATGATAAATCTTGAAGAATATTTGACAATAGTATAATCAGATATACCCTCGGAATACATGTTCCTAAGCTATTATGCACCACCAATAAATTATGTTACCCAATGAAATCTATCATTAGAACACTCTCTTGCAATAGACAAAACTTTAATGCGCATTGAGTCAGTTAAATTAATTGTCTTTTCATTCTTTAGCCCTTTATGAGATTAAATAAGAAGCCTCAATCAAATACAAATACTTACTCATTACGTCGTGGTCTTTAATGTTTTGCTAGCTTTTCCAAAGTGGTTAATATGATGCATCTTGTGCTAAATATTTTTACTTTCAGTTTCTGCTATACTTTTGAAATTATGGGAATCTCATCCAGAATGAAGATACTCTCTATAGACAAAATGGTTAGATACAATATAAATCTTACATGTCAATGATTTCAAATATCATTTATTAATTCCTTATAAGAATTTCTTGAGCTGGCATTCAGACAACGCAGATTAAACCCCTGCTAATGTTCCCATGTCGAAACCGGGTCTGGGCTGCACTATTTCCCATTGATCTCCATGAAAATACACATGAGAGAGCAGAGAAGATGGCTCCCAAGTGCTGGGCACCTGCCACGCAAACGAGTTGGCACAGAAGAGGCTATATAGATATTTGGAGAGTGAACCTGCATGAGGAAGAATTTTCCCTCTGCGTGTCTCTCACAACGATCTCTACAACTTGTCTTTCAAATAATTGTATTCTTTTTAACGAATAAGTACCTATCCTATGAATTGTTTTCACCTACAGTTTACAGAAAACACAGCTTAAATGGATTGAATGAAAACGTTTGTTTCAACTATTTTTTTGTTGTATATAATATGAAATCCAGAAAAAATTCCATGCTAAAACTGCTTGTTATTTGGTATAAAAACATCATTAGGAACTTATATATTCACAGCTTTTCAACTTATCCAGCCTCAACACAAAATAAAAGTTCTACACTGTTGTGCTATATTGTTTCAACAAACTACAAAATGAAGACCAGAGGAATGGTTTGGGAGAGCACCAAATCAGATTTCCAGGAAAGGAAGAGATGCACACTGCACCTGTGAGGCAATGAGATAACTTACATTTCTGTAAGTCCATCAGCGAGAAGCGACACAGAGCTCCTCAGTGTTTCATGGGCTCATGGGGCAACTGCTGACATTGTTAAAATACAGATTATGACTTAGAGAATTGGGGCAAAAGGCTAAAAATCTGTACTTCTAACAAGTTTCCAGATGTTGTCAATGCAGTTTGGATTCAGATTCATGTTCAGTAACAATATTATGCAACCAACTTCAAACACAACTTTGGGCAGAAACTGAGAAATATAATTTAGTGTATTTCAAGACAAAATTAAAGATCAGACTAGAAATAAGTAAGCTGACAAACTCGTATTCACCAAAATAAGTTTCAAAACATTTCTTTCATGTTTAGACAGAATGAGAAATAATGAGACCAGCTGCAAATATTTTTACTACATAAAAATTGAAAAGCACAGCCATTTGAGAGAATTCCAGGCATGAGTCTGGAGCTTGGCTAAAATCAATGCTTTGAAAATGTCAATTTATAAGTGATACTTAAAACATTATGTTGAGATTATCAAACTTAGAAGGGGAGAAAGATAAGAAACAACCATACTCAAAATCAGCATTCAGTGGAACCACAGAGGAACATACTCTGACAAATGTCATAGAAAAGCTTAAATTATTGAAACGTGACAATTATTTCAAAGAGAACACAAAAATCAAACACTGCATGTGGCTGCTAAGAATGCAATAATAAAGGGGCTGAAAAAGATAAGGAACAGAGCTAAGCCACAGGCTGTGACACCACCATCCAATATGTTTGTAGATTCTTGCCTACTCCACCCCTGATCCATCTGCCTGTTAATGAACCTGGGAAAGTAGTAGATGACTATCCAAGTAGCCAGGCCCCTGCCACCCATACGGAAACTCAAATGAGTTTCTGTCTCCTGGCTGCAGTCTAGTGAAGCCTGCCTGTGGGCACTTTGAGAAGGAAGCAATAAGTGGATACATACGTGTCCATCTTTGCCTGCCATTCTTTCAAATAAACAAGTAAAACATTTTTGAAGCAGTCCTTAAATTTTTTTAAGGTAGAGTTACACAAAGAAGGAGACACAATGAGAAATTACCCATCTGCTGGCTCACTCCCCAACAGCATCCAGAGATGAGCTGATACAAAGTCAGGATTGTTTTTTCTTTTACAGGTCTCCCATGTAGGTGCAGGAATCCAAGGACTTTGCTCATCCTGCACTCTTTTTCCAAGCTAAAAGCAGGGAGCTAGGAGGTCAGAAGTGGAGCGGCCAGAACTCAAACTAAGTCCATATGAATGCTAGTCAAGTAAGCAGAAACTTAGTTTCCATGCCACGACAGCAGCCCAAGCATGCATCAAAAAAATGATCTCTGAAAAACAGATGAATGTAAAATAAATAGCAACAAGATTGAGAAAAATGCCTATAAAAAAAGGAAGAATTGGTGAAATGAAGAAATGAATGGAATTTAACCTATTGTTGCTACAAAGCACTGCAATGTGATTGAGGTACAGGTAAATCTGTTTTGCACGTTCCAAGTTTGGTTTCAAGAAGAACTGTAAATGAGTTACATAAAAATGACATTTTTATTTTTAAAATCATACTGGAGGAAATCAAAAGATCTAATCCAAGTGAAAGTGTTTTGATGAAGTTAAGTGCTGTATGGGGAGGGTGTTATTATTATTATCTTTATCTTTTGATTTTAGCACTGATTTTCAATTCTTATACCCATGCTTGTAGATAAGCAATTTTAATTCATTCTGTGGCTAAGATGTCATTATCTAATGCTATTCTAAATTCTGAATATATTTCTTCCTAGAGCACACCTTCTGTCAACTCATTTGCAATGCTATCAAGAAAATCTATAGACCCAGCTTATTTTTTATTGAAACAACACAAATTTTCCATGTATTCTACCTATAAAACACAACTATGTCCTGAATGTTTGCATTTCTATTTCAACAAGAAAAAAAGACAAACGATACATGAAAAGAAATCTATTTTAGATTTCAAAACAAATAAAATGACACAATATCTATATTCTAAAATACTACGTCTAAAATAAGTTAACACCATAAAACATAACCCTATTTTGTATTTCTATTATTCTGGCATAATTACATGACAGAAATACTAGAAAAGCATAATGCAAAATGCGTTTCTTCCTTTCTTACAAATATTCATATAGAAAATGGTCAGGTTGCCTACACTGGAAAAATTATGCTTTTTCCTGCACTGCAAGAACTATGGTTGGACCATGTGAAACTGACAACGCTCCTCAAGTTAAACCTATATCAAAGATTTCTGATTACTTAATGTTTTTTAAAAATCTCATCAACTCAAAGTTCAACTGTATGTGAACCCTCTTATATACTGGCCTTAATCTCATTCATGAGGATGGAGTTTTCATGACCTAATTATTTTCCCAAAGGTTTTACCTCATGTACTCCCACAAGGAGGATTAAATTCCAACAGGAATTCCAACAGGAATTCAACCCATGGTATTCTGGCCTTCAACCCATAAAACTCATCATCTCTCCTGTTAAAAAAAAAAATCCTTTCCATTCAAATAGCTCCAAAAATCTGACTTTTGTTAAGATGCAGTTTCATCTACACATTATCTAGATCATATGTAGAGAACCGAAAAGTACTATTCATCCTGACAATCATTTCCCTTTCAATTTCGTGTCTGTAGAATCAATCAGGTTACGTGATTCCATGGAAAATGTTGGAACAGACATCAGATGGGCATTCCCACACCCGGATGAAGGAACAAGAATGAAGAATGAAAGAACAGGTGCCAGTCAAATCCCAAATCCAACACGGCACTCATTAAATCTGCAGGCTTGAAAATACAGGTTAACTCTATATCTTGCTTTCCAGACACAATTACAGGTGGTGCTACGTCCATTCTTTCCTGGGATTAACTCACACAGCAGCCCTCATAGGAAGCAATATGAGTCCCTGCACCTCTCTGAAACTAGAATCACAGTCATTCACATGCTCTCCATAGACATCAGACCTTCACAGTTCTATTAGACATTACTATGGTGGGGAATTTCTGCTACCTTTCGGGCATGTCTCGGCTCAGGCTCAGGATTCTGAGGCATCCTTTGCAACTTCAGTGAAACTTGCTGGGCCTCCATTGCTTATATATGCTTTACTTGAAACACTAACAGCATGTAATCACTATGTTTTATGAGTTTGTACTCTGAGACAGCAGTGCAAGTTGAGCACAGTCCCACAGTGGGTGAGGTAATCAACAAACCTTTCAAATGACTACAAATACTAGTAACTTGAACAAATTTAAGTGGTTGAGTGGGTGCTGTGGACCCCTTCCTTGAGGCTATTCAGCCAAGTGCCTGGCAATCGGGGGCAGTGGTGGCATTAGCCACCTCAAAAATCCCTAACACATCTAGGGGATTATCTTCGACGTCCTAGGGAGCAGCTTCTGGCATCCTGACATCCAGGATAATCTCGTTATTAAAGTGTGGGTTGATCATACCCTTGTTAATATCTCCTGATACTTCCACAGCCTGGCCAGTCTGAGAGTTTTCTAAATCTCTATTATCTTTTCAAAGTAAATTCTACCTTTTAATATGTTTCTATGTTCTCACATATTACCATAATTAGCTCAGAGAAACCATGTAGCACACTGAATACGTTGCTTGATTATGTCTTCAAACACTGCTTATTAAGCTGTGCTTTCCAGAAAGCAACAGGCACAAACACAGTGTAGTGACAATCTCTGCCACATTATAACAAGGATGGACTTAGTTCCAGTTGCCCAAGTGAGATTCTTCATTGCTTCTCAAATCCTTACTAATATGCCCTTTACTATTAACTGGCTATTAATCATTTCAAAACTAGCTGTAAAGTTTGAGCAGACAATTTGAAATGGAGAATTGTTTAGTTAATATAGGTGCATTAAATCAACCAAGATTATCATATTCTCTTAAGAGAAATCTCGGAAAACACTGAATCTCTCTGACCTCTTCTGAGACCACAGTGGAATTATTAAAAATGCTATTCATACAAGTCTACGATTTCCTACCCTACTCCTCCAAACACTGCCATCCTCTACCCATGTTCCAGGTCCAAAGATTCTTCTGCATTGCTGCATGTTTTCTCTGTCAACACCCTACCTCTCCAAACTCACTTCTTAGTATATTTGGAAAGCTACAAAAGAATAACCGAATCTAATTTTTAAATGAAATAAATCGGTTTCTCATGGTTCTGCAACAGGGTACCTGGTTGCTGCATCCCATGGATACTCAGAACATTGTGTTCTTTCAACACTGAAGGGATCCAACCCAGAAAGCATACAAATTAAAGTCACTTTTCTTTCTTGAGAGAGCTCCAAAAAGGGAATTAAGAGAAAGAGTCAGTGAAATCTCCTTCGCTCAGTCATTTAATTTGACTATTAGTTTCCTCTTGAATATAATAGGGATGGTGGTAGATACCTGGGGTTATTAGAAGAGTCAAGAGAGGTGGTTGTTTTGATTCATTATTTTGACCATGGCGGTGGATACACAAATCTACACATGGGAAAAACTAATGCCAAACAGAAACACAAATGAGTACTAGAAAACATGGATATCTGAACTAGACTGAAAAGGCTTTCAAAGCAAATACCTTAGTTTCATGTCAAATGTAGTTTTGTAAAAACAGAAAGGAGAATACAGCAATGTCCACTGTTCTCATTTGATTATACAGCTATTTAAACAAAATTTTCTATTAAAAACTATTGTATCAGTAGAAATGAAATCTGTATTTCACAGACAAGCACTCAACATACTTTCAGTTACACTGCCATTGCTCGAGTTTGGTTTACAAGACATTTTCCTGTACCTTGATTTGCAAGCTAATTTAACACTGAGTAATTTTCATTCAGAAACAAAATCCCTCAAGTTTAAGAAAGCGTGCATCCATGCCATTAAGTACGATAACTTTAAATAATATCCACAATCATATTAACATGACTTGCAAAACTAACAATAAGTTCAATGCCAGCTAGATATTAATAACACCTGTATATTTCCAGCAATTGGGCTAAAATTTGTTTCATAATTGACAGGCTTTTAAAAACATTTCAGGTAGACAAATTCTGTCCTCAGGGACAACTGTGGAAGAATCAGGCTTTGAGTTGGTCCATCAGGCAGCATGTCCTGGCAGGCCAAAGTTCTAAACATTGTAGTCAGTGTATAAAAGAGCTGGAGCCCCTGTTGCAGGCTGTGCAATCAATCTCACTTTGAAATGAATGTGTAATCTTGATAAAAGTTTTGTTTATGTGTCTGGAATTCAACTCAATCTGTTAGGATGAGTAAAAATTCGAAGTAGGCACTGAATCAAACTCTCATCATCTCTTTCATTCTCTCAAACATCTTAAGCCAATTTGCAAGACAGAAATTAATTTTAGTTACTCTGCTAACATTAAACTTGTAACTCACAAGAAGGAAAAATTCAAAAGCAATGACTGAACATTCTTTAGTCAATGGTGAATTATTAAAAAACAAATCACCTGCACCGTGGGCTGTGATGTTTTAAGTTATATCGCTTGCATGGTTAAAATTACCTGCTTTGGCCTCTCGTGTAAACTATTAAACTCTTTCCAGATACTGTGAGTGAGAGGGAATACCAAGCGATCGACAATTTTTAATTGTTTAGGTAACTGCTGCACATTTAGCATTGGTGTACTGATAACTAGAAAAATAGAGAAATTTGTTTTCATTATACATTTACTCTGTGTCTCAGAGTAAAAACAAAGGGATTCAATTAACTTATTAATGAAAAACTCTTAGCCACAATTAAAAGCATTCTAGCTAAACTTTCTTTCAATATGTAATAACCATAGGTACAGAGTTGTTTTTGCCACAAATTTCAAGAACGAGAAAATTGGATATTAATCATTTCAAAACTAGCTGTAAAGTCTGAGCAGACAATTTGAAATGGAAAATTGTTTAGTTAATATAGGTGAACTAAAATCATAACAAAGCTAAATAAAGCTATACTGTGATTAGTTCTAATATTACATAGAAAGTTTTTGTTATTTCCCCGTTTTGGCTAACTAGATCATTTCTACACGAATGGAATGCATGCTAAATTATTTACAGATAATTACATGGCTGTGCTGTTGCTAAAATATTAAGACACAATTCTCCCACAGGAAATAAGCAATCGACAGTAACATCAATAGCAATAAAAATATTATTATTAAAGTTAATATATTTTTGGAACATTATAGTTTCTCTAAAGTTGTTTTCATCCTCCAACACTGCTCCTCACAATAAGTATACACAATCAAGTATACTGACTTTCTGCGCAACTTCGTATCAGAACTATGGCACTAAATACAACTTAGATACTATCATAAGCAATATTCCATCTGCCAGAAGCATGCTGTCATGAAAATTGAAGGAAGTGGGCTAAGGTGTAACTGTATTAACCATGTTATGCTTAGTAAGTCATTGATATCTAAGCTAAATACTGTATGAATTGCATTTGCAGACATCAAAACAGTGTTTGCACTTAGACTAATCATAAATGGCAATTCTGGATACTACATTCTTCAGACACTGTAGGAACTGAATACGCACATATTCACATTAGTTTTTCTGCTGACAATTCACCTGATAATATTTATGAGTTAAGTCTTACATAGGAACTCAAAGATGTGATCTTGCAAAGCTTAGGTTGTTATGGGCAAATCAAAATTCATTAACTTGTCTGTAATCTATCCTTCCAATCCTTGACTGCGAACCAATAAAATTAATTCTGGTTTCTGGCCTGTAATTGTACGACATTGTTCATCATTCAAGGAAGGTTCATGGACAACAAGTTTAGTTACGTCATCGATGTGATCAAGAATCAACAGAATGCATACAGAGACACTGCCATCAAACCTGAGTGGACATGTGTCTTTGTAATTAAAAACAAAAATAAAATGATAGGCAGAATGAAAGTGGAACAAGGTTTGAAAGATTTAAGCCCAACTTTATTGGAGACTTTTGAGAGTGAGAGGATTTGTTTTACTTCAGGTCATGAGTTTCTGAGTGTGAAGCGTAAGCAAACATACTTCAGTGAATCTGTAAATCAGAAATATTGAGCACAGAAAGCTTACTTTACAAATGAAACTATGGGCCCGGCGGCGTGGCCTAGCGGCTAAAGTCCTCTCCTTGAACGCCCCGGGATCCCATATGGGCGTTGGTTCTAATCCCTGCAGCTCCAATTCCCATCCAGATCCCTACTTGTGGCCTGGGAAAGCAGTTGAGAACGGCCCAATGCCTTGGGACACTGCACCCGCGTGGGAGACCCGGAAGAGGTTCCAGGTTCCCGGCTTTGGATCGGCGAGCATCGGCCCATTGCGGCTCACTTGGGGAGTGAATCATCGGACGGAACATCTTCCTCTCTGTCTCTCCTCCTCTCTGTATATCTAGCTGTAATTAAAAAAAAAAAAAAATCTAAAAAAAAATAAATAAAAATAAAAATGAAACTATGCATCACAATTAGGTTTAGGTAGCACAATCTTTCCAATGCTGTCAGTATTACGATGGTGCTTGAGTACTTTGGGGTCCAATACTTATGTTTGCATAAACATAAGAACTTGAATGCCGTCTTAATTCCACGTATTTAAAATACAATGCAATACTTCATATGTGTAATAACAATTTAAAAATTTGGAGCTCAGGCAGTGGCTCAGCAAGCTAATCCATTTTCTGCTAGTGCCAGCACATAGCAGGGGTTCCACTTTGTCTCGAGGCTGCTCCATTCTGATCCTGCACCCTACTTATGGCCTGGTAAAGCAAGTGAAACGACTATGGAGCCTTGTATCTATGTTGGAGACAGGGAAGACACTCCTGGCTCTTCACAGAGTCTTAGCTATGGTCTATACAGCCATTTGGAGAGTAAAACAGTGGATGGAATGTATCTCCTCTCTGTGAAATATATTTTTGGGGCCCCACAGCGTGGCCTAGCGCCTAAAAGTTCTCACCTTCAATGCCCTGGGATCCCATATGGGTGCCGGTTCTATTCCCAGCAGCTCCACTTCCCATCCAGCTCCCTGCTTGTGGCCTGGGAAAGCAGTTGAGGACGGCCCAGAGCCTTGGGACCCTGCACCCATGTGGGAGACCTGGAGGAGGTTCCTGGTTCCCAGCTTTGGATCGGCGCAGCACCGGCCGTTGCGGCTCACTTGGGGAGTGAATCATCGGATGGAAGATCTTCCTCTCTGTCTCTCCTCCTCCCTGTATATCTGACTTTGTAATAAAAATAAATAAATCTTTTAAAAAAAAAAGAAATATGCTTTTCAAATGAGTGTGGAAAATTAAGCTAAATCATAAATTTATTTTTGCAGGGAAGTGTGTGTGTGCGTGTGTGTGTGTTTAGAGGAAGAAAAACGTGATTACTATAAGCAAGCAAATTACATTCATCAATCACATTTCATTGTTATCTCTGCTTGTGACATGTGCCTAAGATAATCTCTTTGCACTCATGTCCAGTATGAATATATTATCAAATTTGGTGCGATTTTAGACCTCTAGTCTTAGTCGTGCAACAATGCAAGTTTGTACCTACTGGTCAACATTTTCCCAATTTCCATCTTCCTGCCTGTTGAAAACCAACATTTTATTCTCTCTTTATATGTATCTGTTTGCAAGATTACACAAATTACTAAATTAACACAAAAACTTCTTTTTACAGCTGCATTAGCACTGTCCTCTGGGTTCTCCTGGGTTATTATAAAGAGCTGAATATATTTCATTGTATGTATTCAAAAGAATTCATATCACAATTGGCAATTAGGTAGCTCACATATCTTGGTTACTCTGAATAATGCTGTAATAAATATAGAAATACAGATATATTTAACAGGTGCTTATTTTTTTCCTCCTTTGGATATATGCCCAGATAAAGCATCACTAAATCATAAAGCTGTTTTATTTTTAATCTTTTGAAGAAACTCCAAACTATTTTCCAAATGACTACTAATTTAGTGGCCCTTCAAGTGTTGTGGGAAACATTCTATGTTAGCGCTGTGCAATATAGTAACCAATCACTACATATAAATGTTGAGGGCTATCAACATGACCAATGAGACAGATGGACTGAATTTAATCTAATTTAATTCTCATAGCCATTCGTGATGAATGGCCACTGAGTTAAACAAGGCAGTTGCCTTGAACTGGATTATCGTTTGTTCTTTGTTTTCTTGAGACACAGCTTGATGTGACCTGACAAGGTGTGACAGAGTTATAATACGTGAACTCAAACAGGAAAACATTCCTATAACTAGAATATTCATTCCTATAACTAGAATATTTTCCCATTATAAGGGCCCAGGAGGCATCAGTGTAGCAGCACAGCTCTACATGAAAAGTAATAACACTGACATAATTTGAGCCTCTACAAAAACTATAATATTAAATTTAAAAGATTTTACTAATATTTCCAATGTTTTCGAGATTTTGTTTTCTTTTTTTCATGCTCTGTGCCAGAAATGTTGCGTAATAATTATTTCTAATAATACATAATCAGAGAATATACATTTATAAGTTTGGGGATGAAGGGTGTATTATACTAGGAAGAGATGAAGTACATAATAGAATTCTCTATTGGTGGGAAGAATATTTAGAAACAAGGAAGACAATAATGTGAATATTGCATGATGTATAACCAGAAATTTTTCTTACTAAGCAGTTTTCTAATTTGTGCAGTCAACATTATACTTTAACCCATGTTCTTAGTGATGCAGAAAATGTCTACTTATATGAATTCCACCTTCAAGTATTATGAAAATGAGGAGCAACAGAACGATATCCCATTTTGTTTCTGCTGCTCTAAAAAATAAAGTCAGCAATATAAAAAAGTATTTATCTAAATACCTATCTATTGCAAAGTCAATGCAAGCCAGAAAATAGCCCAATGCAAATTGATTTAAATTATATATGGTTGACAATAGATAACATGTGGTTGAAAGATTTTAACTAGTAAGAGTTAAACTAGAAATCATTACAAGGAGACAGAATATTCCAGATTTACCTTTAACTGTTCACAGATAAAAAGGATTAATTAATGAAGTTTGTACATGATAGATAAAGGGCTCCTTTGGATCTTTGCTAATTTTCTTGAAAGAAAAAGACAGTCCAGGTTGAATTTCCTCTTGAGGGTGAAATGGATTCCAATTCTTCTTTCCCAATATTGAGAGGGGAAAAAAAAATCCAGAAAATAAAGGTGAAAATTGTACCATAAACACTGTAACAACAGCATGCTGTAAAACTTTTTCCAAATAAGTAATATATATGAATATGTGTTTTAATTGATGAATCTCATACACTTTACAGTAGATCGTGTATTAAGGTTTGAAAAAAATCTTGCAATCTGAATTTGTCATAGTTCTATCATACTATAGAATATTAACATTAAATAATACTACACCTTGTAAATACACTTACATGTGTATGATGATGGAAAATAATCTCGCATTTTATTAATTCATTCTTCATTTTATTTAGGAACAGAAGGAATATAAATCATCTACTCACTGAAAATTGTCTCAATTTTAACCTATTCCGCCATCTAATGATCCTGGTGAGGAAGCCTGAACACAGTTTGTGTACATTGCTCAATAATTATCAACATCAAGCAAGGTCCGATATCCATCCCCTTACAAGTTATCCTGCATGTGCGTGTGTGTGTGATGAGAACCCTTGATTTGAACTATGTTAGCAAATTTCAAGTCCACAACATCACATTATGCCCTGCAGGTCTCCAATAAGCATATATTTTATCACAACTGAAGATTCTGTAAAGTTGTACTTTGATAACCTCTACTTTCCTCTACCCCAACTTTTGGGAATCATACTTTCTGTAACTACGGATTTCACTTCTGCAAGATCTCACGAGTAATTCGTATTTCGGCATCTGGTTCAATGCATTTACCATAATTAATCCAGATTAACCCATTTTGTCAGAAATAACTGGCTCTTTTTCTTTTCAAGGGAAAACATCTGTCTTTCATATTCAATAGCACACATTTTTTTATCCATTCACTAATCACTGGATATTTAGGCTATTTTCACATCTTGGTTATTGTGAATGACATGTAATGAATCTGAGACGACAGATATCTCTTAAGTATAATGATATTTCATTCAGAAATACACTCAAAAGTGACAATTGTTAACACATAGGGATATTCTTTTCAATCTAAAAATTATATGTATTTATTAGGACCCAATGCAATAGTCTAGTGGCTAAATCGTCACCTACCACGTCTGGGATCCCATATGGCTGCCAATTTCGTTCTTGGCGCTTCTACTTCCTTTCCAGCTCCCCGCTTATGACCTGGGAAAGAAGTCAACCATGGCCCAAAGTTTTGAGAAACTGAAACCTCATGGGAGACCTAGCTCCTATCTCCTGGCTCCTGGCTTAGGAACAGTTCAGGTCCGGTCCGTTGTGGCTACATGGGGAGTGAAGCAGCTGGTGGAGGATCTTTCTCGCCTTCACTCTGTAAATCTGACTGTGCAATAAAAAAATAAATAAATGTTTAAAATTTTATTTATTAATTACTAGTCAGAGACACATATAAAGAGAGGGAGAGAAAGAGAATATTTGCAATCCACTGGCTTACTTACTAATGTCTACAAAAGCTGGTCCAAAGGTGAGAGTCTTCTTCGGAATCTCACACGCATGTGCAATGGCCCAGACTTGAGCCATCCTCCACTTTTCCAGGCCATAAGCAGGGAGCTGCGTAACTAGAGCAGCAGCTACGATCTGAAGGTGATTACGATGCAGAGAATCATGGAGACAGATACAACCTGAATAAGTTTGACTCCATTTCGGTTTTCTGTCTTTTTTGTTGTTGTTGTTAAGATTGATTTATTTTGGGGGAGGGAGGAAGTTAGATCTACAGAGAGCATCAGATGCAGAATAAGAGAATAAGAGAGTAAGATGCAGATCTTTCATCTTCTGGCTCATTCCCCAAGTGGTTGCAACCGCCAGAGTTGAGCCAACCTGAAGCCAGGAACCTGGAGCATCTTCCAGGTTGTCCACGTGCGTACAGGGTCCCTATGCATTCAGCCATCCTCGACTGCTTTCCCAGGCCACAAGCAGGCAGCTGGATGGGAAGAGAAGCAGCCAGCACAGGAGCTGGCTTCCACGTGCTTCCAGCACATGGAAAGCTAGAATTTAGCCGTTGAGCCATGGCAAAGGGGACCCCTTTTCAGTTTTCAAATTCTAAGCAGATCACATGGCATAGATCGGGCTTGTGATTTTACTAGGACCATAGCAGTGCTCCTCTTTATTCACCGACTCATCGATCTCCATTTTTGAATAATGGCTGCAATACAATAGAAGATGCTGAACTCTGACAAATCTGAAAAATATTACACGCAGTGACTTCATCGAGTGAATGGACTCGACAATCTCTCTAAAAAACTGCTAAATCCTGAATGTGAATAATCTTTATTATTTGAATGAAATATTCCAGTTCCTAAAAAAACAGACAGAAGACTTATCTAACATCAGTTGCTTAAAAAATTTATAGTTTTAGTGCATCACAATAATTATGGACGTTTTTTCTTTTTCTCCCCAAATCTTATTAGTGCAATCAGATCCGTACAATCAGATTGTTGTTGGTCACAGCCAAACTCCTGACTGTCACCAATCTCTGCCAGATGTGGGATGTCACCAGAGTGCCTGGGACTATCAACCTCCAGAGTGTTGCACATGCTGTATGTCTTGAAAGACAAACACAATTATGAGATAGACAAAGAAATTTAGTAGTTGAACTGTGAGGGGTAGAGAAAATCAGTGTAAAAGATAACAATTTAACTAAACTGCAGTCATGTCTGATAGAAAGGAAGAATGCCAGTGTAATTCTCAAGGCTAGAAAACAGCATGAAAAGGAACATGTGGTTCTACTAGTGGCGTGATGTGGCAGAACTCAGACCACCAATGCAGGCTTGGAAAGGATGAAAGCAGAAAACCTGCTCTCTAATTGGAATGATAGCAGGATCTGCAGCATGCTGAGTGGCATTTAGGGCAACTGCACGGATGCCACTGAGCTGATGCAAGGTTTTTCAATGGAGAGTGGCAATGCTGGGTAGACTCAATTGGACAAGCAAGAGATTAAACACAGGTTGGACAATTAAGAGACAGACTAATTCTCTGAAAGTCATTTTCTTAACGGATCCTTTCCTGGGAGAAGGGAATGTAGTTTGCCAAATGTCTAGTTCACTTAATGACCAACCCAACAAATGACCATTGCACCAACTCACTTTAATCTCCCCTAAGAACACAGGGCCACTTACAAACGTCACAGTCGCCTTAGTTTCATTGGAAATTTTAAGCTAACTTTATTATATTTATAAAATGTATTATATCTGAACCTCCATTTCCAATAATATGGCAAATGAAATAATTAAAGAAATAGAAAATACTCACCATCCCTGATTGCACTCATACAAATATCTTCAACTTTTTGTAAGTGAAAAAGATGAAATTTGCTTCAATAAGAGGGTGAAAGGATATTATTCAAACGCAAAATGCAGAGAATTCTAAAGCTGACAGAAAATAAAAGCAAAAAGGTTTTTCCTGTTAAATGTCATTAAGTTTCTCCACTCAACAAAGAAAATACTCATCACAGACCCTTAGACACAGTATTTAAAAAGAGGAGCTAAGCTATCTAATCAAATTCATTTGTTGTAAAGTGAACACGTGTATGTAGTTCTTAATTGGGAAAAATTAGACATAAAAACATTAAACTCATTATATCTACTCTCCATGTTACTAGAAAATACAGTGTTACATTTTCCTTTAGCTCTTGCAAACCACTTGTTTTTGTTTAAGCATCCTAAAGTTTTACAATTCACATCCTTAGTTTTTTTCTGTAAAAAAGTCCAGATGAAAAACATACATATTCAAAGAATGAAAACAGATTATAAGCATATGATGAAATGTAATTGACAGCTATTCAAAATATTGCTAGCTTCAAAACACAATGCCTCATTGCAAAATATCATAATAAAAGATAATATTCCACCTGCCTTTCCTCACGTTACTATCTCAGAAGTATCTACTTTTAAATAATGTGTGTTGATCATGTACCTCTTTTGCTCCAACTCTCATTTTTAGGTTGGATGTCTCAAGGGTCAAAGCCGAGAATCTGCAATCTACCATGAGACAGAAAATTCCTACCACACTGAATGTTGACTAACACCTGGAGAAGAGCTGTGTGTAAATATGGAAATCTAATGATCATAAACTCAGGAAATATTTTACTAAGGAAACGAAATATATAGAAATATTTCACTTTGAAATGAAAGAAAATGGAATGCCTGTAATGAATTTTTGAAGAACAAATTACCATTTATAAATGTGATAAGAAACTTTGCCACGTAATAATCATAGTTTTATGTATCAAAATTAAATAGTGGCAAATCAATATTTTACAAGTCAAGAAACAGTAATTATACTGGAAAACCCATTCCTTACCACCATTATTTTCCAGGTTGAGCTGCTCTATCTGGTAAACATTTCTTGCTTTTTTTTTTTTTAAGCTTTAAAAGTAGCTGGCAGAAGTATAAAATATTCAGTACTCCTTACAGCTTCAAAATTCTATCAACTAAAATTTTAGTTTTTTTTAGTTCCCTTCCTACTTTTTAACTGTGGTTATTAAAATTAATTTGTCATATGCATTTGATTACTACACATTTTACTGTACAATACATTAAGAATCAGTTAATCTCTGAATATATGCAATAATATTCAGAATGTGCAATGATTCTATATCAATTTTACATATATGTTTCTATAAAACATAAAAGAAAAATTTACTACCAGAGTAAAAAACAATAACACTTCATTCTGTGATCGTCAATACTGAAAAGGATATTTCTTTCATTTATGGGTTTTTTGTTGAAAAATACTCTGAAATTTAGCATACAAAAAGATATTGACAAAGAGCCACCTAACTCTGTCACAGTAATTTGAAAATAAATTTCATCTGATAAAGGCTGTCCTAAATAGAAATCTCTGACCCTAGGCAACTGTACCATGAAAAATAATCAAAAGCTTAAAATTTAAAAAAAAAATTTATAGCTACCCTAAGCATCACCAGAATGAATGTCACTATTTCTTTCCTTTGTTCTCAAGATCAATTAAATTGCTACAACATTCCTTTTTTACGTATCTTTGAAATTCTACTTATGTATGAAGTATCTGCGGATGGACCTGTTTTGCCTGTTCTGCCACAAACATATTGCACAGAACCAACCTACCTAGCTTCCTTCCTTCATCTTACTTTACCTAGCTTTGCACTACAATGTGTCATTCTGCATGTACATCTTTAAGTATACTGCTTCCCCATGTAAGAGAGAAACTTGATGCACAGGTCTGCAAATCACCTCCATAGACCAAGTTCATACACCTGCCTATTCCTTATCTAAAGTGTCTATGTATGCTCTTTTAACAGGAATGCTAAATAATTACGAATGTCATCCTTAACCTGTTAAGCGAAAATCATCTTCCAATGAAAACTAAACCATCCAAATTAACAACAAAAAGTTTTCCAGTTGTCCGTCAAAATGCTACATAGTATATGGTTTTGAAAAGGAATCCAGTAAGTAGTGGGCAAAATGTCCTGGAAAAAGACAGCAACAGAACACTCAAGAAGGAAATGAAAATTAATGTTAAAACATAAAATGAGAAAAATATGTGAGAAATGATGTTTTGGAGAAGAGATAGAAAGTAATACCAAATGTCAGTTATCATGTTAGTCACATGGTAAAGATAAAATTAAACCTTGTTATTAAATAATACTTAACAAAAACATTGCAAGTCCAGCAACACCCAGATTCCTGTTAGCAATTCTGGTTGTATGGCCACTGTTTATTAGTCCCTGGTGAAGTGTTTGATCTTTTCTAAGTTCCAGTCAGATGCATTCAGATGCGAAATTCCATAACGCAGATGGACACTGTAAAGAATTTCAATACTCTTTCTTTCTCCCCTCTGCATCTAGGTCCTTTCTTTGTGCTGTTGAGCCCTGACAATTCCAACCATCCGATGCTCTCAGTTTCAGTGAATTTGGGTTGAATTTCTTCTTCTACACTGCATTTTGGAAACTCCCCAGGCGATAAGGTGGATCAAGACAGGGAACAGGTCAGGGGAAAGCTTCTTGCATAAATATCATTACTGGCTGCATTTTGTTGTATTCTGTCATTTTCTAAGCACAGTGAATATATGTAGTCTCATTCCCACATGCATATGAGTTAAAGTAGATGTTTTTCCTTTTTTAATGGAGTCAACTACATTTTTCTCATAATAGTTTTATACTACATTAAACTTTTGCATGTACAAACTTCTTTCCGTTACATTTCTTCAGAATATTTATATGCACTGGGAATTGTTAAAACATTCAGGTGAATCTTAAAATATTTTGTATTTGGGGCTTGGCGGCGTGGCCTAGTGGCTAAGGTCCTCGCCTTGATCCCATATGGCCGCTGGTTCTAATCCCGGCAGCTCCACTTCCTCTCTATCTCTCCTCCTCTCAGTATATCTGACTTTGTAATAAAAATAAAATAAATCTTTAAAAAAAAAATATTTTGTATTTTTCAAGAAATTGCAACAGGGCATTAAGACAATTTTTGCAAAATGCTTAATCTTCTAAGAATTGACTTTTCAAATTTCCTTCAAATATATTACAGTTATTTTTTTCTACTTATGTTGTAACAATCTTCTTTATCTTTCGAAGTCTTATCAAATTTCTACTTTAAAATGTGTTATAAATGAAAGTATTTCACATTTGTATGAACTATTAAAGGTTCACAAGGATTTTTTTCCATTGGTGTTCACTATAAATATGCTTGTCACGCATAGAACACCTCTATTTCTGCATTAGTAAAACCTTTCCAAGTACACATATGACATTCAACAAATATTATTTCATCATATATCAGAATGGCCCTTTTTTCTTATCTTATATCAATTATATGAAATAGGTGCATTTATTAATCAAAATATATTTCGGTTAAGAATTTTGGTGAAATTTATATGTATTTCAAGTTAGGGCTATTGCACTTCATATGCTAGCAGCAGCGTTTCTCCACAAATATGTACAAATAAATGTGGTTGGTTTCATTTGTTGATATATTTACGATAACTTGATGTGTAAATTTCTAGATTCATAAAATTGCTTTAAAACTTTTCCTTCTACAAGGATTACAATGAATATAGATTATAAGATGTCTGTCTAATCAAGTTTTGGAACAATTACTTTCAACAAATTCCTTGGTACTAGAAACTTTTTTGTAAGAAAACATTGGACAGTATTCACAATATTACCATGGTTATTTATCTCTAAAATTGCCTTTTTCCCTTGTGTGTGATTTTATGCATTTTCACATAAAATTGCTTAATTGAGGCTGAAAATGGCTGGAGTACTTTCAGTGTTACAGAGAAACTGCGAAAAACTATGCAGTTACCATAATCCATTCAAAAACACAAACATCACAGCATACATCTATTACTGACATTTTGTGGAATGTAGTGTTTCTTGTAACTTTTGATACAATGTTGATACATTATTATTACCTAAGATTTAGAGTAAGTTTGTCCTGTACCTTGGATAAGTTTTGCCAAATGTGTAATAGCATTTATTCATCATTAGAGCCTTATATGAAATTTTCACTGCCCTAAAAAATCTAATCTCCAATATTCATGTTTCTCAAACTGTCACCAGGTACTGATATCTTGCCATCTTCATAGGTTTGACTTTTACAGTAACATATAATTACAATCGAACAATAGAAAGCCCTTTAATGTACTGTGGATAGCTCACTGGCATGTGTATTGCCCTCTATGCCTTCCTGTAATGACTACTAGGCTTTCTTTTAGCTTGATTGCTCATTGATTTTTGGCACTGAATTACACTGCATTGTATGAATGCTTCAAAATTGACCTATTGAACTACTGAAAACTATCACAGTTGCTTCTAAGTTTGGGCAATCATGAATAAAACCACAACAAATACTTGTAATCAGGATATTAGTGTGTGCCCAAGTTTAAACTCCTTTAGATAAAAGGTTTACTATCGCTGGATCTTATGGCATTTTTGTAAGAAACTGCTTGTGTTTCAACGTTGCAGAATCATCCTGCATTCATACCAATCATAAATAATAATTGTTGCATGTCACTTCTAGTATTTGTTGTTCTCCAAGTTTTTATGGGAGTGTAACTGTATCTTCCTATTACAATTTGTAATTTACTCAATGATATATGATGTAGAGCATTTTTATATTTCTACAAGCTATTCATACATCTTCTTGAATGTAATGACTCTTCATCTCAATCAACCACTATTAACTAAGCAGATTGTTTTGTCTTATTCTCGTTAACTTTTAAGACATTCTTGAATGTTTTTTGGTCCATCTATTTTTTTTTGCATTGCTGTCACTTTTTATCAGTTTTTATTTTTCCAAATTTGAGAAATATGCATTGTATATATTTTTTAGAGCACAATACAAATCATTTTATCAAGCAAAACAGCATATTATCAGCTTGTATACTGACTGTTCTGAGAACAGTGAAAATCCTTTGCTTCAGCAATTCTGAATTGTATTATTAAAAGCCACTTCCAATGAGTAATAATACTCTAATGGTTCAAAATAATACTCTTATGGTTGAAAATACCTAGATTCTCCTATCTAACTGAAACTCTGTATCCTTGTGTCCTTTTCCTTCTCCCAAGTCCCACCATAACCTTCCCTCCTCTGCCCATTATCCTACTTTCTCCTGGAAGCTCAACTTCCAATACATTACCTTCTATTTGTTTTTCTGTACCTGGCTTATTTCACAAAACAAATACCCCTCAGGTCCATCAGTTTTATAAAAATGAAACTGTTTCCTTCTTTTCAAAGTCCATATCTAAAAAGCCATTGCCAAATAAACTCATCTACATTTGATACTGTATCACCTCTTAAGAGTTCTGTAGAATTTTGCTTTACATTGAAATCTATGACCATAGACTTTAGGTTTTAATCTATATTCACTTTTTGCTTGTATATCTCCGCCAGTTATACCATCGTTTGTTGAAAATAGTATATGACATTCAACTCACCAATGCATTGTCTTTCTCACTTTTTCAACTGTCAGATAAAAACATTTAATTGGACCTATTTCTACTCTATACCACAGTTATTTTTTTTCTTTGCTTTCATCAATATCATACTGTCTTGTTATGAGTGTTATCTTTGTGGTTCATCTTGAAGTTGGTTCTTATCATCTGCTTCTTCTACTTTGTGGTAGTTAATCTGAGTCATTTGAACATAAATTATAGAATCACGTTGTCCATAACAACTAAAATTATTTGTTCAAATTGGGAGGTTTCATTGAACCTACAAATAAAGATGGAAATAAGTGACAAGTGGAAAATATTGATGGTTTTAATCATTGCTCAAGGAATAGTTATTATTTAAACTTTGATTTCTATCCTCAGAGATTTGAATTCAAATTTAAATGTGTTTGATTTTCTGGTACCAAAACCAAACACTGTTGTATTTTCTATTTCAATCGCTAAGAATTCATTATTGTATGGTTTAAAGCAATTAATTTTACATAGCCTCATGCATTATCTTACAATTTTTTATATTATCCTAAAATCTGTTATACTGAATTTATTAATTTCAGAACAATTAATTCTTAAATATTTTCTATGCAGACACACATGCAAAGGGTGTGTTTCAGTTTCTGCTAATCAACTTTGAGTATACAGTTGAATAGGTATGATGAACAGTATACTTTATTTGTTACCACATTTTGGTAATCTTTAATTGTTCTCTTTAATAACTTAGTAACTTTTATCATTATTTTAAAATATTCTATTTTCTATATATGCTTTTTAATCTGCTTATTTCATTGTAATCATAATTGGATAACATCAGGATTTGAGTGATCACCACTGAAACTAGTGAAGTAGTTAATATTTTAAAAAATAATCAAAATACTTCAATGCTATATTTATCACCAAGGTCATAGCCCATCTCTTCACATGAGTAATTTAGGTTTTATGTTTATTAGAATCAGCATTGATTTTCATTTAGAGCAGACTAGCAAATTCGCCATCATGTTATGCCTTCCATCTTTTGAGTGTGGAGCATTCCATTCAATGTCCTGAATTCGTATTGCAACTTCTCCCAGATTGCACTGGGAACACAAAACTTCCCCAACCACAACTATGATGATTTTGTGGTAAATTCAGAAGTGAGCAATTAAATTTCAAGAATTAAGATACAACCTCTCCTATAACATTCTATTTCTACTAAAAAAAAAAACTAAGGGTAACATGGGACGATAACACGAGGCATGGAATGTGGAGATTCACACAAGCTGTTTTTTGGACACAGGATCTGCTCAGTTTCTATACATATAAAACCTATAGATAATAGCTTTTGAAATTAGAATAAAAAAAATGACAAACATAACTCCTATCTGATTCACTCCCCAAATGCCCTTATCAGCCAGGGTTGGCAACACCCAAAACTGGGGGCCAGGACCATGATCTAGATCACCCAGGAACATGGCTACTAAAGCCGTCAGCACTGCCTCTGAGGATTACAACACATGCAGCTAGAGTCAAGGCATGGAGCCAGGACACCAGAAGAAATACTCCTTCCTATGTGAAACAAAGATATTTTAACTGCCAGTCTGTATGCCAACCCTTTGGACATTTTAGTGAAAAAAATAAATTCTGAAACACTCATCAGGTCACACATCCAATGGGACCCCAAACATTTATTATATGTAATAACCAAAAACTCAGTAAAAGCAGGTGATAATTGATACGACACCATATAAATAAAATGAAGAAATTGCAAAAAATTTGACATACATACAGCACATTTCAGACTCTTCTAATTTTACAAATTAACGTTGTGAAAACTGGCTCTCTTCACAGTCTCCATATGATTACACACTGCTATGTCAGTGCATTTTAAACTGCTACTCAAGCCCTTTCTTAAAACCTTGTATACAATGTCAATTTGCAGCGACATATTTCTTTCTTTTAAACACATTTCATGGCACCTATCATGTCATATAAAATATGAAACAAAATCTCTGGAAAATAAACGTACTTGGATTTTCTTTTCCAAGTATACATGGAGCTTTCTTTGAAACAAGGGCCAGTTATGGGTTGAAACTAATGATATGCCAGCCATGATTTACGAGGCAATTTTTTCCTAATCTTTCTCATTTTTAAGATAATGAAACATATTTTGGAATTTTTTTCTTGCAAAATCAATATGTAAAATCATAGTATCCCGTGTGAAAATCCAAAGTGTAAGCAGCCACAATGATAGCTGAAACAGACTTCGTGTTTTCAGGATGATCGAATTTGTGTGAATGTCACAGATTTATAAGGTGTTGAAGAGAGAAATAAGACCGGAGAAAGGAACAGTCCAATAGATTGGATTCATGCTTTGCAATAGAGAAAACATAAATAGACTTCAGGCTACTGAAATGAACACTAGTCTATTTGATAATGAAAATGAAAATCAAAATATTACAAGGGCTTTTCCTAGCACAGGATATAAAAGGCTATTTGGGCCTTTTAACAAACCTGCAGTGGTGTTGTGAGTGTCAGTGAGTTCTCAAAGACTGTCAGCTGATAGCTGAAAGCTGTTGGAAACTTATATATATGGCAAACATGTATTGTAAGATTGATTTTTACAACAGGGATCCATATATCAAGCAGGTTTGTTAGAACCGAATGATAAAATGAGTGTAGCTCAAGAAAGGTAGTACTCAGAGTTGTGGTATCAGCACAGGAGATACATATGATAAAAAAAAAAATAACTGACATGCAAAGCTATGGAAAGAAACAACTTTCTGATGTTGCAGACTGGCACGCATGTTGCTACTTAATACATGGTCAAATATGTGATGCGTAGTTGATTCAACGAGCTTGTTTTCTTGGTTTGTTTGTTTTTCTTCATTTTTTGCTTTTTTGTTTGTTTTTTTTTTTTACCAGTTGCACTTTTACAGGAATCATCAGTAATTACCTTTCTGAAGTGTTCAAGGTATAGAAGCCTAACAAATAGGACAATTATCTCTTGCACCAGAAATAGTCATTACCATAATACACAAGGCAAACCCTTTTCTAAGTCTTTCATCATACACACAATTCTTACATAATGGAGAATGAGTTTAATTTTCTGACTCAATCCTAAATCCAGTATATAATTTCCTTTATAATTATAACAAAAAAAATCAAACTTTCCGTAAATCATGAATATTTACTTAGCATAATCTTAAATGATCATCTTGTTGCAGAATGTGAAAACTTCAGGACAAATATTTAAATTTATTTAAATGGATTCTAGACACTAAGTTGTGGGCTACTTGCTAGCTTAAATAACAAATAATAAATAAAGTATGTATATTCAAAGAAATTAATCAAGAATAATTTCACAGCAAAGATTTTTCCTTTTGCAATTTACTTCCTACAAGAAGTAATTAGAGTGAGTTCAGCATGTAAGAAATATAAGAAGAATTGCATCATTAAATACGCATTGTCTCAACCCAGCACTCTGCATTCCATATGAGATGACTATGATTTATTACATGTTTCAAAGCCCTCTGATTTGTCAATAAGTCAGCTATAAAAATATTCTTTATCATCTCAAGTTCAAGACTGCAATATCGCTAAGGCTTTATTTTTCCAGCATGTTGAGTTCTTACAATTTAAAAGCTGAATTTTACAGCAAGTACTTAGCAGTCAAAAGGCACACACTGAAATCTGGAGAAGCTGTTGAAGTCATATATTTATTTCCTAATAGCTTTACTTATTTAAAGCGTTACACCAAGAAAGGGAGAGACAGAGATCAATTTTCTATCTGCTGGTTCACTTCCTTGATGGTTGGGCTACGCCTAAGTCAGGTGGCTGGACATGGGTCCAAGCAGGTGTATCATCTTCAGCTACTTTTTCATGCCACTAACAGCAAGCTGGATTGGGGATGGGGGGCAGGGGGCAGAGCAGCCAGAATACAGACAGACATTGGCAGGGGAACTTGGTATAACAAGGACAGATTTACTCACTACACCACTTTCCCAGCCCCAAGAAATCTATATTGTAGTTACAACAGTCAAGAATTCCTAGATTCATAGAAATTGTGCTAAAATAATTCTCCGGGAACACATATTTAACCTGGACATTAAAATGCCCAAGTCTCATTCCAAGGTCCATGAACTCAATTCCTAGCTCCAGACTTTGACTCCAGCTTCCTGACAATGTGCACCGGGGAAGACTGGGTGACAGCGTGATGGTGGAGCTCTTGTCACTCTTGAGCAAAATCTGGATTGAGTTCTGGATCCTGGCATTGACCTGCTCCAGCCTCAGCCATGGTCGACATTTGGGCAATGAACCTATGGGTAGGATTTCCATAGATGTTACTCTGTTTCTGTCTCTGGGAGTCTTCAATAACATTTTTTAAATTAAATTTCCTAATTTAATTTATATCTACAATGAGAAAGTAGCTCAGACTATTTCCTAAGCAACTGATGGATTTATCATTACTATGTCAATTAATTCCATAATGATGTAAATTTTTGCTGATGGTATGTTGGAGCTTTCAATTGACTGGGATGATACTCTGCTGGCTCTGTCTTCAGACTAGAGAGGGTATACCTAAGAAGCCGTTGAACTTGACTGAACAATAAGATGCTGGACTCTATGTTTGGTATACGCTTGCAATGGGGGAATCTCAACTGAACTTGAGCTGTGGTTATGCAACAAGGTGGAGGAATCCACCATGGTGGGAGGGTTTGGAGAGGGGTGGGGAGAACCCAAGTACCTATGTAACTGTGTCACATAATACAATGTAATTAATGAAGTAAAATAATAAATAATTAAAAGAGAAAAAAAAAGAAATTGAGGCTCAGATCTGCAGTCTGATACAATGCAAGCATCAAGTTGAGAAGCTGAGCGGCAGATCTGCAGTCTGATACAATGCAGGTATCAAGTTGAGAAGTTGAGGCTCAGATGCGCAGTGTGATACAATGAAGGCATCTCGAGCAGCAGCTTATCCTGCGCATCACAACAAGACCATTTCTGGAGAAAACTTGGAATAGTAAGGAACTACATGTCATGCTTCAATGAGGAGCTGAACTATGATCACATTTCTCCAAATACACAAGCCACGGGAGTACTACAGATAAATCTGTGTTACACAATGTAGGCAAAAGCAGGAAACAGATCATTCACATTATTAAACCTGATGCTTATCATTCTATGAATTTTCCTGTATTTGTCCTACAATGCTCAGTGTACCGTTTGAGGACATTAAGTCTTTCAAAGAGGAATAAATTAAGAACTTTATGATCCCATTGAAAATTTGCATTTATCTTTTCTCAGTCTTTACTCTCTTGGCTATGTGTTACTGCTGGATCCAGTCTGATTTGTTCATCACCCTGGTATGAAACTTGCAGAAACTCCAGCCAGTGATCAAAGATAAAGTTAGTTTATGTAAACATCCATCATCTGAAGTATGAAGGTCATTACCAAAGATCCCTGCCTTCTTGTTTTAAACACTTTACTTTTCTTAAGTAACCTCAAGCATACATTTCAATTGCAAATTCACGGCAATTTATTGGCTGCACTATTAAAGCATAGTTTCAGATGTTGAGTGGCGGGGAGTTAGAAACTCTGAACTGAACTGAAAGTTTTGCACTACTCAAAAATCTAAAGACACTTCTAAAAAAAGACTCAGGAAGCCTCAAGAAAGCATCAACCTTATTCTTAACACTGTAAGAGTAAAATCATAGGGAAAAAAAATAGCTGAAATGCAAAGTATCATTAAAATATAGAATTTTCAAAATGTGTATTTTATTTAATATTTGTAATGAATACTAATTACTGTCATTCAACTATGTATATAAAAAGTGTATTGTTACATATTTAGAATTCTGCACAATTTTAAAAAACCAATAATGATTTTAACTTACCTGACATTGTACTCAGTGGATAGAAGCTGATATGCAATAAATTTTATACCACAGACAAGTGGTTTGCAGATGGTCCAGTATGAGACCTGCAAATTCTCTATTCCCCTAGGTAGAATGAAGCAACATCTTCTACCAGTTGATAAAGTACAACAAACATCTCACCTACAAGACATCTATTTTCCAGCTGACAATGGGCCAAAACAACACTTCGGACTCAGAGGAAAAATGCCTTCCTTTCAGAGCAATACTGACATAAATCCTAATGACCTGGTGCTTTTAACTACCCACTCTTAATAGCCTCTTTTACTATTCTCCAGCAGTGTCTTGAAATGAGCGCTAGAGTAAAATGTAACACAGACACTTAAATCAGACATGGTGCTTAATAACAGTTTTTTTCTCAACCATTCTTTTTCTACCCTGTCTTCCGATTATTGTCATCAGTGTGCACTTTTCTTTCCTTGAGAGGAAATATTGACGTTTTTGGAGTGAAATATTGAAATGGCGCTTTTGTTTTATTGATAGTTCTGCAGCACTGAATACTCACAAAACTAAACGTTGTAGAACTTTGTTGATGAGGCCCCAAATAAGGAGCAAATTAAACAGAAGTATAGCAGGAATTCTAATTAATTAGTGGATTTTCTCTAATTTCCTCTCCATGAGAATTTAGTTGTATAATTCTTAACATACACTGTTTGTTAAAGTTCGAAGTTTCCGATAAAAGAAATAATGTTCTACTCACACACACAAAATGTGCACTTAGAAACTTCTGAACAAAAAGACAGAAAATTTTGCAAGCATGAGAAAGCTTTTAATAGCACTACCTTCTACTTCCGAAGTCTGCATTAATGAGTAGGTTTTAGAAAAGAAATACAGTGAGATGTGTATGGAAGGAGATGTCAAAGCTTATCAACCATCTGAACTTGAACTCTTCATACAAGTGTTTCCATTTTTTCATGTAGTGTTCTGTAACATAAACACTGCTGTACAATCTTGCATTTTTAATTATTGTAACAATTCATACAATAACTACTGACCTAAATATTTCCATATAAAAGAGCTCTCGTAATTCTTAATGTCCCACCCTCCTTCAGAGAAGTTTTGTGCTGATTTCTTTCAACAGACGTAACATATTTTTATATTTTACATTTACTTGCTTTGATGTTATTTTCCTTCTGTTGTCTGATTCCCGTAGAGACCTGCAACAGCTTGGACGGTGTCAGGTCAAAACCAGGAACCTGAAACCCAGTGCAGGTTTCTCACATGGGCTTCAGGGACAAATGAATGTGCTGTCTCGCCGCATGAACATCCGTGGAAAGGTAAGATCAGAAGCAGAACAGGGTCTCCTACTGTCCAGTCTGCTGTGGGATGTGTGTTCCAACCATGACTTAGTTGATGTACCCACCCAATGATGAAGCATCAATTGCATCGGAGTATACCAGTATCCGCATTATACACATTAGAAAAGAAATAAAGCCTCCTATAGAGTATTTATAGCAAGGGGCCATGTTAACTAAAGATGCCATGACAAGTAGAATGTATTTCTATTTCTTTTCCAAAAAAGAACGTTAAGATTCATTTTTTTCCTGGTGGCACTGACAAATCACAGCAAGAATGAACGAACCATTTTTAACACTTTCTCAAATGGCTGTTTACTTCAAATGTTTCATTCACAACCACAAGATAAATAAAAAAGTCCCTTGGGAACAACACCTTGGAAAAGAACACTGATTCCCTTAGCATTTCAGTGCAAATCTTTCCCCAGCTCAGCTGTCCGGAGAAGCAGCCATCCTTGTTCTCTCTACCATGGTGACCACAAGGACTAAAGGGAAAGAAGCAGAAACCTATAACACTACATACACCAACAACCTACTAAACTGCTCATATAATATCTATCCTAAAAAATTAAAAACTTATGATCTCACTGTTTTACAGGTCAGTCCAATAAAGAAAAAAGATCAGGACGAAGAGTACTAAATGTTGGACATGAAATGATGAGGAAAGAAAACAAAAATAATTTTCATGATAAAGCCATAAGCAAAAGAACAACTTACCTCCAAAAATCTCCATCCATAAAGGTATGAGATATACCTCTTTGTGTTCCTCTCAGGGAAAATGATTAGAAATTGATTTGAGCTTGTTTTCCAATGTACTCTTCCTACACTAGCCTTGGCAAGACTTTTTCTTCCTCACATGCAACAACTTGGGGCACTGTAAAGTGTATCAATTCTCCTTTCAAATCCAGAAAAGCCACCTTTTTTCAATCGGGCCTAGTACCAGCTCCCTATACCCCTTCTCCTCTTTACGTAGCCGGCCATGTTCATGATTCCTTAAAGTGGGTATCCTTATCTAAAGAGAATATTATATTTAAACCGATACGACACAATCTTTTTTAAGATGGCTTGTTTAAAATGATAGTTCTAATGCCATATCCTGCATTGGACTGTCTGGGGAAGGCACCTCAGAATGACACTTGAGTCCAGCTTCCTGGTAATGCATGCTCTGGGAGACAACGGCTACGCCTCCAGTAATAGGGTTGTGCAGATCATGTGTAGTATCTGGTTGAACGACCTGCTTCCTACCTTCATTTCCAGCTCAGCCTGGCCATTTCAGGCATTAGGCAGGAGCCCTTTCTATTTGAACATTTTTCTTTATATATTTGTATCTCTGTCATCTCTATCTCTGTGTGTATGTCAAATAAAATAGTGAAATTTTGCTTGCACTAGAAATATTCTAATTGTTAAAATCATCTAAGATACATTCACATCTCTAGAGAGTGAAAATTACTAATAGTTTTGGTAATAATTAATACAACATAAAATAAGACACATATTTGAAAAAACTCTTCATTGTTCAACCAAGAGTAAAAGACCTTGAAAGTAGAATTTTGAACAAAGTGTAAAACCATGCAAGTACAGCATTTACCCCCCAGTCAATGATAATCAACAATGTTTTCAAACCTCTTAGCCCCATTCTTTTTAATCACTGCTCTTCAACCATTTAGAATTCATGTTCCATCGTTTCAAAAGATAGGGTTTTTTTGTATTTTCTATCTGTGTCCTTGTCTCTTCACAATATCCAACAAATGTGCTCAGCTTGACTGGCTGTACCTTTCCGTTTTCCACAAATTAATGCCAAAGTAACTAAAGGTCTTCTTCTATGTAAGAAATCATTGTTGAATTCCTCTTCAGAAAGCACAATTGAGCTATCATAATGACCCCACAATCACTGGTTAGTAAAACCATCATTATGACTTTCCTTGTTGAACTCGTCATATCCAGCACATTAACAGTAATGTGTTTAGGAAATTGTTTACACTTACATCACCACTCTAGGACAGGTTATAACTACTCACTGTCACTATGTACCTATTTTCTCTTCCTATTGTTCATCGAATCTGTTTTCCACATATCTACTTGACACGCAATCCATATCTTCTCTTTCTCACACACACAAAGCAGCACTATCACCATATAAATGTTTGTTTTTTTTCATCAACTAGAAAGGAGAAACAGAGAGAGATTTCATACACTGGCTTATGTCTCAAATGGCCCCCTTAAGCCAACAATGTGTCAGGATCAAACCAGGAGCTCAGAACTTGACTGGAGACTCCCACGTGAATGGCAAGGCCCTGTACACTTAAGTCAGCAATGCCTGCCTCCCAGCACGGACAGGATAAATACTGGAAAAGAAAGAGAGGATCCAGAATTATAATCTATACTCCTGTCAATGGTGCATGACTGACAGACGAACCAATGGGTACCACCTATGCAACAATTCTGCTTTATGAACAACTGCTACTTACATCATTTTTGTTGGTTTTACATTCCTTACTTGCTTAAATGACAGAGAGATAGAGGCAGAGAGACAAACAGAAGACATGTCCCATCCACTGGTTCATTCCTCTAGTACCTGAAACAGCAAAAGCGGGTCCAGGATTCATCCAGGAAACCAGAGCTATGTATCAGACAGGAATGTCAGGGATCAGTTGCTTCAGAGATCACTTGATATTTCCCAAGGTTTACCCTTAGCAAAATTCTTGGATCAGTAGCAAAGCCAGGACTAAAATCCACCTCTGATATCCATCACAACTTGCTCATTAACTACCAGGGCAAGTGACAAGTTCCAACCAATAGTGCCTAATATTAGCATAATATTTAGAAGAACATTTATATTTTTAGCCTTTACTCATTTTTCAACAGAAAAATTAGCTTGCTTCACAGCATTTTTAAAAGTATACCTTCACTCAGCTTGAAATATTCTTTCTCCTCTGATGAATCAATTATTCTACATTCATTGGAAATCACCTTGAATGATTATTTCATCACTGTAATATTCTAGGATTAAAATCTATGTTCAAGATCATAAGTTATATCATTAAAGAATACTGTCAATATAAAAATTCATGATAAAATCATGACCAAATTACTTAGAAGGAGTAGTGGGAAAAAATACTATGCTTTGTGTCACTCCCAGAGTGACATTTAATGCCAGATGACAGACATCAATACTTACAGGCAACTTCAAACGCACAAGATTATGGCCTTCCATTAAGAAAGCATATATAGCAAGTAATAACTAACAAAACAGTTGCTAGTAAGTAGTCAAACAGAAAAACATAATCTGGGGATAAACTGTAAAAGAATGGGGACAAATTAAACTCAAGCTAACGATGATTTCTATAATCTGACCATGTGAAATAAAATAAATGTGGTAATTATGATTTCACAGTCAGAGCAATACAGAAACTCTTTTAAAAGGTCTCAAGAAGAGGCTTTGGAATGTGACCCACTGGCATACACTTGGCTCGGGTTGGGGCAGAGCAGGCTGAGTCAGTTCACGTCATCCAATGGCAAGCCTAAGCGCTGAAACTGTGTAGGGGCCTGGCCGGGTTTGGTCGCGATTAAAAAAAAAAAAAAAAAAAAAAAAAAAACAGTACAAAACACAAAATGCCAAGGTGAAATGGCCTGTGCCAGTAGGGAATGCAACACCCGACCAGCACACCTCCCACTGGTTTAGGTGAGGGACGAGAGTGTGATGGGCAGAGCCGGGGAGAGCTGCGATACTCATTGGTTCCAATGGAGGTCGGGGCTCAGAAGAGAACCAACCCAGGGGTTAAAACCACCAGTTGATCGGAGTGATGGACTGTGGCGGGCACTGTGCTTACTAGTAGTGCATGTAGGAGCCTGGACTGGGAATGCCTCAAAGTTTTTTTAGGGGATTCCCCTGAACAAAATGGAGGAATCAAAGCATTAACCAAGAAAAGATGGAAGATGGAGTAGATGAATCAACCACCTCAGCTTTATGCTTCCAGCGGAAAACTGGACAAGGGGAAACTCTAAGATGGACTATGTCAGTCAGTGGACTCTGCACCAGCCTCATCATACCTGGACTGTTGCTGATGGTATGTTGGAGCTTCTAATTGATCGAGGTGAGGCTCTGCTGGCTCTGCCTTCAAACCTGAGAGGGCCTCCCTAAGAGGCCGTTGAACTTGAACTGGACACGTGGGATGCTGGACTCTGTATGGTGTGAACTTTTAATTAGGGAATCTCAACGGAACTTGAGCTGTGGTTATGCATCAAGGTGAAGGAATTCACGATGGGGGAAGGGTTTGGGGTGAAGGGGGTGGGGGGAATCCCAGTACCTATGAAATTGTGTCATATAATACAATGTAACTAATGAATAAATGAATATATATAAAAAAAAAAGAAAGCAAACAAAAAAAAGAATTTCCATGAATTCCTCTGAGCCATCATTTTGACAATGCTCATAAGAAAGCAGCGAAAAATTCTTTGGAAACACACGTTCATGACTAAACATTTGGTTGTAGCCAAAACTGAATGTGAAGGCATTTGCTACCCTGTGCACAGCTATGAGTTCTCAAAAATCCCTATTTGACTGAGTAATGAAACAAGGAAGCAAGCCAACATTTAATTAGCTATCAATTGCTATGGAGAAATATGCATATTGTACACACATAAAAGCTCTAATATATAATGTATATAGCATAGATATTATGTAATATATAAAGCTTCAAATATACACACATGCTTTGTGTATATACATATATGTGTACACATGATATGTGTATATGTGCATATATACATAAGCATACTTTATGTATCAGTTTGACATATATAAAGATAATACAGAGACATTACTTATTAGATAATGTATATACAGAGAAATAATATTAGACTGGAATTAAAACAAAGAATTTTACTTTTCCTATGAATTACCAAGTATTTTAATGATTCAACACGTGCTTGCATTAAACTAATCAAACAATCTGACAACACAAATAAATTGAACAAGCACTAAGCTTGTACTGTGAGGGGAATCAATGAAATCTATAAACCTATAATCAATCTAAGGACAGGCAGCATGAAAATGGACCACCATTGTTGGGCATTAAAACGATAACACAGGTATATTATGAATAGCTGTATGCATAAAAGCAATGATACCTTACATGAAACAAACCAAGTTCTTGGAAAAAAATAATCGCCAAAACTCACAAAGGAGAAAGGGATAATTGGAATAGGCTTATAACTATGAAAGAAACAAACAAAAAAAAAAAAGCAAAGTGATAGCAACAAATGATTCACTGGTGAATTCAACATATAAGCCAGAAGTTAAATGATTCTCTACAATGTCTCTCAGACAATGGAATTAGAAATATTTCTTCCTGACTTATTCTGGGAGACCTACATCATTTTAAAACCAACTAACTGGAGCTCAGCAGCGTGGCCTAGTGGCTAAGGTCCTCGCCTTGATCCCATATGGCTGATGGTTCTAATCCTGGCAGCTCCACTTCCTCTTTATCTCTCCTCCTCTCAGTATATCTGACTTTGTAATAAAAATAAATCTTTTAAAAAAAACAACTAACTATGCAAATATTACAAAAAAAGAAACCTGTAGCATTGTCTTTCTTTCAACATAGATACCATAATCCTCAACATAATCCTAACAAATAGGACTAACTCCATGACATAGTAGGTAAAACCTCCACTCTCATTGCTAACATCCCATATAGGCTCTGCTTTCTGTTCCAGATGCTCAGCTTCCAACCCAGCGCACTGAGTATGGCCTGGGAAAAGCTCCACAGCCACAGAAACGGGTGATGTTTCAAGTCCCAGCTCCCAAACACTACACCCTTTTTAATATTTAAGTAAACTCCATCCAAGTTATGATCCCCTGTATGACTGGGTATGGCCTAATCTTGGCAGGGGTAGAATTTCTTCATAAAAAACTTCTTGTTTCAGGTTGTTTTACGTTTGGATTTTTGTTCATTCTCTTGTCCTCTCAAATTTGCCCGAATTTTTTCTTTGTTT
The DNA here is from genome assembly GCF_030435755.1 of Ochotona princeps. Classification (NCBI taxonomy): domain Eukaryota; kingdom Metazoa; phylum Chordata; class Mammalia; order Lagomorpha; family Ochotonidae; genus Ochotona; species Ochotona princeps. Next base: position 51,067,872 of record NC_080837.1, read on the forward strand.
TGAACAAATCCTGTTTGTGTAGAATTTAGGCCTAGACTGTGAATTCTTCTGTGCCTGGGAGTAAGATCATGGAAAAACCCAGTCAGGGGGCTCCTACTTTCCACAATCCTACAGAATATATGCCCAATGAAAGCTTCCAAGGTCCTACAGTTGCATGAAAGGGAACAGTCACTAGAGCACAGCCGAGTGCCTATTGCACCAGCATCCCTTTTGGGCACAGCTAACACACCTGGGAATATTGGGAAGACTCGAAATAAGCTGGCCCAGTTCCAGGCATTGCAGACATTAGGGAAGTGAACAGTGCATAGAAAACCTCTCTTTCTGTTTCTCATGGTCCTGTGTGCTTGGAAAGATGGTAGCGGAAAGACCTGCTACTAGCATTTGTCCTTTGGTATGTCTATCATCTCAGAAATCAATCTATTTCTGATGTATGTAGAGTGAGGTACATTTCTCCACAATGTTTCAATGAAAGCAGTCCATAAGTATGACTAGCACTTAGAGTTCACGGTCTGACTTCACATTTTCAATTGTCATGGCACTATGAACTCTACGTCAAGCACTTTTGTAGGAATTTTAGGAAACTGCATTAACATGGTTCATCCTCACAATAATATAATTATTTTCTATTAGCACAGTAATCATCATTTCCCAGTTATGAAATTGAATTTTTCAGTGTAGGACATGCTACCCAAGAGTGTGACCAAGAATTCATAGCCGAGGCATCCAGGCCTACATTATATGAACACAAAACTCACCACAACACTGTGCCAGTAATAAACTCACACATGCTACATTTAAAACTGTCTGCTCTTTGCAGTAAACTTTTCTCAAGAATAAATATCTCCCATCATACCAAATGGCTGTTTGCACAACATATAGAGAATAACACCCATTACAGCAGCACAGAGAGAGACCGACAGCCATAAATCCTTCTCCTTCACAGTTGGCTCTGGTTTAGGAAGATTTACTTTCCTAACAGTTGTGAAGATTTCTACTTATCAACCTCTACTCCTTCAATACCTTTTTCCAAACCCTTTTACAGCCTTTCCTAGTAATCACTGGATCACTGGTCCTAAGGGTAAGAACTATAAGAACTTTCATTGTAACTCTCAATGTGCTTGAGTTTGACAGATTACTTTTGTTTTCTCAGCCAAATTTTAGAAAACCCTTGATTTTCAGTAATGTTGTCCCACTTTTTTGGGCTGCAAGTCCCTTATTAATTCTTTTATTCCCAAGAATTTCCTTGGCTCGTCCCGTCTAAATGTGTATTATGTTATTCAAATCTCTTACTTTGGTTAAAGCGTAGTTCTCATTCCATACTTTGGGTTTGATCAGATTTCTCGCCCTATCAGCAAAATAGGGAGGTTCATCAAAGTATAAACAGGCATCAGGATTTCAATTTTTCATCCTTTCAAGCAGTTCACTATGATATAGAAAGGAGTTCAAGAGGTGGAAGCCCATCAGAAGAAACCAGAGAGAGGCTCTATTTTTGGTTCCCTATCTAAGATTGTCTACAATGGGTATTGGACATGCCTTCTTGGCTGGTGTTCTCAGAATGATAGCTGACATCCCTTGAGTCTTTTGGCACAGACTTTACTTTCTGGAGAGTAGCCAGAATAGAAAACCCAGGAAGTTTCATCATGTAGATTTAGCATACCAACTGGTCAGGAGCCAGAACCCCACAGCAAAAATAAGATACTAATTTTTTCCTACAATATGTACTACGAAACACTTCGCTACACACATTTCTACCCACACACATTTCTATCCATACAGTAGTTGAAAAAAAATGTAAATGGCCGTATTGGATGATCAGCTTTCTTTGCATTTATGGTTTATAACACTTAAAGACTTCAGGAAACATTCTGATAAGTAAAAACTATTTCACACTGCAAAGTATGATTTTCGTGAGAAACTAACTCGAAATAAGGAGGCTGTTCCAAGGTTATTGCAGCAAGGTTTCAGGCATTAGAAACAATCACGGTCATCACTTGCTGCTATTTGTCTTCTTTGTCTTACTTGAGAAGATTAAAAAGATCCTTTGTTTATTAGTATCTGTATGGCTTATTATTTTATTATAAGAGATTGAAATGCACTCCAAAATGATCAGGATTAATTACATGTCAGTGGAAATCAAATGAGTATAATTGTTGTATCCAAACAAATTGATACAGAGGAGCACCACACAGCAGTAAGATTTAAAAGTCCTTCATTGCCAGCAGGGCAGCTTGAGCCCATGCCCCAAAGGCCTCTTGACCCCAAGGTTCACAGTACCAGGGCTTGCAAATGCAAAAAATCACAAACTGGGAGGAGCTCGGGGGGCTGAGCTGATGCAGAACTAGCTTAGGGCTGAAGCATTACTAGCCTGACAAACTTTTTTGACCAACCAGGTGAAACTCATTTCCCCTAGCCATGCTTGAACAGGCTAGCCAGGGCTTTGAGCATACTCGCCAAACAGGATACGGTTTCCTCTGCTGGGCTACAGTCTCACAGATGAGGGGATACCTCACCTAACCTGGAACCCAGTTCAACGTAGAGTCTCTCACGTCAGGCCAGTTAATAATATTTAGATAATATTGTCCAATTTGGCTCCACTACATAGAGAGCTCAGATGTAAAACACGCTGTATTAGCAAAATGCAAGTTTCTAACAAATTGTTTTGAAATTTAAATGACTATACACTCCCCATTTTTCAAAATTCCAATTTTAAAATTAATATGAATACATAATTACGTAGCCTGGCATGAAAAACCAGTGGACTAGTTTCTCATGACAAATAAGTTTGAAGACCTAATTGGTTTAATACTTAATGAATACTAGTGGTCAGAATACAGCGTGAAATTTCCCAGTCTTATTCTAGAAAATGTAGAGCACAGAGAAGCATAAAAGTTACCATGTTTCAGGAAAAAACATATGAAGGAAATGATATTTACCGTCAGTAAATTTCTTTCTCAAAAGAAATTTCTCCTGTACCAACCTCATTGGGAATCAAATCAAAGAGGTGGACCTCTGGAGATACTATCCATATTATTCAATATCCATTTACAAGGCAGTTGTGTCACTCACACACCATTTCCATGGCCTGGGATTCTCATATTTCTCTATTCTCATATTCCCTATTTCTACGTTTGATGGGTTAAGGCACATACATCATACTCCGGCCACACACTACCTCTTCTGCGGCTCTGTCTCACCCTCACTGCCATGACTAAGCATTCTCTACGCTACCTTCATATTTTCTATGAAACTGTTCAGTGATATGTCAATAGTACTTATTGATCCAGTATTCTTTATGATCTCATCTCCTTCATATAATCTGGATACTTTGAAGCCATAATCTGTGACATAAAGAAACAACACTGTATTTGCCATGCCAATTACTTCGCGGATATTACCTCATTTAATGGGGGGGGGGGGGGGGAACTTACTAGCAACAATCCACTATGCATTTTAGGGAGGAGGAAGCAAGTTTGCAGTGTAAAATTGAGTTGATGAGTGTATCTGATTAGGTAAATCTGATTAATAAACATCTATACCCTGCTCTATACTCATTGGAAAACATTATCAACACGTTCCTGACACCCTTGGGAAGAAGAAATAAAGAAAAAAATTCCATTTTTATAAAATTTTCTCATTTTCACTGTGTCCAAACTTCCACTGTTTTACATTACCAACAGGATGTTGCTAATCACGGATCTCAGAAGATGCTCACAAGGAATTATCACAAGCCGGAGAGGCTGTCTCTGAGGCTCCAGTACCATCATGGCTACACTATTTGCTTTTTGTTCATTTCTATAACTCTGTCTCCCCTTCAGGACAGACGCAATGCTTGGAATCAGATAGGTGTTCAAAACTGCTTTTGAATAAATTACTAAACATATCTTGATGAAATAATTTTTTGACATTTTTAATCCAAAAATGTACTGCTGATAACCAGTTAGTGCTATATACAAGGCACACTTTAACACAAAAATAGAAATGCATAATCTAAGCAGTGATTAATTTTTAAAAGTTAAATGCCACTTCTCAAAATTTCAGATTGCAAAACAAAATTAACAGAAAAAAAATCAAATACTTCAATAAACTTTGACTAGTATTACCTAAATCTTACTTAAATCTTCTTAGTCTCTTATCTTTCCTCACAGTATGTACACTTTGCCAATATAGCCCAATAGAACAAATTCATCATAAATCATCTGTTCATAAACCCATAACACCTAAATCAATTCAATCAACATAAACACCTTTGAAGAGCAGCTCATACAAGACAAACTCCTGCTCCTGTGAACTAACAAGAGTTTTAAACTTCCAAGTAACTTCTACATTTGAAAAAGGAAAACACCTCAAAGTGACGGAAATTCTATTTCACCTACCAACAGTTTTCAAAAACATTTAACACTCAGGTATTTCATCATTTACTTTGTTCAAAATTAAGAACAACAACAAAAAGGCTTTTCAATATATTTAAAAATCCCAGCATGTTTTCTACTTTTTCATTCTCTTGTATGAAATTCATTCTAGGCTGGAAGTATGAAAAGCTATGTGTTTTCACTTGCATCTCACTTTCAATTTTGGGGTACTGAGATTTGAGATATATTTTGCATTTGACGTTTTTAAGAAAAGCACTCTAAATATGAGAGTTCAGTATCAGAACAATGCTTTTCAAAAGGTGGCATTATCATTCATTTCATGCTTTTGTCTTTGTGTATATATATATATGTTTTAATTCTTTGGATTAACAAAGATACTTTTAAAAAGATTAATCTTTTACATTGAATGTAGTGAGTAACAAAAAGCAAACACATGCAGATTCCTAACTCTAACTCTTAGTCCAAAGAAGCCATACAGTAGCATAAGAAAAGTAGTTGCCTTAATGAATTCTATGGCTTTGACCTGACCACAGTGTTAATAGAGTCACAGTTTATGATGTGACTGGGTAATTGATACAGCGAATCAACCACAGCACAATAACAGACAAGATGACCTGGTAACTCTCTTTCTTGACTAAGTTGTAGGATTCCATGGAATGACACTATAATTACATGGAAAGTAATTGTCATATATTTGCCAAGAAATTACATGGTTGACAGTACTCTCTGAAAATTGTTCTGCGTTTCTAGTGCCAAGAGCTATGTTAGCAGAAAATGAAATTAAAAACAACCACAGGAGGTGCTTTCTCCTCATTTAGCAAACTATTTCATTTAAGAAGGAAAATTTAATTTACAAGTAAATATTATAAGACTAAAAATAAAACAGAATGACTTAGAAATGTTCCTCAGAGTTATTGTTATTTGGTATAATGTTGGTTTTATGGAAATACACAAAGTCATTTAACATATCTCAAGCTAATTATATATCCCATTTTGCAAGTGCCAGCACAATGAAGTCATCTTTTCCAAGTTATTCTTACAAACAAATGAATGTGAAAGATTCCAATAGGCAAAGATAAGAATACCATGTTTTTACAGCTCACAATGTTTTTTCCAAAATATCATAAAAGGTATCATTTATGCATTGCAAGAGCTAATATCATAAGATAAGAGGTTTTCAATTCAAACCTATGCTAGAAGGAACAAATGAGTGGTTCTGTGTTCACACATTGGTATGGAATGTGGAATACTCTGAAACCAAAATCAACTCCAACCAAGGAAGCTTTAAAGTTTTCATTATAAGAATTATTGAAACTGTTATTTCACAAGGTACCTGAATTATTAATCACACAAATTGTATAAATAAATTGTGCTAAAGCTGATCTCTTACCAGATGTATCTGATCAATAAAGTTTAGTATAAAGTCTTATCTATAAATCTTAAAACATTCATGTAAACATTTTCAACTATTTATTTCAAAGTCATATAACTGAATATATTTCATAGTTAATGCTCTTAAGACAAAATTTTTTACTCATACCCACAGGTATATATTTAGATGTGTATATAGAAACAGAATGTATAGAAGCTAATTTTATTCTCTGATAAAATCAAAACATGGAAGCCTGGAAACTGAGAATATCTTTATTGTGAAGGAAATCAAATATTCTTACATTTTTAAATTTAAGCCTCACTATGGAACTTTATTTTACAGTAAAATACCAAAATTAGAATGCTCTATCCTGTGGAGGAGGGTAAGCAATGCACATACTAGTGTTTATAGTAGCAGGTATGTTCCAGGAAGCAGATACAAACAAGATTACAAGTTTGGAAAAATGTCTGGAAGATTATTTAAGAGACTAATAAAACTTCTTATACATGGGAAGAATTTCTAAGCAGTAATGGGGATGGAGAGCCTTAAATAAGTATCAACAAATGCTGTTTTTAACATTTTAATTTTATCCTGTGTCCATGAGTTGTCCGTTCAAAATTAAATGTGAAATACTAACCATACAAATATGTTCTTCTCCAAGATAAAAACACTACATATCTGGAATCACACATTCAAATTAAGAGTAGACATTTGAAGTTAGAAGGGCAGTCAAGATATTCACATCCCATTTTGAATGCTTAGAGTTGACACCAGCCTCTAGCGGATATTGCCGGTTCCTGCCAATGCAGACTATGGATGGGGTACCATGACAACTCAGGTAACTGTGTTCTTGTCACATACACGAGCTTTCAAGATTGAAGTTACAGCACTAGAGATTTGTAAAATACAAGATCACTGTCCCTTTCATTATAAGCAAAGTTGTTCTTTCTCATTTTATAGAGTGTAATGAAGAAAAACAAAACCTCTGAAAAGTTACTGAAATGTCCCCTTAAAGACATACATTAGTAATCTAATTTCCATTGCAGCATTGCAAAGAGATAGCAGGTGGTTAGATCACAAGGGATCAATTGTAGGGCATAGATAAATGCCAATTATAAAATAACCTGAGGCTACAAATTAACCCTTTGCCATAACTGACCATGCTACCACTCCCCCTCCAATATGGGATAATGTAAGAAGGTCTTTTCAAGCTGTGGGCACACTCCAGTATTACTATGAGAAAGACATTATTAGAAATGACAAATTAGCAATCTCTACTCTTCTGCCACGGAAACACATAACAGACAAGAAAGGTAAACATGCACCTAAAAAGTGACTTTTATCCACCCCACATACACACACACATATACACAAGCAAACATTCAAACTCATCTTTCATATGACTTTTTGGGACATATATTGTTTGTATAATGTACCTTAAAAATGTTTTTAAAAAGATTTACTTGTGTTAAAAGCAAAATGATCTTCCCCTAAGTGAGTCGAACAGCGAGGGTTGTGCCAGGATGAAATAAGGAGCCACAAACTCATGACGCGATGTGGGTGTCAAAACTAAAGCACATGTGTCAATATGAATTTCTAGGCGTGTTAGGAGGGAGTCTGATTCCAAGCAGAGGAGCCGGGACTTGGACTACGACTGTGATTGCACTGTGACAGCTTAGACCTGCGGTACCACCGTGTTTACCTCACAGAAATGTGATAGTACAATGACTGCCATATTGCATGTAGAAGTTTTTCTTAAAGTTTTATTTAGATTAATTTGAAATATTATAAGTTGGCTCCTGGAGCTCAACTGTTAATTATTTTGACTGCATCTTTCTATAATGTGTACACAGATACAACATCAGCATGTACAATTACCATTTATCAATTTGAATAAATAACTATTAAATTGGCTAGTCTAATTCTTTTGCTCTGAAAATTAGATACCAAACATCAGGCTTTATTTTTTCCCTCAGTTTCCACACAATAACACAATACAAAGCTTGCCATTTCCTCTAAGTCTCCCACACTAGGATTTCCTGAGGATATTAAGCCCCAATCAATGCTCTAAGAACTCCATTTTATGCATGAAAGGACTTCTTTCCCCTGTCTAGAACAGCCTGGAAGTTGATCAGGCTTCTTTGGAGAATCAAAAAAATAAGCATGAAGATCATTTTCTATTTTTTGTTGTTCAAAGGGAAAGAACCCCACTGAGACTGTTACAAAGGCAGCACAGTTGAAATGCCAAAGAAGAAATCCAAAAAACTAAATTCTCTATTTCAAATTCTCAAACACTTCACAAGCAAATGCTGAACCACAGCACCCAGCTGAAATTATACCACAGTTAATTTAAACTTCTTTTATCTCAAAACTTTTCTGAAAAATGTTCTTTCCTCTCCATGGATTTCTGTCGTGCCGCCCATGCCAAAAAATGGTAGTAGGACACTATTTCCAACTCAGTGGTGCACATTAAGATTGCCAACATGGAAAAGAAAAAGTGGAGTAATGAGCCTCCATGTGCACAGAATCCACGGGAACTGTGGTAATTCTATGACTGTAAACATTTTGTTCATAAGAATTTGAAGGCAGTATTTACTTTGGTCCTATAAATTTTCAAAGGTAAACACATACTCTTTTTTCACTGCTATCACTTAGGACAAAGGGGTATAAAAATACATCTTTGATACCCACATAAAAGGTGGCACAAAAAGAAAACCTTCCAGTATTGTCAATGTTTATGATGTTTCGTGTATACAAAATTTCTAAAGAAACTCTCAAAATTAAGTTAATAAAACTTAAGTGCTATTGTTAGGTGTCATTGGTACAATTGGAAAAGTAATCACAGAGACTGTTTCTAAAGCTTTATTGTGCAGTTACAAACAATATCTTAAGTTATTATGTATACTTTTCCAAAGTTTAACATTCAGAGAATCAACAAATGTTTTATACACTGGTTCCTTAGATTTCTCCCTACACATCTTTAGAACTTTAGTGACTACAGGCCCCGGTCTCCCAAGGATTAACTCCACAGCTTAGCTTGTTTCTCAGAGGGTAACAGGATGGGCAATTTTTGCCTCATACATCTAGCCACTGACTTAACCGCAAGTTCCTGCTTCCTATTTGTCAAGTTATCTGCCAAGGGATTGGATAAACACTGGGAGGAACTCAAGGGATTTAGGGTGGCCACTTGAGGACTGGATAAACACTGGGAGGAGCTAGGCAGAGTATAAAAGAAAGCCTGGAGTTTCAATAAAGATCAATCGATCATTGGCATTCGGCATACTGTGTACTGTGTGTTGTGTTTTTTGTAACCCTAGTCCCTCCACTCGGCTCGGAGTATGTGGCGACGCGGTGTTGCCGACAAGTGGCCAGCCTTCCTGAAGTACTTGCCAGTTGCCAAACTTCCTACCCGCTCTGCCATATCACTGTCCAGATTCAACAATCGCTCCCACTTGACTTTGCACGCCTGCTTGTTTGTCCACACAACTTCACTGACACACCATTTGTTTCACTCATTTAAACAAGTCAATGACTTTCAATACAATCACAACTGAATTCACTCATACCCAGTCAATTGTAACACATTTTAATGACCACAAAGAAAAACCCTATATTCGTTAGTTTTATTTGAAAATATAATTTCTATTAAAATAGAGTAGATCTCTCTTCCTTCCTTCTTTCCTTCCTTCCTTCTTTCACCCCCTCCATCTTTCGTCTCTTTTTTCCTTTAATTATATAACTTTATGTGTTATATATATACAGTTTTAGGAACATAATGATATCTGCAATCACAGCCTCTCCTTCATTCTCACTCCTACTCTTTCCCCCTTCTCCTTCTTACTTTTCTTTCAATTTTTACAATGATATTCTTTCAATGTATCAAAGGGTTAAGATTTGCTCATTGATCTGAAAGGTGGATTTACAGAGACAGACAGACATCTTTCATCTGCTGGTACACTCACCAAATAACCTCACGATCCAATTCAAAGCCAGGAGGCTAGAACTCTACCCATACCTTCCTGTGGGTGCAGGAATAGGAGGCGACATCAAAAATGGAGAAGTCAGAACTTAAGCCAGCTATCATGTTGGACGTTGGCACTGCAAGCCTTACTCTATGTACCACAATTTACCTGAGACTTTTCTCAATTGTAATGTAACCTGGCAGGAGAAAGGGCAGAAGAAGCAGTGGAACACTACTGTGTTGTTTAAAAGACTCGCAGTTGATACGGTCGAAATTGGAATATGCAGATTTGAGCAACAGCAATAGCAAATCCTAAGTCTTCTCACACTACAGTGTGCTGTATGCGTTGTGTGACAGTAGAATAATCACAGAATCATGACTAAGCATTTACTTCTATGTAATTACTTTAAAAATATCACGAATAGGACAATAATGCTTGTAAGATATAGCACATTACTGCAGAGTTGCGTAAAGACTTTTTCGAAATTCTTTCAACTTTTTTATCTGAATGAACAGATCTATAGCAAATACATAAATATCCTTAATGAACACCCTGTTGTTCCTCCAAATGGAGCATGTAACTTTGTCTCAGCTGTTTATACTGGTGGTCTCTTCTTTTCTTACATCCATTACATTTTCTTTTGACAACTTCAGAGGAAGAAGCAAGCCAAATTCCTTTTTAAAGATCCATAAAGCCATTTTGCGACCGAAATCTTAGTTTTGTTTAAAGCTGTCCCAACTATGATAATGAATACAATGCATTGGAATGATCCTTTCTTAGGTCTGGGAAAGCACAGGAGGAGTGCTTTTTATTTTATTTTTTACCAAATTGATAACTTATTACTGGGAATGTATCTTCAGTATTTTAAACTGACTTGAATCTTTCATGTTATGAAACTTAAAACCTTTACCTCAAGCAAGATGCTGTTAATAAAATAAATTTCCAAACAGAAAACATTTTCAGCAATCACATTTAATGAATACAAATTATCTAAAATTCTGACATATTTGTTAAAACCTAACTAAATTTTTAATTAATTTATTTACTTTGTTATTAAATCAGAGTTGCACAAAGAGAAGAAACACAGAAAACTATTCCAGTGGCTAGATCACTCTCCAAATCATCTCAGATGGCCAGGGTTGAGCCAGGCCAAGGCCATCGCAATCTCACAGTAGGGAGGGGCCCAAGTCCTTGGACCATCTTCCGCTGCTATTACTGGCGTATTAGCAGAGAGCAGGATTAGACGTTGAGCAGCTGGGACGTGAACAAGAGTCCATAAGGAATTCTGGCTTTACAGGGAACAACCTTATTCACCTTGCAACAACACCAGCACCATAATATTTCATTCTTATCATGACAGAGAATATAGAGATCAATGATGGATTAAATACAAAAAGAATGACAGAGATAATAGTATGAAAGGGAAAACACTTGTGTACCCAAGTTTGTTAATATGTTTCAATAAGGAAACTTGCAGAATACAACAAGGGAAGGTATTTTAATAGTAATGATTTAAGCATTGTGTCTCAAATGACTGATGTTCATAACCATACAATAGACTTTTCATACAATAAAAAATTACTGTCACAGAATACTTTCTTTTGCCTTAAGTAAAAATAAAATTTGCTGCTGCCATACAGTATAATCTTTAGACCCAGGGCTTGTTCGGTAAAAAATTTTTTAAAAACATGTTTTCCCTGTGATTTCAAAGACAAATAGTTATGAATCACAGTCTTACTTATCAAATGGGTATATGAAGTATCCCTAAGCATGAACAGTGTAATATCAGTCAATTTCCATCTTTACTTATTAGTTTTATCATAAAAAATAACCCAGACTGAATAATTTCCACATTAGTTGTCAATTTTATGATCATGAAAATTAAATCCATTCCACACTACAGCCATTAAAATACCACTGTGAAGATATTCAAATTTTCTCCAACAAAGGGCAAGTAGCAATCTTTTCTCTTTTATTTCAATCTGTGGTACTAAGATGTCTTTCCTACCTCATATTACATAGGACAACAAAAGAATAATCTCTAATTCAGTATTATTCCTCTATCCAAGCTGAATACCTTCCCAAATGCTATAGACCCCGGTCATATAGGCATCCCAAGTGATACCAAGCTGGGCCCCAAACAAGTGGACACCTCTGCCCCAGTCCATCAGACTTGAGTTACACCACTGTGTTCCGTAATCATTATGGTTTTCATCCCAAATTACAGTGTCAATCTGTTCAGAATTAATATGTATTATTCTATGACTTGTTATAAAATTTTCAGTTTATTTATTGGACCAAATCCTTCCTAATCATTTAGGCACAATTCCCGATGAAAACCTAAAAGAGGCAATGCATTTCCAGAGGTTATGTTTTCATGGCATATATCAAAAGATATTCTTGCATACTGGGTATCATTACTATTCCCAATGAACACTCTCTGTGCTAACAGTGAAGATTTGTTTAAAATTCCACTTAACCGGTTTGTATCATTTTAATCCATATTTCTTCAGCTCCAGTTTTATCCCATTGTGTTCATCCCTACTGTGTAGACAGAGTTGACAAGTTACTTCATTCAGAATGAAGCTAATCATTTTAACACTTGGGAAATTATAGTACTATTTCTCTCCCCCCTTTGCACTGGGTACTTCTAAAGACAATGGGTCCTTGAAGTCACGACTCTGTTTTATTATAACATGATAAATCATTTCTATGCGATTTTATATGTCTCTCCTCTTTTATTTTCCCTAAAGCTAAGTACAGGGGTCTTACTGAAGAGCAAAAAAAGCTATTAATTCATAATTATTATGTAAAGGTTAATTGGCTAACATCCTCTAAATGACTTTCTTACCAGCTGGTGACTTTCTTCTATTTTTTTTTTCCTGAATGTTATGGGGAGAAGAATGGTCTAGAGTAGAAGGTGGTGAAAACGAAGAGGAAAATATTTTTTGAAACAGGTTCTGAAGTCTGATTAAAGAAAAAAGCATTCAGTGACATACTGATGAGAACTGAAAAGAACATACAACAGCAACCACCTGTGCCCACAGCAACAAGATCTGTAAGAGGCTGCACTCACACCACTGCAGGGTTCACAGGGACAGGAAGCCAAGCTCCCTGTTTGCAAGCCGTGGATTCAACCTGCCGGCTCCGTCGAGGGAGGCCCTACAGATCCTAACTCACTACGTCATACATGAGGAGGTGCCGACCCAGGATGCAACAAGATCAAAGAAGAAGGATCAGAATTCAGCAGGGAAAAAGCAAGAGACCTCTCACGAAGAGCACGTTCTCCCCAGGTTGTCACCGATGAAATGCCGGGTACCGCCCAAGTAACTCACCCGCGTCTATCACTGAAACTACGCACGGCCTGACTAGATTATTTGAAAAAACTGCTTTGTGATTGTTAGATATATGATGAGAAAACGAGACCAACCTGACCAGCACATTTTCAATATATTCCCCTTCATGCAAGAATAAAACTTAAAGCTCCAGAATCTCTAACATTCTCATCACATAACACGTACTAGTAGATAATAAAAAAGGAAAAAAAAAACCATGAATATTTGAAAAGGCCTTTTGAATCTTGCAGGCATAACGGAGAAAAATATATCATCCTCACAGACCTGGAGCCCATGCAGATGTACACTGAAAGACACGCTTTGTACCGTCCTGCGCCGCTGATGCGTCAAGAAGGGCGACACGCTTGCCTTTTCGGGGTGTCCGTCGTTAGATGCATGAATATGGATGAACCACCACAAAAATCACAACGTGCTAGGACAGGAGAGCTTAAAGGGATAAATGGCTTGAACTCTATTTCAGCTGGGCTTTAATTTAAGAACTAAACTTTTGGTTTCTATAATTACCTTCCCATCCTATTCAGGAAGGGGAAAAATGACTAAGGAGGGATTCTCTGAAGTCCGTTTGTCAGCATTCCACTAAACGTCCCTCAAGCTTCCCTGCAAGGAAAGCAGCAAACAGACGCTCTGCAGACGTGCGCAGGGTTTTTGTATTGTCATAACATCCTTATTTTGATATATCACATCGGAAATTGGGACACAGATGTCTGTGCCTTTACAATTTCCTTTCTAACCTAAAATAATGTTAATTCGCCATCAGGTGAATTAATCTCAAATACACTTTACTCACTCATATTCTTACAAAAAACTCTACCAATAAATACATGCATTCTTAAAAATCCTAAGTATTCCAAAATAAACTTATGGTTATTCATATCCCATTCGTACATACTAGCTTTGCAGGACACAGTTCAGTATTAAAACTGTAAGTGCTGGGTTACTCCATATATGAATAGCTAGTTGTAGCAATTCATGTACTTGTCCTGTAAAACCTCATCATTCATTTAACACAGTCCTGAAAGACAAACAGGCAATGTAGCAGGATGATGACAAGGTGAATGCAGTTAACTACAGATTTAATCCAACCTTTACCAAAGCAGTAATTATTATTGCTGGAATTTATAATATCATTTTTTAATCCATCCATAATAGAAAAACTTAGGTTTGCAAACATTCAGCTTATTAAAGAACAAAAAAATAAATTTTTGAAATTTTATTAAAGAAAATACCCTAATATTGCCTTTGGGGTTCCAATCTATAAAGAACCAAGTTTTTTCCTAAATATTTGATCCTAGTAGGAATTACATTACTCAAAAGTGTATTAAATTATATAATTTATATAACTCAGTTAAAATTGAACAAAATACAGAAAGTTCAACTCTATATACTTTACATATATGCGTACACATATATGTGTGTATATACAGAGAAAGAAAATAGAGTCAAACCCTAGGTTTTATAACAGATAACTTTAATCATCTCTTTTGACTTTCAAATCTTTTTAAAGATGATACATTATGATGAAGTGTACCTCCAAAAAAATTGTTTACTGTCTGAGAGTCTAGAGGAAAAAAAAACAACAAACTCAGCAAATTAAAAAAAAAAAACAGTTACACGCGCGCCTTATTTTTTTATAAGCCCTAACTATAGTGGCAGAAGAGAATGTTCAGAAAACAACATTGTGAGAAAAATTAAAAACTTCTACCCTTGCTGCTTGCTCATCCATCATCTATTCTCAGCAGAGAGGGCAAATTAAGCCTTTTTCAGGCTGAAGCGAGATTCTAGCACACCTCTGCTCAGAAGCCTGGAATGGATCCCGGAGCACTCAGATGAAAGCCGAAGGTCCAAAGGTGCCGGCTCTGTTCGACCCAATTCCCTCCCCTACATTCCCCTCTAACTCTTCTCTCCTAACTGGCCTGCCCCCACGTGCCCACCCCAGGCGTCACACAGACTCTTGCACACTGCCCCAACCTGTCTTCTCCTGGATATTGGCACAACTAATTCTCACACACTCTTCAAGGCTTGGATTTGCCAGCGACAATAGGAGACTAGATTATCTGACATAGTCTGTACCACCAATTTCAGGGCACACAAGTAACAAATGGATGGGAGGACAAACTTATGAAAGACAGTACTGTTGTAACAATATGGAGAAAATAATTTGAAGTGTGGGAGCTGGGGGGGTATCCAAACTCGACAGAATTGTAATGTAAAAATCAAAAATAAAAGAGAATGATCTTTCATGAAACTGAGTGCCACTTCACTTACTCTACCCTTTCCATGAGTAAACAATTTTTATTACTTTCACCACTTGTCAGCACACAAAATTCATTCACCTCTTATGACTGTTTATTTTCTGTTTTACACCTGTTGCACTAAAAACATCAGGAAAACAAGAGTGCTTATCTTTTTTTTTTTTTTTTAATCTTTCACTCATCTATCCCAGGCATCTGATAAGCAGGCTAGCCTGTGGTAGTCACAGTTAATATGTTTTTAAACAAGATAGAGTTTCAGGGCCTTTTTTTGTGGGGCAGGGGGAGAGTTCCAGGTATACTTATTATTTTCTTTAGTGTTAACATTTTGTATAACTGAGTACAGTTGCCAAAAGCACAAAATGATCAATGGTCCAATGCCACTAAATTATCAAATTTATTCATATTTGGCCACTTTTCCCATCAATGCCCTTTCTCTGTTGCAGAGTATAACCAGGATATCATGTTGTCTTGGGACATTGTATCGTTCATTCTATCTAGTCGGTTATATTTTTTAGTCTTATTTTTGCACCTTGAAGCTTTTGAAAAATCCTGGGAAAATCCTGGACTGATATTTTATTAACTATCACGGAGCCAGAATTTTTTTTACATATTTTCTCATTACTAACATGAGCTTATTCATTTTAGTCAACACCACAAGGTGAGACAGCCTTCTCGTTACATCGTATCAAGGAACACGTGATAATCATGTGATTTATTGCTGAAGAAGTTAGCTGTGACCACTCAGTTAGAATGTGTCAAAGTTTTCTTCACCGTAGTCATTTTTCTCCTTTCCATATTGCAAGCTTTCTGGAAGTAATTCTTCAAGTCTTACCCAAACTTTAAGAGCAAAAGATTAAGACTGTTTCTTAGATACATGTATCTACCTATAACATTTGCTAAACTTCCCTTTTGTCTTTCCATATATTAATACAATTAAGGCTATTGTAGTATTTGTGCTGTAATTCCATATAATCATCTATGCCAATGCAAACCTTTTTCCACATTGGGCCTGAAGGAGTGTTAACAAGTTCGCTTCACTCACCAAAATGTAATAAAATGTGTTCTCATTATTCACAATATATATGAAACTTTCCCTGGACTTTCCTGATAATAGCTACAGTTTCCCCAGATACTCCACACTTGCCTTCTGTCTTGTGTTTGCTACATCTCTCCTGGGGGGTTGAAGCAGTGGAATCATTGTACAGCATACATGCTAACTTGACATGGAGTCACATACACCCATGGTCTCAAAATCACACCCTCTCAGACCCATCATGGAGATGGCCTTCTCACAAATTTCTTCGCTATTATCTCTCACATCAGCTTCCTGACTGCTCATGAGTTATCTCTTTTGCTTTTTTCTCTACAAATTTTAAATCCTCAGATATTCAATTTGGTTTTAGGTCGTATGAAATGCAGCTTTCTTACTGTTTTCAGTGACCTCACAGGTAATTCCACAGGATCTTACCTGTTGCAGCAACCTCAAGTTAACAAGGCATTTTGCTACAGAGCTCAGTTTTCTTCCCTGAAGGTGAGATGTGATAATTCCTCTCTCTATTATTTACACTGTGAAATGTTCAGAGAACAAATGTTTAAAGAATCTCCAGTGACCAGAGGCTTACAGCATCTGAAAATCATTTTTAAAACAGAAAAGAATTAACTCCTTTTAGTTAGCAATTTTGCTTTTCATTACTGCAGCCCTAAAGAAATTTTAGAAGGTAGTAGAATGTCTTAAAAATCATTTTTCAAAGTAATTTCTTTGTATATTAAAAAATATAATCATTTGAAATTTCATAACTCTATAAACTTAGACTCATGCTTCGTTCTTAGCAGAGGAGTGCAGAAGCCACGTGCACAGAGGCTTTAGAGATGCCCAGATCTTAGACAAGCCATTTCCTCCTTAATTGAAGAGTTCGTGCTTAGGGGTTTTTCCCCCATAAGGTAAAATGAAAGCACAGCCGAATGGGAGTCTGTAGTGGGACACGCTTAGGGAAAAGTGCAAAATGAGCAAATTTCAAAGATTGATGGAATAGTTCTTGGAGAAGATTATAAAAGCTAAGATCTATGGTAAGTCAAATTGGCAAAAGGGAAATAGTTCTGGGAGAATTGCCAGAGTGAGTATTAAGGTGAAGATACGGTCAACTCACACGTGAAAAAAATACAGGTTGGAACATAAAGATTTTGTTTTTCCATTTGTCAAGTACTCAGTAAGGATGTAAGAGATGAATTTGCAGTAAGATTTTTTATGTGAACTGTATTAGACAGATTGTAGGGACAAGAATTTATGATCAAATAAAACTACTAAAAACAATTCAAGCCATGGCAGCATGTATCCGCAATACCGAGGACAGCCTATGTGACTGAACATGAAAAATTCCAATGGAGATTCAGAAAAACAGGAAAGTCACACTACAATTACCAAGTCAAGAAATACTCCCAGGGAAGACTGTGGAAAGAATGTTCATGAAATATAAGACGATTCATTTCGGCTGACAAAAATCCACTCAGTTTTTTTTTAATTATTTATTATTTAACTTCATTAATTACATTGTATTATGTGACACAGTTACATAGATACTTGGGTTCTCCCCACCCCTCCCCAAACCCTCCCACCATGGTGGATTCCTCCACCTTGTTGCATAACCACAGCTCAAGTTCAGTTGAGATTCCCCCATTGCAAGCGTATAACAAACATAGAGTCCAGCATCTTATTGTCCAGTCAAGTTCAACAGCTTCTTAGGTATACCCTCTCTGGTCTGAAGACAGAGCTAGCAGAGTATCATCCCAGTCAATTGAAAGCTCCAACATACCATCAGCAAAAATTTACATCATTATGGAATTAATTGACATACTAATAAGTAACCAATATGTTAAACGTAAATGCGAGTTCCCAGCCACCTTCTGTGACCACCTCACCTACACTTCAATTTTAGTTTATACACAACATATAACAGTTTTTATTCGTGAAAATGAATGGCAATCTGGGAGAAGGAAGGAAGCCAGTTTGCTCACTCTCAAAGACCTGCTCCTGTGGTAAAATTTAAATGAACCACATCAAAAAGAAAGAAAGTGAGCAGAATGAAGGAAAAAAAAAAAAAAAAGACATTCTCAGGAAACCAAACCATCAAAAAGTCAAAATTATGCTCATTATATTCTGAAATGTGAATTTCTTCCGCAATTTCTGGGGGAAATCAATTTCAACTCAATAAGCCTAACCAGAAAAAGAGTCTGCCAAATATTCCAAGGTTTGTATAAGTTCCTGAATAGAAATTATAACATGGAAAGCATCAGGGTACTGGAGAGTGTTAGTTCCCAAAAGTGTTATACTGGTGATTATTTTTCTTGGGGAGTCAAACACAAACCCTTCAATTATCTGAAATAATATAGTGTTAGAGCAGAAGGGTCCAACAACAGTTATGTGTGAACTCCACTCACTTATCTGAGTAACAGATATATTTGCCATGCAGCTAGTAACACTGGAGTAGCAAGATCCTTCACTTCCGAGGTCCTTTTTTTTTTTTTTTTTTTTTTTTTTGGTAAAGATTTATTTTACTTTTCATTACAAAGTCAGATATGCACAGAGGAGGAGAGACAGAGAGGAAGATCTTCGAATCACTCCCCAAGTGTGCTGCAACAGCTGGTGCTGCGCCGATCTGAAGCCAGGAACCAGGAACCTCTTCCAGGTCTCCCACATGGGTGCAGTGTCCCAAAGCCTTCGGCCATCCTCGACTGCCTTCCCAGGCCACAAGCAGGGAGCTGGATGGGAAATGGAGCTGCCAGGATTAGAACCGGCGCCCATATGGGATCCAGCTAAAGTCCCCTAGGCCACGCCACTGGGCCCTGAGGTCCCTTTCAAAGCCCATGGCTAATTTTGTGTTTATAAGTTTGCATAATTTTACTTTAAGGGGTCTATAAAAACTGTATCGGTTTGAAGTCTCCCAAAACTTGAATCTGCCCGAGGCAGAGGAAAAGTTTAAGATCCTGTGCCATGGTTCCACCACTGAACAAACAATGTAATAACCTTTCACATGATATCAGCAGTTGTCATCACTTAAGACTTTCAACTCAACCCTTTGACATAAGTTTTACAGGGATTATTCTTTTCAAACGAATGTCGAAACACTGGAAGTGTATCACATCTATGGCACTTTACAGCCCTGACTCTGCACAATTTTATTATATCTCAGTATATTAATATTGATGTATATTATACAGACACTATTATGTTAAAGGAACATTTTCACTATGAATCAAAGGACAAACGACTAATGTAAAAGAAAATTTAGGATCAAAACATGTAAGACTAAATTATACCACAATTTTATTTCTCAATGACAACCACTACTAAAATGCCATATTTCTGTGTCCAACATTGTGGCATAGCAGGTTAAGACTTTGCCTACAATGGAAACATCAAAAGTGGACAGTGGCTCAAGTCCAGGCTGCTCTCTTTCCAATCTCGTAACCAGCAAATGCGCCTGGGAAAGCAGTGGAAGATGGCCCAAGTGCTCGGGCGCCTGCAGCCACATGGGAGACCCAGAAAAAGCACTGGGAGTGAATCAGACATGACAAGGTATATCTCCTTTCACTAACTCAGCCTTTCAAATAAAACAGAACTAAATCTTTTTTTAAATATTGCATTTCTTTCCACATAGTTTTTACATGTTCAGTTTGAATTGTATTTATTTTTCCATGTAATTTTACACATTTATTCTAAATTAGAATTTATTGTCCTACAGTTAAATATCCACCTATGTAAATATTTGTACATATTGAAAACTATTTTGAGTAAATGCAGCATAATTTACTTAACTGTCCTCTTACTGTAGGTTGTTTAGGTCATTTCCATGTTTTTGCTTTCATAAATAAAATTTGGTAGAACAGACCAAATCTGAAATCTTTGTTCTAATGGTTGTCCCCCATGGTTGTATTTTCTAGGAGTCAAAATAATTTATTACTGTTTATTCCAGAAATGTGCCCATTTATATACCATAACACCATGACTGTGCATATTTCAATACAAACCAATATTAGGTTACTAATACTGAATTTTAACTATTTATGTACAAATGATTATGTCTATGGGTTTTTAATTCATACTAGCGAAACATCTAGAAAAAGTTAAAAGCATATTTTTTGATTGAGCTGTTTATATCATCTATGTGTTGTTTGATAACTCTGTTCAGAAAAATTTCCTTCAAAATCTTTTTTTTTTCAAGAGTTCAGACACTATAATTAAACAGCTTTGTTCTTCCCGTATCTCACAGATTCTCAAATGTTCTGGATTTCCCTTTGCATCATAATGCATTGTAATTCTTAATGCTCTTCTCTGATTTTTTTGAAAGATTTATTCATTTTTATTATAAAGTCAGATATACAGAGGAAAGACAGGGAGATCTTCCATCCACTGATTCACTCCCCAAGTGACTGCAACTGCTGGAGCTGAGCTGACCCGAAGCCAGGAGCCAAGAACTTCTTCTAGGCCTCCCACAGGGGTTCAGGTTCCCAAGGATTTGGGCCGTCCTCGCTGCCTTCCCAGGCCACCAGCGGGGAGCTGGACGGGAAGTGAGGACACAACATGTGCACATGGGGGATCCTGGCACATGCAAAGTGAGGATTTTAGCCACCAGGCTACCGTGCCATGCCCCCTTCTGTGACTTTAAAAACTTTTGCACAGAGCAAGTTGTCTACATCATCTTTGTAGACTGTTTTTAGATCAATGCGTAAAAGAGAATCTTAATTCAAATCCCACAATAGAATTTACTGTGAAGTGATTAAAATCCACTCCTTGGGGAAAAAAAAATCACTTAATGTATATGCTCTCTTGAGAGTTTGTGTCCCCTCAAAACTTCATACTGAAACTTAATCCCAATGTAAAGTGATTGATAAGTGGGGACTTGAGGAGGTGATTATGCTATGAAAGCTCTTACACATGGATGAGAAGTTTACATAAGGGTGGAAGTGACTTTGTCCTTTGCAAGCCCTTCACCCCGTGAGCCTGATGAGTGTGTTCTCTCCCAGGGAGACTCCTGAAGCACACAGTAGCACACCCACTGGATGCCAATACTGACTTTGCTTGGTCTTGGACTCCTCAGCTTCCAGAATGGTGAAAAACAAGTTGTTGTTGCTGATGTTGTTGTTGTTTTAATGCATAGATCACACTGTCCGACGCATGTGGACATAATGACACAAATGAACTGAGACAATACATCTGGTACTTGACGGTGCCTTTGCCTTTTGGGTATATAAAATTAATTTTTCCTCTCGTATAAACTGTAATCAGACAATCATAAAGCCATAAGCTTCAACCATTACATCAGACTGCACAGGTCTCAGAGATAGGAAATAATTATAAACTGTAAGATTTTTTTTTTTTGAATCGTCTGTTTCCAATTGATTGAAATTTAAGGAATTATTGCAAAGATAGTTCAGAGGGCTTTCATGTTCATCGCACACTCCTCTCCCATGGCTGACATGTCACATTCACGTAGTACCTGTGGCACGCTCCCTGAATCATCACTGCTACATGACTACAAATTTCAGTGCATCCTTCATTTATATTTCTATATTTCTTACATAATGTCTTTCTTCTGAATCAGGACCTTATCAAGACAACATATTACATTTAGTAACCAGGTTTATTTAGGCTCCTCTTAAATATAACAGTTTCTTGGACTTTTTAAATATAATACCAGGGCCCAGCACCATGGCCTAGCAGCTGAAGTCCTCGCCTTGAACGCTCTGGGATCCCATATGGGTGCAGGTTCTAATCCTGGCAGCTCCACTTCCCATCCAGCTCCCTGCCTGTGGCCTGGGCAAGCAGTTGAGGATGGCCCAAGGATTTAGGACCATGCACCTGCATGGGAGACCCGGAAGAGGTTCCTGGTTCCCAGCTTCAGCTAGGCACAGCACCGGCCCGTTGAGGCTCACCTGGGGAGTGAATCATTGGACGGAAGATCTTCCTCTCTGTCTCTCCTCCTCTCTGTATATCTGACTTTGTAATGAAAATAAATAAATTATATATATATATAAAATACCAACTTGGCAATTTTTAGAAAATCTTAGGTATTTCCTCAGCTGAAATTTTTCTGATTTTTTCCCCCCATGATTAGACAAAAGCTACAGATTTCTGAGCGAAAAAAATAGAACGTTGAACTGCTACTCTTTTAACCAATACATATGACCAATACGGCTTCAGTCGCTGCTCAGCTCATGATGCTTTGTCAGGGCTGTTCTGTCATATTTTCCACTATCAAGTCTTCCTTTTACTTCTTTTTTCATTACGCTATAAATTTTGCTAAATTCTTCAGCTCTAATGACAAGGAAGACAGTTTCTCGTAAGAATTGGCTTCAATCTAGATTAGGCTGGTACAGATCTGATCCTAACACATGGGCAGTGTAGAGGAATTATAAAGACAGGATGAAGATCTTGGTGAATTTTACTGACACCTGGTCACATGATAATCATCAAAGTGCGAAAAGGAGACCAACTTTGCAATGTCAAAGATCAAACACAGAAAATGTGCAACTTAATTCCAAAATGTAATGGGAAAGTTAAGGTGTTAAAAAAAGTTGGTGTCAATATCGTAACACAGCATTGTTTATTTGCCTGGTGCAAAGCAAGCATCCCATATTTGCATCAATTTGAGTCCTGGCTGCTGCACTTCTTATACAGCTGTCTTACTGTGTGATGGAGTAGTTGATGGAAAGTGCTTGGGTCATTGGATCCAATTTGGAGACCCAGACATTGTTCCTGGCTCCTGGCTTTGCCTGGCACAACTCCTGCTCTTTAAGCTATTTCAGGAATGAATCAATGATGGAAGATTCTCGCTCTCTCTCTCTCTTTTTCACTCAGCTTTCAAATAATTTTGGGGTAGATTTTCAATGAGAGAGTTACAAGCCAGGAAGAGTGTCAAGATATTCCCAGAGGCATGATGTTCATAAAGACAGAAATCAGACCAAAATGTACTGCTTAAGTAATTGCGATGCTCTGGAAGGAAAAATTAAAAACATGAGTGTAGAAAAGTAGATTGCAGCCAAAATAAATAAAGTTCCAGGAAAATTAACTGTTTATGTGATATACGAGTAAGAGACAGCAGTTATTTTTTTTTACATTCCCAAGATTAAAATAGTGTATATAAAAATTAACGACAAAAATTTTGACAGCACGTGTTGAATCAATGAAGACTAGTGGAATTTATGACATTGCATCTAAATAACTAGAATGATAAAATTACAAAACTAGAAATAAGAGACTTTGACTAAAAAATTAACTCCATTTGTGAATGTTTCATTTTTAAGAATCAATTTTATCTATTTGAACGACATAAAGAGAGATAGGGAGAGACAGAGAGAGTGAAGCCTTCCATCCAACGGTTCACTGCTTAAGTGGCCAAAACTGCCAGAATAAGCAAAATCAGGGGAAGCAGCCAGTATGGGACCCGAAGCCCACAAGGGTTGTTGCGTCACTGCCTGCTGTACCACAGAGCTAACCCCGAAGTGCTTAATTCTTTAATCCTTAAAATATCAATATGTAACTCTGGAGCAAGTATTTTTCAAATTTACAGTGGGGATTTAGGAAAAACAAGACTTGATTTCAGGCTTGGCAATTTCCTGAGTTAAACAGATAATTAACTAGGATAGGGACTGGGACGGCTATAGAAGGAGGCACTCAACAACATCCGTGAGGACAGGACAGTTGAGCTAGTTGGATAGAACTAAGCTACAATACCCTTCGACGTTTACGAGAACACAATGGGATATGGGGCAGACGAACCAGGCTGTCACACATGCTGGCAAATCAGGGTGGGGGCAGACCTGTGGGGGTTATTGGGGGTCGCTCTCACTAGGCTGCAGCTCCCACTGGTTGGTGTGATGGCCGAGTGTGTGATGAGCGGAACCAGGACAGACTGCAGAGCCCATTGGTCCCAGTGGAAGTTGAGGCTTAAGACGGAACCAACCCTATAATTGCAACCACCAGCTGGGCAGGGAGACAGACTGTTCCAAGCCCTGTACTTGTTAGTATATGTAGGATTCTGGCCTGGGAACACCTCAAAAGTTTCTTTGGGGATCCCCTCAACCGAAATAGTGGACTTAGAACCTTAACCAAGAAAAGACGAAGATAGAACAGGACAGTCAACCACCACAGCTATACGTTGGCAGTGAAACACTGGACAAAGGGAGACTCTATGATGGACTATGTCAATCAGTGGATTATTCAACAGCCTCATCGTGCCTGGAGTGGCGAGACTGACAGCGATTCATAACTGGTGGACTACCGAGACCACTTGAGCAAGGATCCCAGAGCATGCCCTACACACTGGACCTGGGTGGGTGGGAGACTGGATGGGGCTTCTCCTCAATATTCCCTTCAGCCCTTGTAACTCTTTACCCTAATTAAAAAAGAGAGAATTAAAGCCGCAAGAAGAAAAATTCAGCACATAGACTAAGCCTCAGAGAATGCCAGGTTGTATCAGCAACAGCAGAAAGAATGAGTCGAGAAGAAACGGAAGGTGGACTCTTGGATTGTCACCATGTCAACTTGTACTGCTTCATCTTTCCAGGATTGGGAAAACTATAAATAACCAAAAAATCAGGAAGCTACTATAAAAGTGCTTTCTTAAAAATGTAGTTGGGGCAGGTGTTTGGTGCACAAGTTATAACACCGCTTAAGATGCAATCATATCATTTTGAAGTACTTAAGTCTGAGTCGTGGCTCTGCTTCAAATTGATTCTAGCTTGCAAATGTGCACCCTGGGGGACCTGTGATGGTCTACTTGGATTCTCACCACCTATCTGGTGAGCTGGACTGAGGTTCAACTGATTTCAGCTCCAAATGGAGGGTGGAAGAGTTCTTTCCGTCTCTTTTCATTTAAATGAGTTTGAAAATAATTTCAGCAAACAAAACAGGTCATCAAATTTCATCACTTTTTTTTGAGCTGATGTTCACAAGTGTATACAGTAAGTTCTAGCACACCGTGTATGTATGTGTGTGTGTGTGTGTGTGTGTTTAGTTTAAGGATATAAAATATGATGGATGTAAGCCAAGGACATCACAAGGTATGATGATGTTTGTTCACCACAAATTATCATAAAATTAGGTATGCCTGAACTCCTTTTTAAAATTTGAAACACACAAACTCACCACGTTGGCTTAAGCACTGGCTGCCACCCGAATGCATGGCTTTCTTTTAGCAATGGAGGACCTGTCCACTTCCCCAGGCCCAGCACATCCGCCTCCACTCCTCTGTCTCCACACTCCACTCTTGTACCACTTCAAATCTATTTCTAATCAATTGCTTGCTGGTGGTATTAACCTCACTTTTCATTTGTTCTTTAGCCTATTTAAGTAGAATTAGTCTGATACGTTTAAATACTACCATTTGATCAATCTTGCTGATGACCTACCACTAGGACAGGGACACTAATCAGAAACACAAAGTTCAGAGCAGCAGCTCAAGCGTTGGCCCATTCTCCCTGGGTTCCATTGGAATTACCAGATATTCTCATGCAACTGGCATTTTTACCCCAAGGAAGGATGAGGCGTGTCATTCAACAATGTATATTTCAAATTTTAGTTACAGAGGAGTCATCTGTCACAGATAAATTGCATGTATTAATCAACTAACTATATAGGGTAAGTGTTAAATGTTCCTGCGATTTAGCAACTCTATATCCAATCAACTTCATTAAACCCCTTAAGGAAAGCACAAAGAGGGCTAAACAAATTAAGATGCCATTCAAAGGACTAAGGTTAGTTTGACACTCTTCCTTGCAAATGTACACTTCACTTCCTGGAATGGCTATGAATCAGATATTTCATATGGATTCAGTTACTTCAAAACTTTGTGGCTCCTCAAGCATTTGTTACAAATAATGTCCAATTTTTTATTACTTCTCATTTTCTTTTACAGTACTAATATTCTAATTTCTTATAATGGCCATGACGTGGTATATTTTCCTGTTGCCACTTGTCCTGGTCTCACTGAGCCATTTCAACACAGAAATTTCAAATCTTGCCAATCATTTTACTATTTTCCATCGTGAAAGAAGATTCGAACTAAGGAATTAAATTGCTGATGGAAATTTTGCTATTGTTACATACTGGAACATAGTATCTTTATGTAACAAACATTTTCATGCAAAACAAAAACTTTAATCATTTCTATTTCTTATTTGTTATTATCTTAGATAAAATAGCTGTAATTATATCACCTGGACATTAAATCCTATTTTTACTACTAATTTGTACCTAGTTAATAACATATGCATACTGGTAGTAATAGGTGTGATTTGTAGTTACGCATATTCGGATTAAACAAGACAAATAGCACAGCTGATAACCACTTGATATTAACAATATAAATATGTTAAAACCTATTTAAAAGTTAATTATACAAAGGGAATGGAAGTTATTTTAAAATGCTTCCTAGGTATAAATAATCACATTTATTAAAGGGTACTGCAGAAATAACATAAACTACACATACTGCAAATATTATTTAAAGAAATGATTGGAACTCAGACTTCTTACTAAGTACTCACTATCGCCAGCCAATTATAAACTGAATGTAATCTACCATGATAAGTTGCTCATGCATTTTTCCAAACTCTGTAATTGAGAGGCAGTATAATCAATGATATAAATTAATCTTAATGTCTTTCCTATCAACCTTTATGGCTTTTACTCTTTTTGAATTTTCCTCCAACATCAGGGCACACGGTCGCTGTAAAGGATCACTCTCCACTGTTGGTTCTTGTCCACACGACTCATCACTGAAATCCCATCACATCAGGCACAGAAAGAAGATGAAAACATTTCCTTCTGATAGGTTTTAATGAACTGATGCAGCAAATGGTCTTTCTAACAGTCTACTAAGGAAATACAAACACAAAATGGTCTGATTGTCTGTACTTTGCACAGTTTCTGAATGGCTGAAGAGCAAGGCCAGCCGGGAACTGCCTCACGCCCTGCTGACTGATGCCCCTTCTCTGCCATCCTGCAGCGGGCTCACAGAGAGCCCAGCCGGACTCCTGCTCAAGAGTCCTTGACATCGGGTTGAATGACCCTTCATCACCTCCAGCACTCTTTTAAAACTTCCATTAAGGGAGGTCAGATGCTGACTGGAAGCCTGTTAGCAGCTTCAACCTGAAAGTCACCCAATTTCCATTTGCAATTTGTTAGTCATTTGCAATGTGTTCGTCATCAGTGCTCTTACAGTAGCTTCCAATTCTTTCAGCATCTTTTTCACCACCTGCTCTGAGAACTTGCTCTGATTGGAAAACTTAAGCAATCCTGAGGAAGCAGTTGAATTTACTTCCACCTCTGTGCTTTAAGACTTCGTTTCTTTCTGGTTGACATTGAACAAAATTCCCAATGTCTAGCAAGGCTCCCCTTTCTCTGACTCATAAATTCACCATCACCCATCACCCCCATATATCTGTTTAGCTTTGGAAAAACAAATAGAAGACTGTGCTATCAGAGAAGATCTCTCAAATAAATGCTCCCTCCCTTTTTTCCCCCAAAATAAACTGGCCTGGTTTCAGCACCTGTTTAATTTGATGACCAAAAATAAAAAGATGACACACAAAAAATTATTTTACGTTATTACTGCTGTCTTGTTCTGGGTCAAGTAAGAAAAGCTAAAAGGGCATTCAGATAGTGACTGATAGATAGATTATTATTACAAGCAATTCTCTTGTGATCTGAGATTCATTTCCAAAGCATGTAGCTAAAACTGTTTACCAAGTGGAAGAGAACCAATTTCTACAGAGGTTGTACCAAAGACAGAACTGACAGTAGCTCTCCATTGTCAGACTGGAGGCATGCTCCAAGTCCAGCGCAATCAGGGTTATGGAAGTAGTTTCACACAAAAGAAAAGGTAAATGATTTACCCGAATCATGCAAAAAATTTAAAATTGACTCAGGAGTCAAATCTATTCTCTAAACATATAAATATATCCTCGTGTTCCTATGGGGTAACTTCTTACTCATTAAAATAAAACCAAAAAATAAAGGTTATTAATTACGAAATGGTTATTTGTTACAAAATGACAGAATATAGTTATGTATTTTAATGATCACAGGGTAATATATTTTCAGGTTAGCCTGTCCTGAAACAGTGTAGGACTGTCTCCAGGATTGGGTAAGGAGAAAACACTTGTGAATTCTCAAACAGCTTTCTAACAGGACAAATAAACGTAGATGGACTGTTCAAATCAACAAGCCTATGATTTCCTTCAGTTGGCCCCTCTGTTCATTTTGGTGTTTGGATGTGAAAATGCCTGCAATTACCAATTAGCCAAGCCAGGATCAGAGAGTGATTTCTAAGCGCACTCAGCTGAACCCTGGTCGGTCAGCCTGTACAATCCCCAACCCTGGCTCCCTCCGTGTGCCTGCAGCTTCCAACAAAAGAAAGACACTCACCCTCTTATTTCTAAGTTTGTACTTAAATTTTTCCCATAGGGGAAAAAAAAATCTTTTTTTAACGGATTGTTGGCAGTAAGTTTACCTTTCATGCAAATCCTCTGGATGTGAACTGGTTTCAACGAAGGACTACTGTGCTCACCCTAACTGCAGCTCGCACCGGGCTGCACGTTAAGGAGTAATATTCACATCAGCATCGCTGTGAACGGGAGCATTCTTCCCTGTTTCTACCTTCAGGGTCCTGTATTATGCTTCGCTTAAAGTGGCATTTGCCAAGACTTTGAACATGGATAACAGAGGAAGTCGAACAAGACAGAATCGAGATTTACATTTGCTCATCATGTCTGCTTTGAGTCTATTTTCCACAATAACACCATCAGGATGACAAGGAACAGAGCAGCACTGTCTCAGGCTCCTCTGATGCTGAATGCACACGCACTGGCAGAGGCAGCTTCCCATCACATCACCTCGTGCACCAGTCCTGCAACAGAATGCCTCACGAAACCAGAGTAGGGCTGCAACTTTTATCCCCGTTCTACCTGGTGCAATGTTTGAGAGAAAGCAAGTTCTATTTTTTGTTTCTGTGTGCAGAAATCTGCTCTCTATTTTGTTCATAGTTTTGTTTGCATATGTTACAAACAAAAGCATGTCTTGCTTTGCTTGTCCCAGTTCGTGTGTGGTGGGGAGGGGGAGCTCACACCTCCAACCCTCTCCAGGACTGCAAGCCTGCACACCACCCCCCGGACCACACATCCCAACATAACCCCCAGAACTCCAAAGCAACAGCCAAGCCTCTTTTGATTGTTACTAGTTTCAGGCAGTCTGGGCTGTTACATTCATCACCACATGCCCTCATCCATTCATCCATTATGCCTGTCTCCAGCTCTTGAGGAGTAAGGGATGACGCAGGTTCCTCCTGAAACAAGGGCGTGCGATTACCAGCACAATTATGCTCGATGTGGATAGAGAATTGTCAGTCCTGGCAGCACTGACTACGACCTGTTTCAGAAATATCCTCCTTGCTTCGGTCTTTGAACACTGCGACACAACAGAGATTAGTAATATTAATCTGTTCTTCAGTAACGCAAGATAGTATGTACGGAGAATGAAATAGGAACATCCATGTTAGAATTGAAATGTGAAGCTGAACCCTCTGCAGGCTCTAGCTTTTCCTGGAGTGTGGTGCATGTGTCAATGTTGTAAGAAGGCATTCTTGCCCACTCCTTTTGTTTAGGATCTGGTTGTACAAACAACCGTGGTATCCATTTCCTCGGCGTCCAAAATCTGTGAACAACCAAAGCAAAGAATCAGCCATTTTATTCTTCTTTCAAAATGCATAAAAACGGCCACTGCCGCTTCCACGCTGCCACATAAAACACGAGTGCCCTGGCAGGACGCAAGTGAGTGCACCTAGTTAACTCATGACTGCTAACTTTGATTACCTGGGTTTCATTTTTCATGTTCCTGTGAGTTCACGGAAAAACAAGCAGGCCTAGCAACTAGTTTTTGAATGAACTAGAAATATTATTTTGTCTCTCACAAACTCAAAGTCTTTGTGTTAACAAAGATTTTCTCTAAACAGCTTTTCACCGGAACTTGGATTGGTAATCAGTGGAGGCTGGGAACAAGCAAGTCATTTGTTTTTGAGACAGAGGCTGAGCGCCATCTGCTGTTCAGAAGACTTCATGACAGTCTCAGCGATGCATTGGTTAAGACAGGAGTTAAAGGCCTGGAACCCTGTTGTGTGGTTCACTTTAGCAACAAAGGTCACTCTTGACTTATATATGGAAAACTTTTTCAACGTCCACATCATGTTTGAAAGATATCACAGACTACTACAGTCATCTCAAGAACAAGCACCTGTCTAGGTCACCGCCTTGTGGTTCCATGCTGTCACTGGCAGGCTTGGTTTAACTGCAGTTTCCTTCAAAGAGTAGGTTGTTGGGACAGAGAACGATCAGGAAAAATCATTTACTAAGCCTTTCTTCTATGCAAGTGGATATTATAACCCCTTTATTGAAACCCCATTCTTTATACGTCCTTTAATGTTTCTAACTTCATTGAAAAAAAGAACATATATTTGAAAAGCAGAGAGAAAAAGGCAGAGATCTTTCAGCGTGTGGTTCATTCCCTAAACGGCCACCATGGAGAACACTGGACAGGCCGAAGGCAGGAGCCCAGGCACGTGGGCCATCTTCCATTGCTCTTTCAGAATTGCAAGTGAGCTGCAACAGCCAGGACTTGAACCTAGGCTCTTGTGGGATATTGGCAGCCTAACTTTCTCAGACACTTAACTATTTTTTTTTGTTTGTTTAAGATTGTACTTACTTTCATTCTAAATGCAGATTTACAGGAAGACAGAAAGATCTTCCATCTGCTGGCTCACTCCCCAATTGGCCACAATGGCCAGAGCTAACCCAATCTGAAGGCAGGAGCCAGGAGCCAGGAGCTTCTTCTGGGTCTCCCACATGGGTGCTGGGTCCCAAAGCTTTGGGCCGGCCTCCACTGCTTTCCCAGGCGACAAGCAGGGAAGTGAATGGGAAATGGAGCAGCCGGGACACAAACTGATGCCAATATGGGATTCCAGCACATGCGAGGCGAGGATTTAGCTACCACAACGGACCCTACTTAACTTCCTAAATAATCAAAACAGTAACAAGAATTTCATCACTCTATAAAGAAAAAAAAATCACAATGTAGTCTTACTGGTGCTGCATACTGCCAATTATTGGTATACTTTTCCTAATTTGGCACTTTCTTCCTGTTTCTGGTATATGCAGTGTGGTCTAAGGATTGCATTTATTTTCCTTTCAATAGCTTTTCGATGTAAAACGCTAGTCTTTCTAGCAAATTTGCTTAGCCCAAATTTTTCATACACGACTTTTTTTAAAGCAGCCTAAATTTACAGTTTATTTTTTATTGGCTCATTCCCATCTTATCAAAAAGAGGAAAAATATTTTGATCCAGATATATTAGAGCTCAGAAAATAACTTTTAAGTAAGCATTTAAAATGAAGTTTGTAATTTTTTTAAGTTACTTTTCCAAAAGAAATTTGGATAGATGAAAAAAAAATCACAGAAAGTTTTAGGTCTTAACAAGAAAATCCATTCTTACAGTGGATTTACCTTCCTTTATTTTGGAGCGCAAGCCTGTCGTAACACATGCAATCATAAATCCACGGTCAGTGACACTAAACCTATTGGCTTCCGAGGGAAGCATTTCCAAACCATAAATATGGGCTGATTGAAAACCAAGGTCATGCCTTCACGATGATTTATAGAGCTATTTAAAGAAAACCGTCCAGGACTTAATCCAAATGAACAGAAACAATTTCCACAAATGGGAATGTACCCTGGTTGGAAATAGTTGATGAAACAGATAGAAATACGGAGGTTTTTAAGCTGCGTTCTTCCCATGTTTTGGACAAAAGACAAAGGAGAGGAAGCTAAATAAGTTCTTAAGACATCAATAGCAGTAAAGATGAAAGGAACGAAACAATAGCCCTGTTCAAGGAGAGTCGGCGCCCGTTCTTTGGAGACTGTTCTCTGAGAGTTCCAGCATCCCTGTCCTTGGTTCCTTAGTTTCTTCCCGTTCCCGTCCAGTCTACTTGGTGACTATTCCCTCCCGGAAGTCTCAGCTGACTTCTCCGACAAGGTCAAGTGGCTTTCCTCCATGCTTCGTAGCACGTGCTCCTTTACTTCTATCTTTTATCCAAATTGCAGTTTTATGAGATTGGGAGATTTCTGTCCCTCATACTGAATGAAAGATTTCACGAAGTTCTCACTAAATAACGAGTATTTAACACATAGCACCCAGTGTCTAGAATAAACAATTTTCCTCACTGAATAGATGTGCAATACAAGGATGAATAAAGAAATAAACAGAAAAACAGAAGGTGACCGTGTCCAGAGGAATCCC
Source organism: Ochotona princeps (assembly GCF_030435755.1). Classification (NCBI taxonomy): domain Eukaryota; kingdom Metazoa; phylum Chordata; class Mammalia; order Lagomorpha; family Ochotonidae; genus Ochotona; species Ochotona princeps. Next base: position 51,100,528 of record NC_080837.1, read on the forward strand.
TTATTTTGGATTTGTGTCTTTAAGTACTATATGCTCAACACAGTCTCGAAATAAAAAGTCGAGCCATACCAAATGAAGTTAAAGCAAATTCTCAAGAATATACGCTATTTGGTGGCATGCTAATGTTCCCACAGACTGAGACTTGCCCTTCCAATCAATCTATTCCCCTATGCTAAAACATCAAGTGTCTGACTGAACTTTTTGTTACATGCATACTAACATTCGAAAAGATAATAAAATTTCTGTTTTAGTAGACTGCATTCCTTAACTCCATACTCTTATCACATGAGTGACACCGATATTTGTAGAAAATGTTGCTTACTTAATATGAACAACGCAAGAATAATCTTTTCAGTTAGAAGAAATCAATTTTTAAAAAATTGAAAGAGGAGTCGGCATTGCGACCTAGAGGGTTCAGACCTCTGACTGCAGCACCAGGATCCTGTATGGGAAGGCCCAGGCTGCTCCATCTCTCAGGCTGCTCCCTGGTAAGGTGCCTGGGAAGGCAGGAAAGCGTGGCCCAGGTGCTGGGAACCCTGCACCTGATGGGAGATCCAGGTTTCTGGCTTCAGACAGGCCCAGTTCTGGCTGTCGGGGCCATGTGGGGATTGAAACGGCAAACTGAAGATCTTTCTCCTTCTCTATCCCTTTTTGATCTCTCCCAGTAACTCTGCCTTTCAAATACAGATAAATATTTTATTTTTAAAAAAACTAAAAGAGACGGGGCCTGGCACTGTGGCCTAGCGGCCAAAGTCCTCGCCTTGAATGCACCGGGATCCCATATGGGCGTTGGTTCTAATCCCGGCAGCTCCACTTCCCATCCAGCTCCCTGCCTGTGGCCTGGGAAAGCAGTCAAGGACAGCCCAAGGCTTTGGGACCATGCACCCACGTGGGAGACCTGGAAGAGGTTCCTGGTTCCTGGCATCGGATCGGCACGCACCGGCCGTTGCTGCTCACTTGGGGAGTGAAACATCAGATGGAAGATCTTCCTCTCTGTCTCTCCTCCTCTCTGTATATCCGGCTTCCTATAATAATAAATCTTTAAAAAAAAAAAAACTAAAAGAGAGTAAGATTAACTGATTTTTTAATATGCTTAATAAAAATCATTGTGTGAGACATTTTCTCAAATATATCTTTATCTATATAAGCCAATATTTGCTGGTGGTGACTCGAAATAGGTTTATTCAGTTAGGTCATCATTTTTTTAAAAATGTATGAAAGTCACTGACCTTGAATATAAGAAGGTCAGCAAATATTTTATGGAGAAAACCAGATGTTAAAAATTTCTATTCTCAAGGCCCATGAAGTCTATGTTACAACAATTGCACTTGGCTGTTCCAGGAGAAAGCAGTCATCAGTATGACACGGACAAGCTACTGCAATGGTGAGCCAGGACACATCCTTACAAACAGGGAACCAGTGGATTCTGCCCACAGACTGCAGGATCAAACCAAGAGAGACTTCAAATCTCAGAAAAATGAGAAATAGTTATTGACACCAAAAAATTAATGACATCAGTTACAATGCGATTCTTGGTTGAGCAACAGGGACCCCATGTCACATTTTTAATTGTCCTAATATAATAACCCCCAGATTCCACTTGGTGTATAATGGAAACAAAATTTCACGCCAGTCTCAAAAACATTTCTGAGATTATTTCTGCGTTGATCTGTTTAAAGCCTTTTCGATGATCAATTTCCAACTATTTCCTTTATACTATTTCATACGCCTTTTTTTGTGGATCTAACGAGCTTACCTTTTTTCTCTTTCAATGCATGAACACAGCATTTCCCAACTCAGTGCCACCCCCATTACACCCCCAGTACGTTCTTTCCTAACCTATCAGTCTCTAGCATGTTCAGTCTGGTCCCAGGAATCCTGTGACCTGGGGGCTGGTCAACACACTATGGCGAACGGGGAGACCGAACAGAAACACAAACAACCTCTGCTTTTCTATTTTTATCATCCACTTGAGAGCTTCAGAGCCCCAAATCTGCAGAAATTCAACCAGCCCAAAAGTACTGCTTATAAGCCAAGAACCCAGCAAAATTTTTCACACAGTATAGCCATACAACAAAGATAAAATGTGGTGCGACCCCAGAGGTTGTTTAGGGATTACATGAAAGTGTATTAATATCTATGACATCGGCCATCGGGCCTTACAAAGAGACAACAAATAGCTCCTTTCAGAAAACTCTTTTTAAAACACTATTCAAGAAGTGTTTGAGAAACAAGTTGAATGTGTCTCATAAAGAACAAGAGATCTGTGAAAACATTAATATGGCTTTTGTAGAAAAAAAAGAGGATCAACACAGAGCCTCTGTGTAATCTCCTCGTCATATTTAAAAGGTCAAGACTGAGGAAACAATTTAAGACTGCACACAGAAGTTCTATGGACCACACATAGGATCTGCAGAAAATCAGAATCTTTTGAGAAAAGGAATGTAATTTCTGATTTCTATTTAATTCCTACTCTTACAGTATGCAATGTCTACTAGTTCATGCCAGCTAACTTCTATCAAGAACTACAAGGCATATTTGCTGAAACAAGTTTGAAGTTAGTTTGATATTTAAATCAATCCCAAGCATTGTCAATACCCAGCAATTCCTTTAACACTATGCTAGGCACTTCAAGCCAGGTAGACCAAAGCTCTATAGCAAGGAAGAAATCAACCTTCAATTTATGATGGCTCATGCTTATGAACTGTTTCTAGAATGGTTGTAGACTAGTCCGCCGTTTCGGTGACAAGATTGTGCACTGGTCTTGAAATCCTAGCTGATGAAAATGGGAAAATGTCAGTGTTCCAGGCCAGCTTTGCCAGAAATATTTCCCCCGTGTTTCTCACTTTGGGAGCCTAGTAAAAGAAGCCATTACCTGGGACATGTTCTCCTCATGTTACAGAAATGGAGCACGTAATAAGAGGATACACTTAAATTCCTTTAAAATCTCCACTCAGCACTGGTACATTGAGCCTTTATCAATATTTCATTGGGAAAGCCACTCTTGTGGCCTCAATTAAAACCAATGGGGCAAAAGCATACTCTGTGACTCACAATCATAATGAGGGCATAACATGATTATGACAAAGGAAGCTATGTCCCATAGACTATACACGCAATCCATTAGACTAGACTTTATATAAACAATTGGAGTTAAAACCCAATTTTTATGGAAGACTTTCGTGACAAGATAACATAAAAGCAAGTGAAAGGAATGCAATCACTAGTGACGAATTTCCACAAAATCCAGGCAAAGACTTTTGTATTCGATAATGACAACTCCACAAAGCAGACAGAACAGCGAGTTATGGCAGCATGTAATTCCTTCAGCCGGAGCTGGTACACAGAGAAGGGGAGAGAAATATCATTTCCATTTCACTGAGAAGCTTTTTGACAGATATGTTTTTAAAACACGAGAAAAGAGACAAAAATGGTTTCCAGATATATAGACTGGTGTCAAATTAGGAGAGCCGTTTGGGCATGAAAAGAATTGGTGAATTCAATTTAAGACACAGGGAATCTGAGATGGTATTCGGTCATTCATTTGGATATCTTCTGAAAGTGTTCGGAAAGGCTGCTGATCTAAAGATGAGAATAAGAGCCTTACTGTAATCATTAGAGGTGTTGGTGGGAAGGAAATTACTGAAGGAGTCAACAGAACGGGAAGTAAGGGCATAAATCAGAGCCTGAGGACTGAGAGTCATAGAAGAACCCAAAAAAGAAGGTGACAACAGAGAAAGGAAAGGAGCCACCAAAATCAGTGTGGCAAGGCCGTCTAGGGTCGACCATCCACTGTGGCACCAGCAGGACGTGAGTAACTATGTGTTAACAATGCCTTTTTCAGGCGTATAGAAAGGCAACCCCACTGGGCTGCAGCTCACACACAAAATGGGTACAACTGGGACTAGAGATACTTGCTTTATACTAGTGCTAAATTATGAATGTTCAAACATGGCTAAACCTCTGACAAAGCTCCTAAGAGAACCTGAACATAAAAGGGAGTGAATGCCAACAGAACAGTAATTAACAGTCAACACTCGTGTGTTCCAAGCATGTGATAGACTCTCTTCATTTTTTCCAATTCCCTCTCATTCTTTAGCTATCAGTTGAGTTGAAAGCCTTCCTAACGCCATTGTTTCCACACTAATATTATCATTTTTCCCTGTATCTGGGGTTAGGGGAGTAACAAAGGGAAAAGCCCCACCCAACCTCCAATGGTATTACCCACTTTCACCCTGTAGCCCTCGACCCTGTGTACCCTAATCAACTAAGTAAGATGATTAAAAATTAATGTAAAAAAAAAAATAAAAAAATTTATAAAAGCCTTCCTAACACATAATCTGAATTATGCAACATGTACTCTTATTCTCCTTCATGACATTTATCTTCATTTATTTATTTGTACATTCCTACAAGTCTGTTCCTTGTTACAACAGTAACGGTCAATACCACTTTTTGATGCTGCCTCTCACGATATAATTATGCTCCTTATTTCAGAGAAGATCAGGGAGATCAGGTACCAACCCCTGCAGTTCTGCCTTTACATTATTTACATTTTCCACCTATATCCTCTTACACAAAGAATGTTTTTTACTCCTAATGAAGGTTGATTCCTCACTTTTCTCACAAATGCTTCCTTCTCTTCAGATTCTCTGTCTCTCTCTCCACACACACACATTTTAACTTCCAACCCTTTCTAAGGATGAAATGAAAAACATCCCAGTGTTATTGGTATTTAATATCTTAAAATATCAGCTGCTTCCAACCCTCTTCCATCCAGCATCATGCACCTCATTTGTTGCTTCTACAGCTCGAGACCTGTCTAGAATATTCTAGGATCACTACATTGTATCTACTTCTAGATTGGTCTTCACTCTTAAACCACTGCAATGACCTTCCATGACAGGGTTTAGTGGAACTCCTCTGACCAATATGACCAAAGCTATTTTGATATAAATAAAGATAAAATAAACCTTTCATGTAGCGTTCTTGACTTTAAAGTAATATTGAGCTGTTTACTTACTATCTCCTTAAAATCTAACTTCACGTGGCTCTCCAGATACACTCTCTCCTGTGGCACAGGAGATCTTTTTCATAATTGAGCTTCTCACTGATTAAAAAAAAAAAATTTGTAATTATCACTGTTCTGTTTCTTTTTACTTGAAATGATTCCTTCTGAATGTCATACATGAGTTTCTAAGAAACGAATGAAAATGGAGGAACTATCTAGAAAGTGACTGTCAATCAACATTCAGACAATGTCTAGTCACATCTCAGTAGGCTAGCCTCCATTGTACAGCTCCTCTAGGCACGTACAGGCACACACTTGTTTACCTACGCATCTAGTGATCTTTTCCTCTGCATGAAGGTTGCCTTATATCAGAGAAAACACGATATTTACCCTTTGGAAACGGGCTTATTTGATTGAGCATAATGGTCTCTAGCGGGGACCATTTTGCTGCAAATGATAGAATTTCATTCTTTTTAATGCTTAAGTAGATTAATTGCAGTATGCATCTCTACTCCCAAATAAAAGAAGGATTCCCAGTGAAACTGTTACATATGTCTTGACAATAGGATGCTGGACTTTCCATTATTGTCTACACCAACAATGTCATGATACACTTAAATAGCACAATGATGGATTTGTGACTATTTCTGAAGGACTATACTATTGTAACAATATGGGGGAAGGAAGGAAGAAAATGGAGAGGGTGGATGGTAGAGTCCCTGAGCCTGTGGGACTATATCATGAAAAAAAATTTTTCTAATTAACATTCCTCTCTATATGCTTAATACTGAGGCATCAGTTTCCATTCATGATTCTAAAAATTCTACCAAACTCATATGTTTAAATTTTGCTACTGTAAAATAAATCTGATCTGTGAACCATACTTCCTGTATTAATTAGATGTATGACCCAAAGATGCTTCATAAACGATGCATGTCAAAACTGAACTCAACCTCTACCTAATTTGTTCTTTCCTTTTGGCTCCATCTGGACAGCTGGGACATGATCTATCCAGAAAGCAAAAGAAAATACTTGGAGCTGGGTATATATACCTACGTCCCCTTCATTACTTTTTTTTTAAAGATTTATTTACTTTTATTGGAAAGGTGAATATTCAAAGAGGAGGAGACAGAGAGGAAGATTTGCCATCTGATGATTCACCACCCAAGCGGCCACAATGGCCAGAGCTGTGCCAATCCGACACCAGGAGCCTGGAGCTTCATCTAGGTCTCCCATACCGGTGCAGGGTACCAAGGCTTTGGGCCATTTTCAACTGCTTTCCCAGGCCACAAGCAGGGAGCTGGATGGCAAGTGGAGCTGCCATATGGGATCAAGGCGTAGCCACTAGGCCACGCCACCGGGCCCATCCTTTCTTTACTTTTAAAAAATCAGAAATCTAATTGATAATATTTCCTTAATGTTTCTTATATTCCAAGAAGCTATATGCTAAAACAGGTTAAATATACAAACAAGTAACCATTGGGCTTATCAGAAAAAGGGTGAACCGGAAAACATATTCAGCTCGTTGGTGAGTAGAATTCCACCAGCTTCAAATAACAGTGAATGTAATGGTCATAAGAAACACTTTTCAGGGCACTGAGTACTTCCTAAGTATAGGGAATTCATAGTCGTTTACTTATATAAAGGAGGGGCACTTGATTATATTATATGTTGTATTTGAAAAAAATAAATCAGCATCTAATCTCTGGTTTCAGACTTTCGAAATCTATTCCAAATAGTTTTTCCAATCAGTGTTGCATATAAATAAAATCTGCAAGTTCTTTCTTATTCAGATGCAAGATGGATGAGAACTGTATTTCAAAATAAACTCCAAGTATAAACTCGATGCGGTGCCTGAGAGTTTCTGGACCTAGCTCATGCGAGAGTCCAGTTGATGCTGCTATGGTTCCAGTAGATAATATGACCAACGAGATTTGGTACACATTGAATATGAACTATTTCATGGCTCTCCAAAAACCTTTAACAACTTTCGTTTCTTTGTTAGAGAAAGAGAAATTTAGGCTTAAAGAGAAAGGCAAAGCTTTGATATTTGATCAGAAGTTATCACAATTGTGTTTCTAAATATTGCTCACATACGTTTTGATATTTTCATTTATCTAACTCATTTTATATTGACATTTCCATTTGGGTATAACAAAGCAGCATTGATCTTTAAACTACTTATACTTCTTGTTTTGATTAAAATAGACCAGTTTTTATCATCGTAATTGTCTGCTTTATCTCTTCCTTATTTTTAAAATTGGTCAATTAGTCAAATTTCGCTGTATATAAGACCATGCTATTCTTAGAGGGCAGCAGGTGCGTTTAGTGCTCAAACCTTATGTAATGCTGGTCCCAAACAAGTCCTGCAGTGTAAGATCTAAGCCAGACTCAACAAGTTCTGACAGTTCTATTTTTATTATTATTACCATTATCATCATTATTATTATTTGGGGACCTACATTCTGGTGGAACCAATAAAGAGCCACTGCCTGGCATGCCATGTGAGAGGCAGTTCCAGTTCCAGCTACTCCACCTCCAGCTGCTGCAGGATGACTCAAGCATTTCAGCTCCTGCATCTGCACGGTAGGCAGAGGAGGCTATGACTCTCGTGGCCTTTGGAGCAGTGAACCACTCTATCTCACCCTCTCTCTCACACTCTGCAGCTTTCACATTCAAATGAACAAATGAATTATTTTAAAAGATTTATTTATTTTGATTTGAAAGTCAGATCTACACAAAGAAGAGCAGAGATTTTCCACTAGCCAATGCACTCCCCAAGTGGCCAGAATGACCAGAGCTTCACAAACACCAGGAGCCAGGAGCCAGGAGCTTCTTCTGGGTCTCCTGTTTTGGGACACCCTCCACTGCTTTCACAGGCCACAAGCAGGGAGCCAGATGGGAAGCAGGTCCTCCAGGATTAAACCTGTGCCCCTGTGGGATCCTGGCGCATGCAAGGCAAGGACTTTAGCCACTAGGCTACCACACCAGGCCCATAAATGAACCTTTTACATAAAGCAATTAACTACCATTGCCAAAACTTGGTGCAAGCCATGACAGGCTTGACTGCAGCGCCCTCTGGCAGATGAAAGATCCAAGGCTGGCAGCATGCCTAGCAGGAGAACTGTGGGCACCCTCTTACATGCAAGGGTTCTTGGGGGACCTCTGCCATAGGGAAAAGCACAGAATGTGCGATCTGACTCTGGAGTGCACGTGCCAGGACTGGGCCTTCTCATTTGCTGATACCTGTGCGATTGACGGCATGCACGGATGTACACCGGGAACATGACGGCTAACTCATCTAGGCCAAGGGATAGCAGGTTGGACAATTCTCCTGGCCAAGCTTTGCAGCAGCATGTGCCTAGTTCTGTGGATTCAATAAGGTGGACTTTGTCAACCACCAGACCTTGGAAAGATTGCCTCAAGCCCAAAACTTCTCGGATCTGTTGAAATCACTCAAGTAATATCCTCAGAACACTCTTCCCCACACTGCGGTCTCAAAAGTGTTATCAAATGACTGTCCCCCAACCCCTGGAGCTAATGTAGTTTGACAACAAGGAGCCAACAGGGAAAACAAAATAAAACTGAACATTTGTCCTATGCACTTTCTGTCATACCTCATTGTCCCCACCCAAATCACAGGTCCATATGGGTAAGCATCCCTCTCTACTATGTAAACAACATTAGACATAAAAAAGAGTTTTGTAGAAAGGACCAATCAAAAATATTAATGGTGACATTTTCTTATACCTAAAAAAAGCTGTGATCATTACATTTGGAAACAATTTTTAAGTCACCTTCTCATCCGTAGGGAGAATCGCCCACATGAGCAGACGTCAGCTCCTCCAGCCCCACACCTTTCCTCCCTTTTAGGAAAGTGAACAGCTTCTAAACACTTTAACGAGTTTTCCTCTTGAAGGACAAAGATTCCTGCAAGGGAATCAATATAAGCAAAGAAGCTCAGAGGGAAACACAATTTCTCTTGTAGGTGTCAGAGTCAGAGAGATTTGGGGCACTTGCCAGGCTGGAGCCGAGTTGTCTGTGACAGCAAATAGCCTGGCACAGCACTGACTACAAAGTGCTGTCTGTGGTTTTTTTTCCCCTCTGTGCATTGTGTGGGTTGGGCTTTTTCATTTCATACTTCATTTGCACCTGCTGAGTGATGCCATGGAATGGCAATACTTTCCATCTCCTCCCACTTTAGAAAGCAGCACATTATATGCAGCAGTAGCACCCACGCAACTCATCAAGGCCATGGCCTCATATTTGTTGTGGGGTGTATAACTATCTTACTTTTGCAGTCCTCCAAAGGTGATAAAAAAAAAATTGTACTCTGATTTGATGGATAAGAGTTCAAGACCAAAAGTAGCCCGAAATTGGGTCTTTTCCCCTGTTTTAATTATATCTGGTCAACAAAACCATAGTTTCATCATAGGCAATTTCCAGACAAAATAATGTGGTCTAAATATAGAGTAACAGGCACTCCGGGATGAAGATAATAGGTTTTTTTATATAATGTTGGAAGGCCAAGGTTTTGATGTGTATGGTAAATATTTAAAGCCTAAGCATTTATCAAACATGTCAACATGATTCTCAAACACGTACACATTAATGTTCAAACAACCTGACTGTATTTAGAAGAACCACCTTTCACTTAGGGTGTTTTCACACTTACTCCTGGAAGAGCATGCCTGGAATACTAAACACTGCTTTAAATAGATGCTTGGTGGGAAATTTACAAATAAATTAATTAATTAATTAATAACAAAGTACCTGTACTTGTGAACAATGTCTTCAAAGACCTCAAAGACTCTTGGACTCCTCATTGAAACCAATTGAACTCATTTCTAAGGAGCAGGTGGATATAAAATCAGTATTTAAAAACAATAAGGATCCATACAAAACATACATACTTAGTTGGTACACTTCAATGTAGTTGTAATAATATTAGCACAATGGAGAACCCTGCTGAGTCCAATTCGTCACGTGGTAATGATATGAAAATTTCTACTGCGGTGGGCAGTAGACCAAGCCAAGGGGAATGCAGGTGATATTACAAGGAGCCTTGGAATTCTAGCTCCCATTCCAGCTTCAAGCTGAGGTACCAGGGAAAGCATCAGATGATGTTCATGAGTGATTCAGAGCCACTCATGTTGAAGATCCAGGAGTGGTTTAGCGCCTTAGCCGAGCTTTAGAATGAGCTGAACAGTGTGGAAAAACTAAGTTAGCTATTTTATAGCCGTCCTTGCTTATCATAGGATTTAAGTTCAATTTTTTAAATTTCTTAAAAAAAAAATGGTTGTGATGAGAATGGGACTGCCCTCGTAGGCCAAGAACTCTGAGGTCAACCACGCCCTTTCAGATCTCCAACCTGCAATGGAAGATGCCCAAAGGTCATCCGCTCCCTTTCAAAACTCCCACCTGCGATGGAAGATGCCCAGATCCTTCCTCACAGGATCTAATGTCATCAGAATAGCCGGGAGCCCTGAGCAGTCCTCAGGAACAGAACAGTTAACTCCCTTCGGGACTCAGGAGGGGAGCTTTCTCTGGTCCCTACTTAGTTCCAACCTTGGATCCCACCCTCTCTTGCAATGACCAGCAGGGTTGCTCCCGAGGCAACCCCCCCCCAAAGAAAAAAAAATTGAAAAATTAAAATTAGACAGACAGACCAATAAGGAAAGCTTAGAACCAGACAGGAAACGGTTAGCCTGGACTCACATATACCTTACTAGGTAGGACACAAAGATTAGTTACTCCTCACTAAGGTATTGAAGATTTCTCTGCACACCCTCCTAAAACTGTTCTGCGCCTCAGTTGTTGACACATGCCTTGTTAGAGTTATAAGCCGGATTGGACTACCCTAAAATTTGCCAAGTTGAGTAAAAATTATGCTTCAACACTATAAACTGCTAAATATAAAAATGAAAATAGACATGAGAAAGCTGAATAGTACCCTATAATCATTTTAAGGTGTATAGAGGCCGGTTGTGTATAAACTAAAATAGAAATGTCAATGAAGCAGTCACAGGCTGTGGTTAAGAACTTGCATTTTGTAACATATTGGCCACTCAATACTATGTAAATTGTAGTCAGTGTTATGTAGTGGCTTTTCATTGGACAGGATGATATTCTGCCAGCTCTGTTTGCAGACCAGGGATGGTCGCCCAAGGAAACGGTTGAATTTATTTGAACAATAATATGCTGGACTCTAATCTTGCAATGAAGGAACCATGACTGGATTTGAACTGTAACAATACAACAATGTGGATGAATCCATCATGGGGGAGGGCATACGGAGGGGCTGGGGGAATCCCAAAGCCTATGAAACTGTGTCATAAAACAAAAGCAAACAAATGAAAGAAAAATGGTGTGTAAATGTAAATTTTCTGTAACAATCATAACTTGGTGTTTTCAATCCTACCAAAAGTGGACCTCAAGGTTCCGTGGACTCAAGTCCCACTGACAAAAAAAAAAAAAAAAAAAAGCATAACAGAATCAGATGACACAAATATTCAAATTAGCTAAATATTAACTAGTGCCTAGAGAGATAGCCTAGTAGCTAAATCCTTGCCTTGCATGTGCCAGGATCCCATATGGACACCAGTTCAAATCCTAGCTGCTTCATTTCCCATCCAATTCTATGCTTGTGGCCTGAGAAAGCAGTCAAAGATGGCACAAACCCTTGGGCCCCTATAGCCATGTGGGATATCTGGAAGAAGATTCTGGCTCCAGGCTTTAGATGGGCTCAGCTCCAGGCTGTTGCTGCCACTTGGGGAGTGAACAAGTGCACAGAAGCTTTCTTTCTCTCTCTCTCTCTCTCTCTCTCTCTCTCTGTAAACCTGCCTTTCCAAGGAAAATAAATAAATCTTTTAAAGCTTTTTAAAAATAAAATACATATTAACTAAATATGCTGGCAAATTTTCATGTATCTCTATCAAATATTAATATCAAGGAATTGTAACTACATGCAGCACACATACAATTTTTGATAAATTTAGTATAACTGAAATTGTCCTTGATGAAACCAAAGTAGCTTCCTCACCTTGAAAATACTTAGGAACATTTCAGGTTGTTTTATACTGAGATTTAATATTGGTAGGCCACTCCATTTAGATGCATTCTTCTTTTAAACAAAGGTTTGTTGAAAACCTGCTCCAGCTCAGGCACTGGGCTAATGTGGCACGGACCCTCTTCTCTTTTTCTGAGCCTACCTTCTAGGACTCTGCACTGCAATCACAAAAGTAAGTGGGAAATTCAACTCATCACAATCCCCAACACTTTTGATAAACGTCTAGTGGTATCTCACACGGAAGCCGATTAGGGAAGTTCTCTGACAACAGTGCAACACCCTAGACATGCTTCTTACAGATTAACTTACTGAAATGTTAAATTGTATTTGCTATGGTGAGGTATCTTCTCCCAACCTTTTAAGGGAGCTTCCTTTTTGCTGTTCTTGAGGTCTTTTGGCCAAGTTCAAAGTGAGTATTTCATTGGAGGCGTTTTGTAAACGTACAAAAAATTTTGAAGAGCTTGTCCCAAGCATGCGAGGCAGGAGAGGAAGAAAACGTATTCTTCCAAGAGTTTCGAGAGAGAAAGACAAAGATAGCACTAAAATTGGGGAATAGCAAGAAATAGGTAGTTCCCTGAAAATCTGTGCTACACTTCAGGGAGGTGATTGTTTTCAGAAAGTGAAAACGTTGATGTTTGCCAGCTTTGTGCCATGCTATGTGCTGCACGAGAATGAACACTGTGAGCTATGAAAGCCATGGGAGCTTCCCCAGGTGGCACCACACAGGAAGGGTGGACATGAAAATGGAAGAAAAATGGTCATGTTGGCCTAGTGCAGAGAGTAGGGGCTTCGTACAATCTTGCAACAGACAGAAGCTCAGCCAACTGAGACAACCAGACTTGAGCTGTTTTCAAGAAATGACTTAAAAATGATAGTCCTTTTTTTTTAAGTTTTTTTCTGTAGAGTTATAAGCATCATCTCTTCTAACATCCCAAAGGGGAAATGTACTTCCTATGTGACATCTATTTTTCACTTCACTTTTTAATAGGCAATGCGTGTACCTGGCATAAAATTTAACACCCAGAAGTCATCTAACTAATGTTTTGCCAGAATGAACCCACAGTTAATGAACTGGAAATCAAACAGGGGAGAAGCATCTTTGCTGTGGTGCCAGCTTTGCAATCAGTAGGTGTTGAATACTTGAATCACAGTCACAACATCCATTATGTATGCATTATTTGCTCTTCATTTCCGTTTTACATATCTCGGATGCCCTTTTGTTTGGTCATGTCAGGCAAGGTGACTTTTAGGCTGATTTTTTTTTTCTTTTGACAATATCTAGTTGCCAAACTTTGAAAGTTCAGTGTTATCAACAACATACCCTTCTACAAAGGATAACATATAACTTATAATAGTCATCAGATCTAAACTGTTCCTGGAAGCTGCATAGGTAAAAATGTAATAAATTTATAAAAATCACAGATCATCAGTTTGCTTGTTGCTAGGCATGGATGTGAGGAAATAAAAAGTACTGGCAAGATACCAGGCACACAGTCACGGCATTTATGCACGATTAGTAGACTAAACATGCAACCATTTCTAAGACATGTATACTATCTTATAAATTATCTATGACCACGTAAGTAGCCATGAAACTTCACTACTAGGACTTTCCTTGAATAGGAAAAAAGAACCATACTTTGTGCTGTGGTTTAAAAACCATTTTTGCTGGACTCAATAGAAAGCAAAGCTCAGAATACTAAATAAAAGTATGACAAAGTCCAGTGCTCCACAAAACGGTGACAAAGTGTGTGGTCCAGGGGAAGCCGAGAATCCCAATAGCAAAAAATTCTCCACAGAAAGTGCAATGCCCACGGCCCACCCCCGATACTCTTCCTATTCAGGGTTCAAACTCCCAAACCAAATGAGTCCATTTGGGTCCATTAAATGAACCCAAAAGAGGTATTGCGGAATATGTGGGAATGTCTTGCAACTGAAAGGTAACCGGGTTAATAAAAACCAAGCCTATGAATTCTGCAGCCCTGTGCTGGGAAAAAAAAAGCAGTCACATTGTTATCCCATTCCTCAAGGTCTTACATCTAAGACAGAATTCAGGTCAGGAAAGCAGAGCCTTTTCTCTGAAGTCAGAACTGGAAAACACATTCAACTGGCAAAGCGTGGAAAATTACCTGGCATCAAAAGTACAGGTTTTTCTGCTAAATGCTTTGGGTTTTTTTGTTTGTTTTGTTTTTGTTTTTACTGGAAAGGCAGATTTTACAGAGGACATACAGAGAGAAAATCTTCCATCTTGTGGTTCAGTCCGCGCAAGTGCCTGCAACAGCCAGAGGTAAGCCAATGCAAACGCAGAAGTCAGGAACTTCCTTAGGGTCTCCCACATGGGTGCCATATCCCAGGGCTTTTTCTGCCATCCTTCACTGCCCTCCAGGCCATAGGAAGAGATCTAGATGGGAAGTGGAGCAGCCAGCACACTGGCTCTCCCATGGGATCCTGGCACATGCAAGGTGAGGATGCAGCCACTAAGCAGCTGCACTGGGCCCATCCTTGCTTGTTTAAACCAGTAACATTCAGACACCTGGATGCATGGACCTCCAGCACACTGGCTTAGAACAAAGGAAGATATTTCCATCTGTTTGAAGAACCCTGCAAAGAAAGATGCATAGTCACCAAATGCTTGAGTATTCCCTTAGCATCAAAGGGGCAACTGGCACATTGTGAAGGGGAAAAAAAAAAGAGCACACCTCTGCATGGCTGTGAAAGAAAAACACAGAAGTCAAGTAGCTTTATGTTTACCTTTACCTGGATTAAGTAACAAGAAGCCTAAAATGCATTATTTGGTCAACATTATATTATCAAAGGGAAAATTATAAAACTGCCCTTATACTTAAATGATATGAAGAAGTCAGCATCTGGAAAGTCTCCAGAATATCAAGCCATCGTGAGAATCAGTGCAGCTTTCTCAGCTTCACTGAGATGAAAAAATGTTTACGTGGAAAATCTAACGTAATATATGGAAAGTCTCCTATAAAGTAATTTGCATCAAATATTGCTTTAAAACAGCAATATTTGCAGATAAAACAACTGATACGAAAAGCTTTTGTTAACGCTTGGGACACACATGAGAAAGAAATATCATATTTATAACAGAAGTTGGATAAATTATTCTTAGAATAAGAAAGCATTTGCTACAAGAATTGTAGCTTCAGGAATAGAGTTAATCTCCAGAAATGTTTCCAGCTAAGTTACAATCATTTTTGCCCTTGAAAAAAAAATAAAGATATTCACATTTTTACTGCATGATCTTTTTAGCTCAATAAATGGATTTTTCAAATCTGCATTAGAGGAAGCACAGAGAAAAATTATGGCTCTGGCAATAAAGAGAAACTACAAATTTGTAAATTACCAAGTAGTCATTTGTGGTACTAGCCATATGTCATTTTCTGTTCATGTTTGTATATATTTAATTTAAGGAGTTAATGTAAAGAGGATGGATTTGCAACATTCTCCCCAAGCATTGCAGTCTCTGGCAATAATTTCTGACATATGCAAAGACATTGATTAGATACTTAAAAATTATTCCAGATCCATGCAGGAGCAGGTGAGGAATGGGAGAACTAACTCTCTTTCTCCACATGTATCGACACACAAACCACATACATGGGGAGAAATCTAACATCCATAACCTCTGTATTGCTTGAATAGATTTATTAGTATTCTATTTCCTAATTTTTTTAAAACAAAGCAGTCAGTATTCATGAGTTGGGGCATTTTTCTCTCCCTGAAAACTTAATTTTGCCCCAATTCTGTATAACATATAGAGTTACTGGAAATGAGGACTATTAAGAATGGTTAGCACTGCAGCTGAGACAATTATGGTGGTTTTTCTTTTCCTTAGGAGAATTTTTTAATAAAATAACCCAGACCTATTGAAAAGGAAGAAAATAATTAATAAGCACCCATGAGCCTAATATAAAGCGAAAAAAATGGAAGATTCCAAACACAGTGAAAATCCAGCAACAGTTTTTTTCTCCCTCTACCTTGTGAATTAAATGTCTATAATTTCCATGTCTGCCTTAAATGTCTCTACACACACACACTCTTCAAATGAGAATTTTGGAATAATCTTGTTTATATTCTCTCTATGGTAGCTTTTTCACTCAGTACTCTGTTTTGAAAGTTTACCAGTAATGACAAAAAAAGCTTCTAGTCTTGTTGCTTCATTTTGGTTTCAATGTATTCTACCATGTGATTTTCTGCAATTTATTTCTTCATACTGCTGCCGCTGGTGATGTAGATAATCAATGTTTTTCTCGCTCACGAGCATGGACAGTAAGTACTCTTGTACACATCTCGAGGAAACACAGCACACCTACAATTCAATGGGATGATTGTATGTGTATTGTCAAGTTTATGAAGCAGGGCTGGTGTTCCGGTGAAATGAGTTTAGCTACAATGTGCGATGCCAGCATCCTATATGGGCATGGGTTCACAATCCATCAGCTCCACTTCCCGTCCAGCTCCCAGTGTATGGGAAAGCAGTGGAGTATGGCCCAAAAACGTTGGAACCCTGTATCCAAGTGGGAGACCTAGAAAAGGCTCTGGGTTCCTGGCTTCAGACTGGCTCAGCATCGGCCATTGCGGCCAGTTGGGGAGTGAATCAAAAAATGGAAGATTTTCCTCTCTGTCTCTCTTCCTGTCTGTATGACTTTTCCAATAAAAATAAAATAAAATCTTTAAAAAACAAAAAGGGCAGAGACCGGCTTGGGTCCCAGAAACCATGTGAGAAACCTACAAGATGTTGGCTCCTAGCTTCAAAAACATTTTAGTTCGATATATTCCCACTTGTTTGTATTTTACTTGTTATAAAATGCTATTTTTAAAAGCACATTTTTAACGTGTTTGCTGAATCTTATACATAATAAACATGTTGAAATCTCATTATTTTCAACAATTGAGCTGTAGTTTCTCTTGGGCTACTCATTAAACATAAATAAAAAACAAAATTGCTTCTTCCTTTTTAATCCTTCTACTTATTCCGATGTCTGGGATAATTGCTGCCTGGCACAGCGCAAAACAGTTTTAAAGGGAAGACTTCCAAATGTCACGATTTTGTGTAAGGTAGCATTACGTGACGTTACGTTAGGAAAGGAAATTTCCCTCTATTCCCAGTTTTCTAACCTTTTTATGTTGCTTTTTTCCATTTTTTTCTGAAATAATCCTATTTCATTTCTTCAAAACGTGTGAATGTGATGAATTTCATCAGTGTATTTTACCAGTAGCACATCCTTCCACTCCTGGCAAAACACTTACTTCATCATGATGCACTTTTTTATCTCATGGATTTCAGTTGCTAATTAATTGGTTTTAGATTCTTCCTGGACTCTTGCGAGATTCTTGTTGGGTTCTTCACTTGTTTGTTCAGTTGTATCAGACATTGTTTTTCAAAACATTTTTTAGTAGGAAATTTAAAGATTCTCGAGTCAGCCAAATTATATGAAAAAAAATACTAATCGGATACAACATGAGTTTTAGCTTGCAAAGAATGAGACATGGAATTTTTCTGGTCACAGATGATCCCATCAATTTCAATTTCATAGTAGGTAACGGTTCTCATTCCTACGGCTTTTCAGTGTATCTGTCACTGCATCTATAACGTGTTCTAGAATCTGAAACCTGCACATTCCTCCCCTGGGTTATGATATGCCATGTTTAATGACAAAGTGTTTCACATTGATGAATTGTCTCATTAGATGATGGAATTGAAATTACCTGGAAAGTATACATATGCATAACCACTAAAAATACATAATTAAGAACATCAGGTAAAACAGGATGAGAAGACCTGAGTAAGAAAATAACGAATCCACGATGCACAAACAAGACCACACACCTAGAGTTGGATGGGATTTGTGACTTTAAAACTAGAAATACCAAAGGCAGAAACGTGTGGATTTGTCAATGGAAATAGTACATGTGTGGAACTATGGAGTTATCCTAGATTTTATGTAGAGGCCAGATGCAGGGATATCTTTCATGTTCTATTTATACTGGAGTTTTCTCTTGTGTGCGCAGTAGGTGAGTATTCAGATTTCCTAGTTACTGCATGGGACTGATGTTCATCACACATCTGTATGTCACAGTGAAACAAATTAATTTGACATAATGGAAAAAGTTGGTAACAAGATTATATACAGGCATTCACACGTAGTAAGTAAAAGACATATATAATATCTTAAACTGTTGAATTTTTAAGCATTGAAATGAGATGCTATGATAAGCTTGCTACATTATATTCTGATGATAAATACAGATTGGACATGCGTACTGGATAATATACCATTATGCATTACAGAAGTAATTTGCTGGCAAATTAAGTACAGGCCAATGGAAAATTTTAACTTTCCCCCCTACTAATGATACTTTCATTGCAAAGAGCAAGCACAGTTATACATTTAAAAGTTGAAAACATTAGGAAATACTTTCAGAAAACATGAAAATATGTATAGGTAGAAGTATCTATTACAAATGCACTTAACTTTAGGCAGTCTCCAAAGGCAACAGGGGACATGGAAGCACTCAGAAGCAGGCTAACTTGATGCCAGAAGAAAATTTGAAATAAACATGTAAGAGATGAAATTTCAAAAAGAGGTTCAAAAAATACATAAAATACCAAAAATAAATGCATAAAGGAGATTATGGAATGAAATGAACCCCACGCTGGCAACAGCAATAGGAATTTAAATGTGATTATAGAACAGAGACTAGGTTAAGTGTAAGGAACACGTGGAAGAAGCTGGGAAAAAAGGTGGAAGGTCTTGTTCGAAGATACAACAGGGCTGAGTTCAGCTGGCTGATGCCTGGTGTGATAGCCTAGTGCGCAAAGTCTTTGCTTTATATGCACCGGGATCCCATATGGGCATCAATTCATATACCAATTGCCTCACTTCCCATCCAGCTCCCGCCTTGTGGCCTGAGAAAGCAGTAGAGGATGGCCCAAAGCCTCGGGACCCTGTACCCTCATTGGAGACCCTGCAGAAACTCCTGGCTCCTGCCTTTAGATGGGCTCAGCTCTGGCTGTTGCAACCACTTGGGGAGTAAATTATTGGACAGAAAATCTCTGTCTCTCCTTCTCTCTGTAAATCTGCCTATCCATGAAAAAAACTTTTTTTAAGAAATCAAAGTGGTGATACAGATTACAGTACTCCTTATTTCTGAACTGACCGGAAGCCAGATGGAAATTACTGTAATAACCAGGTCATCTACAAAGTTTAATTAAGAGCAAATTTTATAGAACGGTGCATAGAAGAGAGGAGGCTACTCTGTTTCACATTACAAACCAAACAATAGCAACAAAAAATGTTTTAATATTAAGTGTTAGAGACTGAAATCAGAGAATTATAAATATTCCTGGTAATATTTTAACTGTAATAGGCTGTAAGGATTTAAGTAAGAATGATGATGAAGGGAGAAAATCTGACTGAAGCCAGAAATGCTAAAGCTGCATTTGTGCTCTCCGACCAATTCATACCAATTGCAGGAAGTAGGAATGCATTTCATCTGAGCTTAGGAGTGTTAGTTTTAAAACTAAATAAATGAATTTGCTGCCATCATGTGGCCAAAATGTAAAATGCAATATTTTAGTATTTTTAGAGCTATTTTCCCAAAGATTTTTAAATGCGTTCCTGTAAATAACCGTTTTAGAAGTCACTCATTGTGTTGGGACAGTTGGATATCCACTTTTCAGATCAAAAACAAGACCCCCACCTCGCCTTTTTTATACAAAAATCAGCTCTACATGGTTCAGAGACCTAACTGCACCCAGAAACCATCACACTGTCAGAAGAAAACACCAGAAAAACTCAACAAGACATGGGCATAGGCAAGACTTCCTAGAAAAGTCACTGACAAACAGGAAGTCAAAGCCACAATACACAACTGGGACTGCATCAACCTGAGGAGCCTCTATGGAGCCAAGGGCACAGCCAACACAGCGAGGACGCAACCAACAGAGCAGGAGAAAACCTTCACGCCCTACAAAACAGATACGGGACTAATACCCAGGATTTGCAAACAGCTGCAAAAACTCAACAATAGCAAAACAACAAGCCTGTGAAGAAACAGGTAAAGGAAATGAATACAAATTTTTCAAAAGGACAAATTCAATTGGCTAATATAGGCATATGAAAAACGCTCTATTAGAGAAATGCAAATAAAAAAAATAAAAACTCCATTGAGTTCCACTTAACTCCCATGAGAATGACCTACATTTAGAAATCTCTTAACAACACCTGCTGGCATGAATGTGGGGGCGGGGGAGAACTAGGGGTAGAACCAGTGAAGCCACTCTACAGGTCAGTACAGAAAATGCCCTGAAAACTGAAAATCAATCTATTGTTTGACCCAGCTATTCTACTCCTAAAAGTGTATGCAAATAAAGTTATGTCTTCACATGAGGAAGCTATGTGCATTCTTATTTATATCATCACAATCCACAATAGTGAAGACATGGAAACAACTCAGATGCCCACCAGAAGATGAATACAAAAAAACTGTAGTACATCTACTCTATGAAATACTACTCAGCCATCCAACAACAAAATGGTTCCAACTGGAGACATTATGATCAGTGAAATAAGTCAGTCCCATAGGGACAAATACAAGACAAACTTCATGAAAAATACAAAACAAATAGACATTTACTCAAAAAACTCATAAATCAAAATGTGCCTCAACTACATGCCATTTCTATAAAAATTATTATCTTGGCCAGAGAAATAAAATGAACATGAATCTCATAGGTAATTACAGGCGTGTGTTTGAAAAATTACATAATGATACTGCAGTCACTGGCCTCCAGTTTTACCTTTGTATTTGGTAGTTCTGTGACTTGATTAAAAAAAAAGTATCTAGAGAGTGCTCTCACTCCTTCTTTGACAGGTGTTTCTAACATCCCACATTGTGGTGCTAAGATTTAAGTCTCAATTCCAGCTTCCTGCTAATGCATACTCTCAAGGGCAAAGGTGATGGATCAGATGAGTCTGGTCACCCACCAGGACACTAAGATTGGGTTCCACAATGCAAGCCAGGGCCAAGCACAGCCTGGCTGCTGTGGGAATGGGGAAATGAACCAGTCAGTGGAAGATCTCGCTGCCTTTCAAATAATAGAAATATTAACCTTACATGTAATGATGATGCAAATATTTGAATATGTATGCATATTTCGTGCTAGTAGTGTCAACTCTTTTGTCAAGGAAAATCATGAATTTTAGAATTTAATATAAGGAACTGACCAGAATATGCATGCATTGGAGAGTTGTGAGTCTTGCATGAGTTACCGCATTCTCCAACACAACCACTTCCACTCATTCTTTGAACAAGTCTGCAATGCTTTCCTGTGCATCCAACTTTTCTTTCTCATTTCTTCACATTCATTGCGATAGTCAGGATACCATCTCCAGAACTTTCTAATACTACTGAGCAAGCCACAGAGCCAAGCCAACCTCATACAGCAACGAAGTAGCTTCCACCTCTTGAAGAAAAAAAGTCTCAGAGAATCAGGGATTGTGCTGGGTGGACCACAAGACAGAAGGCTTGAAGAGACAAGATGGTGGCGTAGGGTAAGGACGCGTTTAAACACACGGAGAATTATTAGCCAGGGTGAAGCAGGGAGGGTGTGATTCTGTAAAGTAGGAGAGGACAGGCCAAAAGCAGAGGGACGCTTTTAGACCCACAAGGAGAAACAGCAGACAATGGAGTGGTGTTGCAGGTGAACCCAGGCATAGACCTGCCCGTCTTCCTGATTTGCTTGATTCAACCACCAGCAGAAGCACAGTGGTAGAGCCCAAAGAGATGGGAGCGACAGAGTTAATGGCTCAGATCCACCAGTGCCACAATGGGTGCCAGTTTGCATACTGAGAAAAAGGCTGACCTGGGGATGGCGTGGGAGCATTGGAGAAAAAATAGCAGGCTGTGTATGCACTAAGCCAGGGCGAGTTCATATCTGGCTTGACACATTGCCTTGATGCCACAGGGAAAACAGTACCAACTTGGGGTCCTACGAGTTTCACCCAAAATAAGTACCAATGGCCCTCAGAGCTAATGGTCAGCAGGTTTGAGCAGGACCAACACCACACCCAGTGATTTAGGACAGCTGGTGTCTCCCTAATCCCAGGCACTGCTTAAACCAGGAATGGGAGAAAGACTGTACAGATAATGGTGTGGGCACAGTATAGGATCAAGGGGAGTGGCAAAACTGACTGCGAATGAAGAACCGGGTACAAACACAACCAGTAAAATCAACCTGTAGGTCAGGGACTAACACAGCTTAGAAATCTGCCCTAAGGAGAACAATCCGATAACCAGAAATGCAATGACCAAGAGGAAACAGGAGTCAGGGACATAATGAATACTATTGATACCTCCCTGTGAAGGAGCAAAAGCCTGTGTCAACCAGAGTTAACTGACAAGACACCGAGGAAATGGAGGTTAAAGAATTATAGAAATTTGCTATGTACCTTCTTAACAACGTAGAGCACATACAGGAGTTCAAGGAATTTAAGGGGTATGTTAAACAGGAAACAGCAGCAATGCATCAAATGGAGGCTAATGCATTAGAACTTAACAACACAATAGGGCGGATAAAAAATTCACAGCTTCTGATATTTTTGTTTCTATTTTCATTTCTTAAGAATGTTTTTTTCTCACTAATTTCTTCAGTGTCATATAAGTCATACAGTAATATCATTTTCTTAAGAAGTTTCTGGCTTTCATTTTACATTGGTCATTCAGTGGCATGTTATTTTTTAACTCCATGTTATTGTAAATTTCCTTTTTTTCTTCCTTTTGCTGATTTTGTTTTATGGCTTTTCAAGTAAGTGTATAGTAACTGTGTAATAGAGACGATCATATCCAGATGTGATGATACAATGTGCCATTCATCTTTACATCCAGATCAAAGATGGACTACAAATGAAATTGCTAACTATATCTTGACAATATGATGCTGGACTCTCTACCATTGTCCATACCTACAAAGTCAGGATACACTTAAATAGAAGAATGATGGACTTTAGGATTGTTTATGAAGGACTATAGTGTTGTAATTATATAGGGGAAAACAGTGGGGGAATGGAAAAAAAGGGAGGGTAAATTCCAGAGCCCATAAGACTGTATCAGAAAATATTTTAAAAATAAAATTAAATTTGAAAACAAAGGGTTTCAGCAAAGACAACTTGCAAGCAAGCCACAAAATCCTAACAGCTAAAGAAATCGTCAACTATGAACCAGAGGAGCGAATTTTGACTTAGGAAAACACAAATGAATGCTCCATGGCAACGTGGCATCTTCCCAACCTGACATAAACTCTAGAGAAACATCAGCCAAACGCAGAATTCAAGAACAACCCTGCCCCCTCTGTCACCATAGTCCTAGCCCATGACTTTTGCGGGTTAGGAGACTGTAAAATGGGAGAAAAGGTGTGGAAACCAAAGGCGAGAAAGAAACAAAAGCAAACCTTTCTTCACTTGTCTGTAGAAGTTCCCAGGCAAGGAGAAATTTAAACTTAACTCGGGTTAAAGGTTGGATTATTTTATGACATAAGCTACCTTTAGTTATAGTTATAGCTATCTTTGAATCTTAAAATAACTAATTTTTTCAAAAGGGTGAAAGTGCATGGACCTGCCTGGATTTTCATTTATGAGAGGAAATCATTGACCCCATTCATAAATATCATAAGGAAGGTGAAAGCCGAAAAGCCCTGCATTTTCCAGGTGGCTGTTGTGGCTGACGTTGAGGCTGCAATGTCACGATGATTCTTAGTACTGGAAGCTGTAATACCGCTGCTCTTGGCAATGAGTGCCTGTCGTGTCAAAGCTTTGACAAACATCTGTGCTTAGAAGGCTGAGTCCACTCACTTCCGTCCGCCAGATGTGACACCTAAAATTTCACCAAGTGCTTGCACAAACACATGTTGCCTAGAGAACATTTTCTACAGGAATTTATTCATTCCTAGGATCCTCAGGGTCATAGCAAGTGTGTGCGAATTACTGCATCATCATCAATCCTAATGTTAATGAAATACTGGCAACACGAACAGTCTGAAGGAATTCATAGACACAATTCTAAAAATATGACATCTCTTCTTCCCTCTCCCTCCTTCTCCCTTTATTGCTTTCTCTTTCTGCCTTTCTTTCCTTTTTTTTTTTTATATTTTTTAATTTACATTTAAAAAGTCAAAAGCTTAATGCTCCATGAAATAGAGTTCATCAAGGAAACAGAACAAGACCATGGTCAGCAGAAATGTAGATAACACCTATCAACAACAATCAAATGGAACTCCAGGCACACAACTATCTTTCAGCTTACTGCACTGGAGTGTAATGTCAAATCTTCGAAACAAGGGATCTTTGATTTTCAATCAATTGAAAACTTTATTTTAGTAAATAGAATCAGTTTAGGAAGATGTCAAATCACATTCACCTAAATCTATGACTGTATTTTACCAAAACATTATTGATACATTAATACAAAGAAAAATTAATTTGTAATAAAATTTTATTGTAAATGTCCATCATTAACCAAATATAACATTAGCTGGAAAGATATAAAGTGTGACACTCAAAAGAAATGAAGTGTTTTTACTGAAGTGGTTCAAGTGAGTTTCATATCTCAGGGTTCTTTTGTATTGTTTTATGATACAATTCCATAGGCTCTGGGATTTCCCTTCCTACTCCTCAGGTTTCCTCCCCGCTGCATGGATTTCCCCTCTAGTATTACAATGGGTGGTCCTTCATGAACAGGTGTAAGTCCATCATTAACCTCAATGCTCTTAACTCGTCTCCCCTTCACTCTGCAAGCACTAGGGATCACTGAGCTGTCTGTCTCCTTCATGTTCTTAATCAGAAGACAAGTATCTCTTTCCTTTCTCTTGCCTGGATTGGCTCCGTACAATGTACTCATCCACATATGCAGAATTTGACATCTAAAATAGAATCTTCAAGGGTTTGTGGGGCAACAAATTCCTCCTGCATTGAATTCTGAAACCAAGTTTCTTGGAGGGAAAAAGGAACTCATCAATTATTTTTACTTTATAGGAACATAATAGTAGCAAACTGCAAAGAGATGGATTAGATAGTCTTGCGGAAGATGAACTTGAAAAAACATGTTTAAAAGACAGCAACAGAATTCAAAATAACCTCCAGAGGACAGGAGTGCAGCTGAGATCTATGGCGGCAAGTGACAAACACTGTGGGGGGCCGTGCTCCAAGGCTCAAACAGAGGGGCTGCTCACAGCAGAGTAGTCTGCCTTTAAGATGCTGTAATAGTTATGAGTTAATATAACTACAAATTGTATTTGTTTCAATTAATGTCTCAGAAATTCAGGCTGGACTGCCTCATATCTCAATATTTTGTGAAAAGGAAGACAGTAAAAGTGGAATTTGCAGATGGCGTCTATATTAACACACTGTTATAAATTGTCAATGTACACCAGATGGGTAAAAGCGAGATTCCAATGCGTGACGTCTTCAAGATCAGATAGCCACACTGATACAAGTTAAACTTTTCTTATTTAAAAAAAAAATTTATTTTGTCTTTACTACAAAGGCAGATTTACTGAGAGGACGAAGATCTTTTATCTGCAGGTTCACTCCTCAAGTGGCTACAAAGGCTGAAGCTGAGCAAATCTGAAACCAGGTGCCAGGAGCTTCTTCTAAGTCTCCTATGCGGGAACAGGGTCCCAAGACTTTAGGCTGTCCTCCACTGCTTTCCCAGGCCACAAGCAGGAGCTGTATGAGAAATGGATCAGTAGGAACACAAATTGGTAGACACCCATATGGAATCAAGGCACCTGTGAGCGGAGGAAGAGTTAACCGAGCCATCATGCTAGGTTGAAAGTCAAACTTTTCATTGAACTTAAATTAGTTACCTTGTACATTGCAAATGGCTCACATGAAAAGAATACTGTATCAAGTTTTAGATAGTTAATACTCATCTAGAAGTATTTATGCAGCATCTTCTGGTTAATAATTTTATTGGGTACCGAGACACAATGAAAAGACAGAAATGGACTCTGCTCTGATTTAGTTTAACCTGAATTCTGAAAGTAAGCAGAAAAGTTTATGAATCTCTAAAACATGCCACGAAAGCAAACTTTCAGTTGCCATGTACACATGCAGGAAGAAGAACTAATCCATATTCATGGCAGAATCAAAGTAAGGGCAACTTCTGGGAGGAAGTAACACTTAAACCAGCAAAACTTAAAGATGTAACATTTACAAAAACAAAAATACAAATAGAAAAATCCTACTTCTGATCAGATAGGAGTAGCATACACAAATCGCTTGGGTGATAAGAAATGTGCATTACAAAAATCGAGTCAATATGAAGTGGCTAAAGTGAAGTGAAAGAACTGTGGTAGTGAAGCTGCTTTGCTATTCATTGGGAACTTCCAAGGAAATGTGTTCCATGGTTAGAATCACAGTTGTGGAAAAAAGATGACTTGGTTTTGATGTGGAAGATAAAAAGAACAAGGGGAGGAAATGCGAACTGTGAGCAGAACTCTGAAAAAATCAAAGTGGAGAGGATAATGATTCAGAGGAGGTAGTGACATTTAGAGGGGGAAGGAGGAAGAAAGGGACAGACTCAAAAAGCTGCTGAGACGCTGCCGGAATGGGGGATGATTGAAGTAGGCGTGCCTCTGACTGATTGCCTGCATGGCTGATGCAGATGCCGCGAGGAGGCACGGGTTGAAGACGGATTGAAGACAGCAAGGACCGTTTGATGGTGGCTCCAGGAAGAGTACAGTGTGGGCTTCACCAGAAAACTTCAGAAAGTCTAACTGCTGAAACGGATTCCACGATTGTGAGTGTATGTACAGAACTCACAGAGACATGGTAAGGTAGGAGATGGTTTTTTCACATTATTTTTCTTCTTTCTGCATGTATTCATCTGAAAAAGTCCCTCTGTATTCAGTGCAGTTTATCCATTTTCTTTATTTTTTCAAATGACAAATAAAATTAGTGTAGAAAAGATTTTTGGTGCACAGTGTGATGTTTTAATATGCTGCATTAATATGTTATCGATTGTCCAAGTCAAGCTAACATGTGAACAACCTCACATACGTATTTTGCAGTGAGAACACTTAAAATCTGTTCACAATCTATCTCATATGTTTTCAATGCATTGTTATTGGTAGTAATCACCGTGTTTTTTAATGAAGTGATATAAACTTTAACAAATAATCGCAATAGCACAGTACACTAAAGATACAAAAAATTTGAAAATTCAAATTGCTGGGGATTTCAGGATGTTATAACACACTGTTTACAACAAATCTGTTAGATGTCTTTGTTCTAACTGAATTTTGTTTCCTTTGAATAATGGTAGCTCAATCCACTCCTACCCTTGGACTCCCGTAATGATGCTAGTACTCTGTTTTCCTTGCACTGTTATAAATTTTATTCACTTTATTATTGTTTATTTAAAATGCCAAAGAGAAGAAACAGTGACCAATAGAAGGAGATTCCACATTTATGCGTAACTATGTGTTACTTCTATTTCTATCTGGATGGTTACAGAAAGGCAATGAAATACTATGCAATGATCAGCACAACACACAGTGGGAGGGGAGAAGCCAGAAACACCAGTTCGGCCAGGACGCAAATCTTAACGTCCTTCTTTCTCATGCTTCCCAAATTAATATACCTCCCTGCAATTCCACTGACTCTATTTTGTTCTGTGTCGCCAGCTCCCTCCTTGTGCTTGCCTTGTTCTCTCTGCTGCCAAGACATCCTGTAATAGCTGACCTGCTACACTCTTGACTGCTTGAGACGACCCCTCCCACTCCCATGTGGGAGTCATAGCTGAAGGAGGCAACGATGGCAGCACCTCCATGTGCCCACTGTGTTGTGGTTTGCCTAAGTAAAGGAAGGACAAAAGTAGACTGAAGGAAAGAGAGAAAGCTAAGTATGTTTCCTAATGGAAGCCGTGGACAATACTACTATGAGACTGAAAAAGTATTCATGGGAAGCAGCTCTGAAGAGGTCATGTGGGGGCACCACTCAGATCAGGGGCGAGCACATGCAGTGACTCTGAGGGAAGACTTGAAAGTACAGAACTGTGAGAACTACAGTGAGATTTGAGGAAAGCCCAGTTCTATCGTATCAGCTCAGTCTCCAGTAGCCTTTGAGTGAAAATATAATCAGTAATCTCAGATGAGTGCTATCTGCCAGATACAGTATTTTGCCGTGTACATTCAGATATAAGTAAGACCATGTCCCTGCCATCGGTCTTTGGGAAGACGTGGCTGCAAAGAGGCAACTTTGTAGATTCTGCAGAAGTAGCCATAGAAAAAAGTATATAGCCTACAGTGATGATGGCTCAGTGGATAAATCCTTGCCTTGCATGCGTGAGGATGCCGTATGGGCACCGGTTCATGTCCTAGCTGCTCCACTTCTCATACAGCTTCCTGTTCATTGCCTGGGAAAACAGCAGAAGATAGCCCAAAGTTTTGGGACCCTGCACCCATATGGGAGATACAGAAGAAGCTGTTGGCTCCTGGCTTCAGGTCAATTCATCTCTGATTGTTGTGGCCACTCTCCTTCTTTCCATATAATCTGAATTTCCAATTAAAATTAAACAGTCTTTAAAAATAAAGAAAGAAAAGACGTGGGTTTGGGCCCGGCACTGCAGTCGAGTACGTGATGCTTCTGCATGCTAGCCTGGCAACCCATGCAACTACAGGCACAAGCCCTAACCGTGCAGCTTCCAATGCAACTCCTTGCTAAAGTTCCAGGGAAATCAGCAGAAGATGGCCAAGGCACATAGGCCTCTGTCACCCACGTGGGATATCAGGATTGAGTCCCAGGCTCTGGCTGCAGCATGCCCCAGCTACGCCTGTTGTGGCCTATGCTGCAGTACACCAGCAAGTGGAAGGTCCCTCTCCTCACCAACTCTTTCTTCTCTTTTTAATTCTGCCTTCCAAACGAAAAGGAAAATCTTATTTTTCTTTTTTTGAGAGTAGAGCTTCACAAGAAAGTGCTAGACAAAGAACACTGAGATCAGGATGTTTTCTGCTAATGTAACTAAACTGATTTAAGAAAGTTCAGTAAGGATTAGCACATTTTTATCATGGACTTCAAGTACAGCCATCGATGAAAACCATGATTTTACCATGTAAAGGCATGCCTAATTACCAATAAATAATAGTTAATAAAGAAATAAGTACACGCAACCTGTGAGACTTACTGTTAAGAGTACTAAGTATAGTGCCTGGCGGTGTGGCCTAGCAGTTAGGGTCCTCACCTTGAACACGCCGGGATCCCATATGGGCGTCGGTTCTAATCCCGGCAGCTCCACTTCCCATCCAGTTCCCTGCTGTGGCCTGGGAAAGCAGTTGAGGACGGCCCAAGGACTTAGGACCATGCACCTACATGGGAGACCCGGAAGAGGTTCCTGGTTCCCAGCTTCGGATCGGCACAGCACCGGCCGTTGCGGCTCACTTGGGGAGTGAAACATCGGACGGAAGATCTTCTTCTCTGTCTCTCCTCTCTGTGTAGCTGACTTTGTAATAAAAATAAATAAATCTTTAAAAAAAAAAGGGTACTAAGTATAATCAGGACCAAAAAATGACCAATACACTGATCACTCTGCAAGTGACAGGACCAGCATTCAGATGCAAAACATTTGTGGTGTTGGTAGTGAATAAAGGTACAGGAAATAATTCTCCCCACATCGTAAAACAAAAAATGGCAAAGTATGAATTGAGACTAACAAAAGGAATATTCTACTTAAAACCTATTTTCATCTTCCCGAGCTAACATCTCCTCTTTATTTCATGTGAACTGAAAAGCATTCAAGATCACAATGCATGGTTTCAGCTTTGTCCAACTGCTACCTGCTTGGTTAGTCTCTAAAAGAAGCTTTTTTATGGCCTTTGTCAGTTTGGTAAGGGTTGAGAGCATTACCTGTAAACCCAGGTAAATGGTCTTAGATAAGCTTAGATAACCACAGAGTGTTCAGGCAAGAGTGAGGGAGGTGCTGTACCCCCCTCTCCCTATCCTATGACCATCAGTTTGGAGACACAGTAAAAGTTCATCAGATTTTACTAATATAAATGGAATTTGTGGTGTTTTCTAATCCTTTTTCTAAGGAATCATCTTGTGCAAAACCTAGAATATGTTACTAGCTAGCTCATCATGTAGAACTTGGCGCACCAGCCATCCAGGTGCCGTGCCAAAGTCCAGAGGACGAGACAGAAACTCATCTCTTTGGAGAATCCCTGTCCTAGAGACAGAACTCCTGGACTTTAATTTGGGAATGGCATGGTCAGTGTGTTAGCTTTTAGTTGATTAAATGTGGTGTCTATTTAATACTGATATATCGCAATTTAATAATAATATAATTATATAACAAAAAGTCCAATTATTAATCTGTGGCATCATTTTTCTTTTCTTTAGTTAATTAGAAGTAAATTTTTGCTTAGCAAGCAAAAGGCTTTCTCTTTGCTCTAAGGAAAAATAGGATTTTTATAATGAGTAAAAATAGGAAATCGGTATTTTTTAGACTCGTAACAGACTTTCTTCTTTTAATAGCTGATCCTAAGAAGCATTTTACAGGCAAAAACATTAACTTGGAAAGAGACTAGAAGAAGTTCCAGGTCACTCTACCCAAATGTTGGAGAAATAAAAGTACTGCACTCAAAGGAGCTGCGCTCACAGCTCACCTCCTCTTCAGAGTATGGGTCCCCAGTTGAAAGGAAGCTACAGAAGCTTAACTGAGCTCCATGCAGACTACCTGAGCATGCAGATGCCCTTATTTCCATGCTGAAATATTGCACGATTCACTGAAGACAATGTGGAACCCCATCCCATGACAAGAGAGACTCCCAGACAAGTAACCCCAGCAGTGAGTGACCCTTGGTTGAAGTGGAAAGAATGCGACTTCCCCTCTGGTAACAACCAACAGCATCGTAATGACCAACATTTACAGAGCACTGACCATGCTCTCAGGCTTGGTACTGTTAAATACATTATACTCATTGCATCATTAAACCCCAGTCTTAATCTTTTCACTACCCAGCTCAAGAGCTGTACTCTCCTACATCCCAGACAAAATGAGACTGTGTATTTAAAAATCCAATTCTGATAATCCGTGCCTGATATAAATGTTGCTTCTTTATACTTGTCACTTCAATATCATGGGAAGAGATGGCAGAAAATACATAACAGGTTGTTTATTTTCTGCAATTCAGAAAAACAAAGACAATACCTGTAATGTTAGAGATCCAGATATCAAAATTCCTAAAATTGGTTTCATTTTTCTTGATGATACACTGTTTTTGCATTCACGTGCAATATAGTTTTCTTATGTCATGAACTGGATGTAAAGAGCTAGGTTAGTAATCCTAAAAGCTTCATTTCATACTAGTGTGGTTTTTTTTTTCTCATCTCTAGGTTAAAACATAGTAAAAGGCTATTCAGATGCACTGCCTTGTCCATCTATTTCTCCTGACTTTATAGTCTCTTGAATTTATTTATTTGAAATTTATTTATTTGAAATTTATTTATTTGATTTATTTATTTATTTGAAAGTCAGAATTTCAGAGATACAGAAGGATAGACTTAAAGAAGAGACAGATCTTCCACCCAATGATTCATTCCCCAAACAGCCACAATGACTGAAGCCAAAAATCAGGAACTTCTTCTGGGTCTTCCACATGGGTGCAGGGACCCAAGCACTTGGGCCATCCTTTGCTGCTTTCCCAAGTGCATTAGCAGCAAGCTGGATAGGAAGTGGAAAACCTGGTGTCCATATGGGATGCCGGCACTGGAGGCTTTGGCTTAACATAAACACCTCAGCACTGGCCCCTAGAATCATTTATTAAATCCTTTTCTATACATTCTCCTAAAAGAACATATTTGTGCCTTTTTCCGCATCCATTTGTAGAAGATGATTTTGTTTCCCTTCATTCCTCAGTGGGAGATTGACTTGACTATAATTAATAAGTAAGGAGAGTTTTATAAAGGTGAGAAATTAGTAATGCCATGATGGGCAAACTCCTAAGCCATGTTCTAATTTTTGGGTATTTCTCTCAATTAATCCCAAAGGAGGGAAGAGAAGATTTATATACTGGGCTAACTTTTGCTCTCTGAACAATGGTATGGCACTGCAAAGTAAAATATCAAGTGATTGTATGTTGTAAGAATGTTTTGAAATTGTGATTGACCAATATATTAACAATACAGTAGTTATATTTAAAATGCATTGATTCATAAAACTTTTATTGCATTACCACTCCAATTCAGGGCAAAAATACATTAGGATAAAAAAATCAGACTTAATCACTACAAGGAGCTTGGACGGTCCTAAGAGAAACCTACTATAGTTACAATCAGGGAATCCAGATTGTAAGCCCTCCTTTCAGCTTTCAAGGCTCTGATCACTCAACTCCTTTGCAAATTTGTTTAAAATGAAAACAAAACTGCAGTTGCATATGCACAGATCACATTGGATTTAAGAACCAAAGGGGCAAAGACGAAATTATATAATCCTGGGGCTGTGCTGTGGTGTAGTGAGTAAAGCCACTGCCTGTGATGCCAGCTTCCCATATGGGAGTATTGGCTTTGCCTGCTCCACTTCCAATCCAAAGCTCTCTGCTAATATTCCTGAGAAAGAAGTGGAAGATGGCCCAAGGGCTTATGTCCTTGTACCTACATGGGAGAACAGGATGAAGCTCCGGTACCCTGGCTTTAGCTTGGTCCAGCCCCAAGCATTTGGTCATTTGAATAGTGAATCAGTGAATGGAACATCTCTCCCTCTCTCTGACTTTCGAATAGATATACATAGCTATAATCAAAGTTAGTATGAAAAAACGAGCTTGTTGTATTACTGGAAATGAATCAAAAAATCAAGGTCATTAGCCCAGAAAGTAGGAATCGGAATATGAATGTTAGGAAGTTAATTCGAAACTATAGCTAGCAATCAGAAAAAATTAAACTTTGGAAGGAGAAAGTGTTGGACTGATTTTATCTTCCTGTGTTTTGCTGAATTCCAAACTCTTCTTGGTATTTTGGCATAGCCTTAAAGGATTTAATTAACTTCTCCAAACTTACCTTGGCTCATACATACTAAAGTCTCATCATTTCCTGGGAAGAAACATTTTCTGCATCTGCCTATGCAGCTGTGCTCAGAAAAATCACTGAATCCTAAAGAAAACTAACAAAAGCCATGATCTATGTAAAACAAAACCAGTCTACTAACAAATCTTTGCCCACAAAAACAACTTTTAAAATGGGCATTTTATATGCAAAGGTGCGCTGTGGTTTAATGCTGATACTTGTTCACTAAAAGTATTGTTAAACTTCTTCCTCTTGTCACCTCCCTACTTAGTTTTAGCACGCAAGAATGTTTTGATTGCATAATGATTTACAAATGCAATAAAATGCTATCTTGAAAATCTTCTGCCCTCACACTTATTACTGCTCCCTAAAGGCCCTGAATAAACTTTATCACTGAACATTTTCTCCTGTTGCAATTTGGCAAATAAGAAACTTGAGCTAAAAGAGAAACTTTAATAAAGCCAAGTTTAAAATTGCTGTGCTTCATTCTATGCAAACATGACATTTAAATTAATAGCATCTATCTCCGTCCCTTAGGACACATAATTTGAAAAACTACAGATGGCGTGTATTCATTTCCGCCTTTCTTGTTTTTCTGACTCAAACATGTTGTTATTGGAAATTTAAGCGTGTCCTTGCAGTTGTACTCCATCATCACTATGTGCAAGTTAAAAATGAGCATGGTTTTGGAACAGCCATTTACATTTGTAAGAGGCTATCAAGAATAGAAATAGAGGACACATGATCTTTACTCCATGAGTAAACAAAACATTCAGTGCTATTCTCCTCTAAACCAGTTAAAATCATAAAAGGGAAGCTTATGGAGCATGTTGCCCAACCATGTCAAAAAGTGTCTCAACATCTGGGACATTTTATATGCTTGGAAGCAAGACAAATAATGCCTAGGAATGATATCACACCCTATGCTTTACCTAGCTGAGCTTCAAACACATAGGTCATATAACTTCAGGCCGACAAAAGAAGGTAATTTCTATCATGTTGAATGCCAATCTGTGGGGTTTATGAGTACCTCCTATTGTGCTCAATGACTCCCACATTTGTCAGGTGTTCTACATAACAGCCATAGGGAAATCTCCCTACAGGTTGTGAGTCAGGCAGCAGGCTTTGTCTCCGACCTTGTCAATCTGCTGATGGATGAGTTCAGCATTCTAATGAAGAAGACTCTGAACATATTTATTCTTTGCCAATCTTCAAACCACTTTAGGAGGCACAGGAGCTAGGTGATTAGGAGCAAGATCATTTTGAAAGGACAATTTTCCTGAATCACACAAGTGTGCGAGTTGCAAGCTACCCTAGAAAGATGGTCTCATACCCATTCATATTCCTTGCTTTATAAGCCTCACTTAACAGATTAATTTTGGTTACTTAAGACAAATCAATTCCAAACAATTTGCAATTTGCAAAGCTACCATACGTCTGAGGAGCTTTATTTACTGTTAGCTTTACATTTTATAAAGTACAGTATCTACAATTAAATAGTTAGCAGACACGTTATTTAGCAAATTACATGGAGTTTTTTGGGTGGGGTGGCATACATAGTTGCATTTTTGTAAGATGTAATAAATCCAACCCCTTTTCTAATGACTTACAAGCTGTATGGTGATTGAATTGCTTTTGGGAATAATATTACAGCAGATATGCATCCTACTTTATATCAACTATTAACCTGAAATATTTATATTTACTTCCTGTCTTACATAAAGATATGAGCCCTACCCACAATAACAATGCTGCAATGAAGATTCATACCTTGTAAAATGACATTTAAATTCAATGTTTTAAAACTTCGCAATTTAGAATTGAGTTTAGAGTTGAATTTACAATAAATTCCACTCCAAATAAAATAAAACCACACACACTTAATAAAGCATAATGAAATGAACAAAGCTAATGCAGACTTTGAGATCTGTTATAAATTTCAAACCAATCTCTACTTAAAATGTTGCGCTATTCAGGAACATATAACATTTAGGAAAACTCACAAATAATGTATTTTTTTTTTTTTTGCAACAAGGCAACTACCATTTCAGTTACCATCCTGCAAAATTGCAAGTTTTGTTTTTAAGTCTATAGCATTTACAATTCAATCAGAAGTTTCGCATGTAGTGATTTGGCCATACAGCATAAATGGAAATGCTACTATCGCCGAAAATTATTACAAACATTAATCATTAATTACAAGAAAGGATCTCCGAGTCACTGGAAAAGTATACACAGTAAACTCGAGACAGCCCTTTCATTATCATTTTAAAATTTCTAAATCTCTAATCAGTTTTAATTTTGTCCGTTGTTCAATTAATGAGTCAAATCGTAGCATACATACTCACTGATGTCAGGAAACTGTATATCATCAAAAAACTAGTTTCTAAATATTTTTACTGATTATTCATACACACACACACACACACACACACACACACAATCGCACCTTCCCAAGGTACTGCAACACCCTCTTATATCCTGTGCATAGAAGCAGGACATATCTGGTTCTTGTATTTGGTACCAGTGGTAGAAACGTGAAGAACTTGATCAACGATTCATAAAAAAAACTGTCCACAGGGTTAACAATACATGAAAGATTACTAACTTTGTTCTCAGAAAATAAAATTAGTACAATTTATTATTCTCCAGCATGATGATGAAAGGGAGAGACAACAGTAAATATTAGAAAAGATCTGAAGAAACTGAAACTTTCTTACATTTCTGGTGGCAGTATATATTAATATAACCACCATTAAAAATAAACTTTAGATCTCTTATATGTATGCTTATGAGTCATCTAATTTACCTTATAGCTATAAATATATCCAGCATACATATGTGCACAAACATGTATTTAACAAAAACAAAACACGCTCACCAGAAGTCACATGCAAGGTTACTGCAAAATACTCTTTTGAAGCATTTTTTTATTTGTTTTGATGCAAAAAAATTAGAAATCCGTATAGAGCTTTTTTCCCCAATTTCCATTTTCTAAACTCATTATTTTCTAGGAACCCCAAAATATTTATTGACTTCAAAATATTTTGTAACATATATTGAACACCCCAATAAATAGCTATACAATATATATATTTTTCAAATGCCCATGGAACACAGGTATTATCAAAAACTGTCACACTGGGCCCCCAAAGAGAAATTTCTTTAAATGACAGGACATACTCTGTATTTGAAATGATCATTCATCAAAATTTAAACATATGGGAAGTACCATGGTAGGAGCCCTGAAAAACAAAATGTTCAATAAAAACAAGCCTTTGTTTCTAAAAGCTTTAGAGGAAACAAAAACACATCAACATTATTCTGTACATTAGAAACATCCACTACTTCAACAACAGAGCTAGAACAATGGTTTTGTGTTAGTAAAACATTCAGAGTATATAAACTAGCGACACTTACTCTTCTCTCTTGGATCAAGTTTAAGTAATTTTAAGTCAAGGGTTGAAAGCTCCCCAGGCAGCTATAGCACAATACAGTGGACTAAACAAGGGTGGATGTTTTCTTCTGATTTGTTTTCTACTGTGCCACTAAAATCTAAACCTGTCTTTGACACAGATTAGATTGCTGACATTTTTTAATGAGTCAACATAAGCAGTGAAACTTGATTATCTATAGAAAGTACCACTACTTTTATGAAGGAGAAATTTTTACTTTAAGTACTGGAAAAAGTGGAGATAAACATTCTAGGCTAGGAAGACAATGACATTTAAAATAAATCGTGAAAAATAAAAAGGGTATAAGTCATTAACTGATGAAAGGAAGGTGATCATTAAATCCAGTGGTTAAGATGCCAGTAAGCAATTCAGCGAAGGTTGTGTGGACAATGGACATGTATATAAGGCTACACTTAAATAAGGTGAATAAGAGAACCTAAATAGCAAGCCTGGGAGTTTTAACCTTATTCTCTCAGTGCTGAGAAGCTGTGTTCAGTTTTTGACCATTAAAGTTAAAACTGCATCTAAATCTTAGAAAAATTAATTGAATAGCATTGCAGGTATATGAAGATAAAGCTAAGCAGAAAACACAAGGAATGTTGCATACTGCTGTCAGATCATCGAAAAACAAAATCTGGAAGAAAAAGGTGGCATCTTCCATATGAATCCATATAAACATGAATCCATGCAGAATTCACTTGACATGAATGAAAACCAATTATATGGAAAATGCTATAGATAAGAACACCTCAAAAAAACTGATTATTTTTCAAGGCTTTTAGCCACCAACTATAAAATTGTAAGAACCAGAGAATGACAATAGCTTTCAGTATTGAAGATGGAGAAAAGGAAAGCACAATAGCAATGGATGTCAATAATGTGAGATTGGTAAAGGGCTACCTGCTCCCCAGAAAAAGAAGGAAGAAAGTATAGTTAAGAGTATCGCTTGCGTATTCTGCAAGAAACAGTCTCCACTCAGCAGCGCACAATCCATTAGGATGCACGTGTTATGAGAAGAGTTGAAAGGGAAGGTGAAATTCTGATAGTATAGCCCTAATACTTGTCTATCTAAATCCCAAGCAAATGGAAGGATTAATCTGTTCTCTTTCTGCAATCACCAAGAAGAAACCAGAGAGACCAAAACACAGGAGTATTACAACAGAAATAAAATATTAATCTAGCTACATCTGGACATAAAACTGTTACCAAGAGAGGTAGGATTAGAGAGGAAAACTGAATTTATTTTGGGATATAAGCATTGATTTATAATACTGACAAAATGCTAAATAATTCTGAGCAGGGTATCATACTATTCATTTTTTGTTAGAAATTGCTACTGTCATATACTATCATTTTTCTAAGATCCACGGATATTATTTTAAGCAGAAATGTTAAAATGTGGCATGGTTCTATTCAGATATAA
Source organism: Ochotona princeps (assembly GCF_030435755.1). Lineage (NCBI taxonomy): Eukaryota > Metazoa > Chordata > Mammalia > Lagomorpha > Ochotonidae > Ochotona > Ochotona princeps. The sequence continues at coordinate 51,138,560 of NC_080837.1, forward strand.
TGGACTGTGTGTGCCTGATTGGAAGTCTAGACCTTGCAGAGAAAATATTAGGAAGGGTTTCTTCCTCAACCAGCATTTTGAAATAGGATAGTGACATAAAATGCACATGTCGTATGTTGGTCTCTTTACATCTGTAGCCCTGATCAACAAAATTTTAGTTAAAACCTAATGGATTGGGCCCAGCACGGTGGCCTACCTGCTTAAGTTCTCACCTGGAATGCGCCAGGATCCCATATGGATGCCAGTTCTAATCCCGGAAGCCCTGCTTCTCATCCAGCTCCTGCTTGTGGCTTGGGAAAGCAGGCGAGGTGGGCCCAGAGCCTTGGAACCCTGAGCCTGTGTGGGAGACCCAGAAGAAGTGCCTGGCTCCTGGCTTTGGATTGGCTCAGTTCCAGCTGTTGTGGTCACTTGGGGAATGAATCATCAGATGGAAGATCTTCTCTGTCTCTCCTCCTGACTTTGCAATACAAATTTTACAAATTAAAAAAGGAAAGAAAAACCCTATTTGTTGCATATATTACTAGAGAACTTGTTGGGACTACATGTTTTCCAAAATTTTACGTTTTTTGCTGATTCAAGAAATGACTTTTTCATTTTAAACTCACATGAGATATTTTTAATTCTAGTATTTTAACTTAACACTTGAACCGTAGGCTAAAAACAAAAGGATACAAGAATTTTCTTTGAAATAATTGAGTATGACGACATAAATACAGAATGATTCAAAATTAACTGATAATTATTAAAATGGTTTAGAAGTGCTTTAACTTTGTAACATTATTCCTCAAACTGAAATTTCCATAAAAATTTTCAGAAATTAAAAATGGACCATCATTCCTGTTTTGTGTCCTCTTAATATTTCAGTATCTTCACTCTAGTTACTTCAAAAGTTACCTTTTCCGTTTATTTCCAAGAGTTTGTTTTCCATCCCTAACTTTACCCTAAAAGTAATAAAAACTTGTGATCTATTAATCTTGCTGTTTGTGGTCCTTGGGCTTCTTATCCCATTTGAGTCTCTCACTGTTGATACAAAAAAAGAGTAATTTTTTGAACACCTCAGGAGAGATTTTCAGATATTCCAAATTTACTGTTACTCTTTCAGAAGAAGAAACTTAGAAATGTATTCATGGTCACAAAGCAATTTGCTGGAAAACTAAGCCTAGCAATCGGAAACCTCCCGGTGCTGTAAATGGATTCTAAGCATTGGGAGGTCGAGACTGAGACCACACCAGGACCATCCCTGCATTGAAATGAATTAGGTACACTACACAGGTCGAGACTCTTCCAGGTTGGTCTATTCTCTCCAAGTTCTTAAGTAGTCAGGCACTAATTTATATGATTCACCACAAATTTAAAGTCTTTTTGGAAATAACTGGAAACCTCATGGATGCACGCAGCAAATCAGTCAGTTTCCTGACTCACATCAGTCATAATGAGTAACGCCTGGCACATCACCAACACGGACGCTGGATGAATAACCAAAGCCAAGCAGCCAGGGCCGCAAGTTGCAGGAGTTAATGAGATTGGTGTTGTCATATTCTTGAAAACAGTAGATTTGTTCTGATTATTTTTAGAGTCCGTTTGGGGGAGTATTTCCTGTTCTGATAGCTATAATCATCCTGTAATGAATAAATGGCCAAACATCAAGTGTGTAAATTAAGCTTTGACTAAAATAAGTGTATTTCAGGACTGATTCCAAGGTTGTTTCATTAAAACAGACTTCCATGTGGAACAAAATGTCAATGTACTGCCCTGAAGAAAACTGTTGAGATAAATCTTTTGATTTTTACATTTTACCTTAATTGATAAATAATAACTTTCTGTACTTCAATTTAAGTTTCATTTATTTTGACTTAGTTATTATTTATTACCTCATTATTTGTGTAAAAAAGAGAATAACAGAGAGAATCTGTTTTTGCACTTGCATAGGCCGGGGCTACTTTCAACAATAGCAGGCAACATTCAAGTCAACTACAGGTAATCCTCTAATGCCCTGAATTTATCACTTCACTGTTTAAGATCAGAGCTTTTTAAGAGCACTTGCTACATGAGCTTTTGGTGTCAACTTTTATTTTATCTGCTACACACCTTTGCTGACTTCAATAACCAGACTGTGTGGGTGCACCAGCGAAGGGACTCTAAGAGAAAATACATTTCCAACCCTCAGAATGATACTATATATGGTGACATTTTAATTGGTGTATATTTTCTGCATTCATGTATTCACACTAAACTACCTATATGGAAAAACCTGCATATCTCTTATTAATATAGCTTTGTTACAAATATTGGAGTCAAGTTTGGTTTTGCTTTTATTTCTTCTGATTATTTTTAAATTGTTTATTATTTTCAGTTACATGATTAATACAAAGAAATTTTTCACTGTGTAAAATAGGCCCAGATTTAGCAATGCATTCTGTTGCCAATTTTCTAATACAGCCAGGTTAAAATACACAGTTATTTGCTAATCTAGCATCATTTTTAGCAGTGTTGCAACGTTCCTGATATGCCTCCTTTTGACTTATGGTACTGTCCGTAAATCCAGAAGAAAAAAAAAATACAATTTGACTTTTATAAAAAGCTGACAATTATACTAGTCCACTGAGTATTATCTGTTAGTTAAGGCTGTGATAATAGTCTCCCAGATTTTTATCATATTAGCATTTTTAGTTTTTATAAAAATTTATAGTTTCATCTGAAATTAAATCTGTTTTACTGAGCAAAGCAAAGGACTCAGATTCTTACTAATTGTGGGAGAAAATTCTTTCTCAACAAAAGTGTCAGATGACTCAAAGGTCTAACATAATTCTTTTTTTGAAAAAAGATGCATTTTGTTTATCTGAAAGGTAAGAGTTACAAAGGTAGAGGGAGAGACAGAGAAACAGAGGTATTCCATCTGCTAGGTCACTCCTCAAATGAGCAAAACATTCATGGATGGACCAGTGATGGAAAACCAGGAGGAGCATCTTCCAGGTCTTCCACATGACTTTGGGAGCCCAAGCAATCCCAGGCGCATGAACAGGGTGTTGGGTCAGGAGTCTAGCACCGATTCTGGGCCTTGGGCTTGGGGGCGGATGGCAGCTCCCCACAGTGTGGCGGCTGTGGGGGGTGGTGCCCCTGCCTGGACGGATCCAAGGCTGGGAACTCAGGCCAAAGCCACTGCCAAAAGGCAGTGACCGAGTCCTTGGCTTTGGGCGGCCAATGCACCAAACGGTGCCAGGCTCTACCTGCTGGCTGCCCAGCAGCAAGCTCTGGGGTTTTTAGGATATGAAACTGCTGCTTAGGTACACCCATGAATAAGGCCAGCTTAAGTGTATGTGAGAGATGAATTCTGGGTGATTTCCAGTTACAGGGTCCTGAAACTTTCGAGTAAGCGTGGGGACTGAGACCTGATGGTTTGGAGGGGAGTGTCCATAAGATCTATTTGGGCCAGCCTGAATCACCAGTCAAATTAGGAATCCTGAGATGGGCTATTAGCATAGAGCATCACTGACTGCCACACACCAGTCCACAGTAAAGCTGTTGATGGGGGCCTCTCTTGCAGGGAACCATTACTGGACTGGGTGGTAAAATAGTGGACTGGTCACATTCGGCAGGGTCAAGACACTAACCTGCATGTGAGAGAATTTGGCCCGGGTGCAAACTCTGTGGGGGAAGTGTGGGCCTAACCCTGTGGAAATACAAGTCCCACAGGTTAGCTTGTGAGCTGGGGTGGCAAGGGGCTGAGCTAGGAGTGACCATGGCACTTGCCATCACTTATGGGTAAAAGAACCGATGGCAATCTGGGCAGGTCAAGGCAGTACCACCCAAAGGTGCATCCTAAAACAGGATGTGGAGTGGGCTGAGCTACAACTGGAAAGGGGCAGACTGGGCAGGGCCACACAAACTTCAACTCACAAAAAAGAAGAGGAATCAGGATGGAGCACATGTCATTCCAACCCAGGCTCTTACAACAACTGGTCTACAGGAGGCAGCGATACTATGCCACAGCATTGAAGGCAAAGGCTGAGACAGGTGAAGGGAACACCAGTGGGCCTCATGTGAGCTATATCGGGGAAGGGCCTGATTGGGCTGACTGTTCCGAATGGTGCAAGCAAAATTAGAGTGGGTGAGAGTTGGATGGGCTTTGCCACATCATCAGATGGCAGAGACTGGCACCGGGGGCCAATTCTGTTAAGTTAAATGCCAGAACCACCTGGAGAGTGCACAATCCAAAAGTTGGAGTGGTCTAGTAGGGAGATAGTGGGCACCTCCCTCGTGGGTAACCACTCCCACTGGAAAGCACGAAAACCAGGACAGGGGCAGGGGTGGCTAGACAGAAAGGCACCTGCCAGTATGTGTGTGGCCTGGATAGTAGGTAGGTTGGGTTGAACTAGGCATCAATGTCCATTGACAAGTACCAGAGCTAAATGGGATGTGGGACAGACTGAACAAGCCTGCAGTACATACTGGCATGCATAGGAACTAGGGAAGGGAGCAGGCCTGGTGAGGGTTATGGGGAGTCGCGCCAACTAAGCTGCAGCTCCCACTGGTTTGTGTGAGGACTGAGTATGAAGTGGGTAGGATCGAGCTGGACTACAACACCTATTGGTCCAAGTGGATGACAGGGCAGGAAACAAAACTGACCCAGTGGAGACCAGTGACATTGGGCAGGGCCATGACATTAACTAGCACGCCAGAGAACCACATCCAGAGGAAGATTCTGTGGGGGATGTATGGGCCAAACCCTGTGGAAATTCTAGCCACACAGGTTAGTTCATGAGATGGGGTGGTGATGGACTAAACTAGGTGTGACCAAGGAGCCTGCCATCAATCACAGATTAAAGAACCGGCAACAGTCTGGACTGGTCAAGGCAGCAGCACCCGAATGTGTATCCTGAATAGGGTGTGAGGTAGGCCAGGCTGCAACATTCACCAGCTCATGCAAGGCCAAAAGGAAAGCCAGACTACACCGGGCACTGGCCTAAAACCAATGGCATGTATGAAAACTAGGTCTGGGAGGGGATCAAGGGGTGAAACTTGTGAAACCTCCCTGGCTAATTATAGCTTCTGCTGGTGAACAGGTGGTCCAGACCTGGGGGTCGGACAAGCTGGACAAAGGAGCTCCAACTGCTGGCTAATGTGTGAAATGGCAATGGAATGGGGCGTACCGGGCAATACTGAGCAAACCTTAGCCCATAAGTAAAATCAGAAACCAGGATGGAGTACAGGTCATATCAGGCTAGGCTCTTGCACCTACTGGTCTGCGTGAGCCAGGGACTCAAAGCCAGTGTCTAAGGCAAGGATCAGGACAGGTGATGGACTGTGCCAAGCTGAGTCAGAGCAATCACTGGCATGCTGAACACTGGTTGGGAATAGACCTGGTTGGGGAGTTAAGGGTCACCGTAGCTGGGTGGAGGTTCCCACCAAGGGGCACATGGGCTGCAATGGGGGCTGTGTTCTGATCAGAATACATTTGTAGTCTCCCTTGGCACAAGTGTGGACTGGGACTGGACGCACCAAGCTGGGCCAGACTTCAACACCTTCTGGTGTCCTGGAGGACCAGGGTAGACATGGGACGGCCTAGGGTAGGTCTCAACCCCTACTGAGCCATGTATGAGCCGTATGTGGGTATGGACGATCCGTGGCTCAGCTGAAACATCCAACATCAAGAACCAGATTGGATTGAAGGCCAGTTAGGAAAAGCCACTGTTCCTGCTAGGACAGGAGGTGAAATGAGTGGTGCTGGCTCATGGATCCTCTGGTATGCGTGAAATCTGGCATTGGGAGGGGTTCTGATGGAGGAACCTGGGCAACTCCTCTGGCAGCACACAGACCCTGCAGGTAAGTGCAAGAAGCATGAAAGGAAGCAGCTCAGAGCAAGCCATGGAAAGAGTCCCACTGGCATACATTTGGCATGGGTCGGGGGCAGACCAGGCTGAATCAGCTCACGTCATCCACTGGCAAATCCGAGCACCAGAACGGTGTGGGTCGGGCCAGGTTGGGTCACGACAAAAGCAGTACACAATACAGAATGGCAAGGTGAGGTTGCCTGTGGCAGATGTGACCGCAGTACCCAATAACACAAGTCAGAACCTGGAAGGGAGGGGGCAGAGCCAGCAGGGGAATAAAAGGTTCCCTTGCTGGACAGCTACTCCCACTGGAGAGCATGAGCTGGGATGGGGGCAGATCAGACTACGCAGGGCTACAACACCTGTGCGCCTCATGTGGACCAGATCAGGGAAAAGCCAGGCTGGGCGGATTATTCCTATTGATGCAAACAAAATTAGAGTGGGTGAGGGTTGGTTGGCCTTAGCCACAGCATCAGCTGGCAGAAGCTGGCACTGGGGTCTAATTCTGTCAAGTCCAACCACAGAACCACCTGGAGAGTGCATAATCCAGAAGTGGGAGTGGCCTGGGAGGGAAATAGTGGGCTCCTCCCTCTTGGGTTACCACTCCCACAGGAGAGCATGAAAACTAGGACAGGGGCTGGGGTGGCTAGACAGAAAGGCACCCAACAACATCCGTGAGGGCTGGATAGTGGAGCTGGTTAGACGGAACTAGGCTTTAATACCCATTGACATGTACGAGAGCCAAAAGGGATGTGGGACAGACTGGACTAGTCTGCTACACATACTGGCAAACCAGGGTAGGGGGCGGTCCTGGTGGAGGTTATTGTGGGTCGCTCTGACTAGGCTGTAGCCCACACTGGTTTGTGTGAGGGCTGAGTATGTGCTCGGCAGAACCAGGATAGACTGCAAACACCCATTGGTTCCAGTGGAAGACAGGGCTGAAAACATAATCAACCCAGCAATTGCAACCACCAGCTGATCGGGGAGATGACTGTACAGGGCCCTGTACTTGCTAGTACATACAAGAACCTGGTCTGGGAACAACTCAGACAAAGTTTCTTTGGGCATCCCCCCAATCGAGCTTCCGGACTCAGAACCCTAACCATGAAAAGACAGAAGACAGAACAAGTCAATCCACCACCTCAGCTATATGTTGGCAGGCAAATGGAGACTCTATGATGGACTATGTCAATCAGTGGATTCTTCAATGACCTCATCGTGCTTGGAGTGGCGAGACTGGCAACAATTCAGAACTGTTGAACTATCAAAACCACTTGAGCAAGACCCTCAGAGCATGACCCACATCAGAGACCTGCGGCGAGTGGGAGACTGGGTGGGGCTTCTCCCTTGAAATCCCCTTTTACCTCAGATATATGAAGGAAACAATATGGAACTAATTGTCTTGCCCATTTTCCTGCAGCGCTTGAACCTTTTTACCCCAATTATGTAAAGATTGTCCAAAAAATAAATTAATTAATTAAAAAAATAGCATGCATTCACACACAAAAAGAAGTCTAGCAGCAGGAACTGTAATCGGTACCTATAGGAGATGCCAGTTCTGCAGGTGGTAGATTAACTCCTTATGACAGAATGCCAGCCTCAAGGATTTATTCTAAAATCTATCTTTCAAATTGAAATTCAGAGTGACTGAGCAACAGCGGGGAAGTGAGTCGTGGAAAGAAATAGGAAGAGAGAGAGGACAGGTATCTTCCATCTGCTGACTCATTCCCCAAATATTTGCTACAATGAGGGGTGGTCCAGAACAAATACAGGAGCTGAGAACTCCATATACTGGATGTCAGGGGCTCAAGTGCTTCAGTAATCACTTGTTACTTCCCAGGAAGCCGGACGGGAAGTTGCACAGCTGTCACTCAAGCCAACAATCAATATAGTGTGTGAACATCCCACGCAGCAGCTTATCCCACTGGGTCGCAAAGCCCACACCAGGACTTTTCCTAAGTAAAGATACTTTGATTGGCACAACTAGCTCAAAAATACTATACGTTAAAATCATAGTTTCTATTGGGTTGTTATTATTGATAGGTAAGCTTTACACGAAATATAACAATTGCAATAGGATAAAATTTGTAATATTTTCATAAGAGATTTGGCCTGGGATTTTCTTTTCCTCTTCTGGCATTTTCCATCTTTGGCAGATGACTGATACAAGAAAGGCAGAATGACTGTGGTGTGAAGTCTGTTTAAGTGGTGTCACTATGTCTTTAAATATTTTATGTAATACACAGGAAGCTATTGGGTCTGTGGTTTAATTTCAGGTAACAGTGTTAAATACTGTTGTGGATGTATTCAGGTTTTCAATTTCTTTGGAGGCCAGCTTTAGCAATTTACATTCCTAGGAATTTTTCCATTTCACTAAAGTTCATAAATGATTCATAATGTTCTATTGCAAATTATTTAATTTCTAGAGGGTAATGATATGCCCTCTGCCATTTTGTATTTTGTCAACAGCCAGGCTGTTACAGTCATCTGGGGAGTGAACCAGTAGTTAGAAGATTTCTGTCTCACTACTGATCTCCCTTTCTGGCACTCCATCTTTCCAATAAATAAATAAATACATATGTTCATAATCATTTTAAAAATGTTTATTCTGTCATTGTATAAAGTGATACATAAAGTTGAGTTTACACCTTAGTTAAAATATGAATCAACTGTATTACACACTTTCTGATTGTGCCTGGCTTTTACTGTTGTGCAGATTTAAGAATTAAACTTGGAAGCAGAGACGCTATGATTCCAGACCGTAGAAAATTGGCAGGCTGCAAGGAGACCACAGGGAAATGGAGTGCCTTCGGAGGCCAAGAACTCTGAGGTCACCCACCCCCATTTGGATCTAGAACATGGGATGGAAGAAGCCCAAATCCTGCCTTGCAGGATCCAAGGGCATCGGAACGACAACCAGGAGCACTGAGCGATCCGCACAAACAGAAGAACAGTAAACTTCCTTCGGGACTAAGGAGAGGAGCTTTCTCTGGTCCTTGCCTGGTTCTGACTTTGGGTCGCCACCCTCTCTTGTAATGACCATCAGGATCACTCCAGAAACCCCTCAAAACAAACAGGGTCCGGCGGCGTGGCCTAGTGGCTAAAGTCCTCGCCTTGAAAGCCCCAGGATCCCATATGGGCACCGGTTCTAATCCCATATGGCAGCTCCACTTCCCATCCAGCTCCTGCTTGTGGCCTGGAAAAGCAGTCGAGGACGGCCCAATGCATTGGGACCCTGCACCCGCGTGGGAGATCTGGAAGAGGTTCCTGGTTCCCGGCTTTGGATTGGCGCGCACTGACCCATTGCGGCTCACTTGGGAAGTGAATCATCGGACGGAAGATCTTCCTCTCAGTCTCTCCTCTTTGTATATCTGACTTTGTAATAAAAATAAATCTTAAAAAAAAAAACTAGAATAGACAGAGAACAACAAGGGAAGCTTAGAACCAGACAGGAAACGATCAGCGGGGATGCACTTATAACTCACTGGGTGGGACACAAAGATTAGTTACTCCTCACTGGGCTATTGAAGATTTCTCTGCACACCCCTCCTATAACTGTTCACCTAAACTGTTGACATATGTCTTGTTACAGAGTTAGACTTCCCAAAAAACAGCCAGGTTCAGCAAAATTATGCTTCAACACTATAAACTGCTAAATACTAAAATTAAAATAAACATGAGACAGCTGAATAGTAATCTATAGCCATTTTAAGGTTGTATAGAACCCAGTTGTATATAAACTAATAATTGAATTGTCAATGTAGAAGTCACAGGATGTGGTTCAGAACTTGCATTCTTTTTTTTTCCTCCTTTAACATACTGGTTACTCAATACCATGTCAACTAATTCCATAACGTTATAAATTGTTACTGATGTTATGTTGGGGCTTTTAATTGATCGGGATCATACTCTGCCGGCTCTACCTTCAGACCAGAGATGGTCTCCCCAACAAGCCGTTGAACTTATCTGGACAATAAGATGCTGGACTTTATGCTTAGTATATGCTTGCAATGAAAGAATCTCAACTGAATTTGAACTGTCGTAATGCAACAAGGTGGAGGAATCCACCATGGGGTGGGGGAGGTGGGGAAAGCTGGGGAGGGGTGGGGGGGATCCCAGTGCATATAAAACTGTGTCACATAATGCAATGTAATCAATAAAAAAAATTGGCAGGCTGGAGACAAAGAGACACCTGGGAACCACTGAACGGGACGCGGCAGACAGCAAAGTGATGCTGCAGTGAGCAAATAGCCCAGCAGTGATTGGAGACCCATCAATAGACAGGCGGGAAGGGAAGACCATCAGAGATGCAGGAAATAAACCAAACCATAGATTTGTGGGTTCTGCTGCTTTTTTAAATCTAACCCTGAGCTGGAGCAGGGTAAGGCAGAGCTTGCAGACAGGCATGGAAGAGGGCATGAAGCTTGACACCCAACCCCTCTTCATCACCATAAGAGCCATTTGGAATGTGAATCTGTTGTTACAAGATCTCCTTTTCTCTGCATATCCGTTTTTCCAGTAAAGATAAATAAATCTATTCTTAAAAAAGCAAATGAATAATTCAATAGAGCAAATTAAAGATACAACGGAAAAATCTCAATATTTCAATTAATAAGGTAGAAGAACAAATTTAAGATTAGAAGACCCAACCCCATGTATGAAAATGTCCATGGAGTCAGAAATGTAGAAAAGCAACTGAATAAAGCTAAGAAAACCATCCAAGAATTAAGTGACACTAACAATAAGCCAAACGTAAAAGTCCTACAAATTTCTAAAGATGTATTCAATGAAATAACAAACTAGAAATTCCCCCAATGTGAAGAAAGGGGAATCCAAATGCAGGAAGGGCAGAGAACCCCAAATAGACTCTACCAGAAACGATCCTCACCACAAAACATAATCAAGCTCTCTTCAGTTGAACATAAAGAAAACATGCTAAATATGTATGCAAGAAACATCAGTTAATTACAAAGAAATGCCAATCAAACTCACAGCTGATTTCTCGGAGAAAAAAACTACAGGCCAGAAGAGAATGGGGTGAAATATTCCAGATTCTAAAACAAACAAACAGTCAGCCCAGAGTAACATACCCAGCAAAGCTTTCATTTGAAAATGAAACAAGAAAACTTCCAAGGCAAACAAAACTTTGAAGGTTTCATTTCTACCAAACCAACATTTCAAATTTTGTTCAAACTTGTGAGACAGAAAGAAGAATAACACCTACCATAACAAGGAAAACAAAACTGGAAATATCTCAAAAGAACCACAAAAGCAGCATCAAATGATGAGGAACGCAATGCTAAAATGACAGAACCAAGTCACTTTCTGTTGATATTAACCTTGAACACAAATAGATTAAGATCATCAATCAAAAATATAGATGAGCCGACTGGATGGGAAACTGGAACCAATGTTCTGTTGCCTAGATAAGACACATCTCACTAACAAAGGAAAGGATGGAAAAGGTATTCCAACCTAACTGGAAAGAAAAAAAAAAACTATGTACTCATTCTCATATTAGATAAATCAAAATTCAATGTAAAAAACCATTAAAAATGATGAGGAAGACACCACATAATGTTTAAGGGATCCCCTTCAGCAACAGACATTCATGATAATAAATGAACTCTCACCAAACAATTATTAACTGATATAAGGGGAGAAATAGTTTCTAATACAATAATAATGGAGGACCATAACACCCCATTGGCTTCAATAGACAAGTGAACAAAACAGAGACTGGGCAACAAAACAACAGGGCTCACCCAGACAACACAAAAAATGGACTTAATTGATATCTACGGAACCTTTCAGCTTAAATACATAGAATAAACATTTTTCCATTAGTACAAGGAACCCTCTCCAAGACTAAACACATTATAGACCACAAAACTCAGGAAATTTTTAAAAATCAATCAAACCATACATCTTCTCAGACTATAATGGAGTGAAACTCAAGACCAAAAAATCAAAATACTCCAGAAGACATGCAAATACTTGGAAAATGAACAGCATGCTGAAACTGATCTATTGTTTGACCCAGATATCCTACTTTTTGAAATATATCCAAATGAAGTGAAATTTGCTTATTAGAAAGTGATCTGTAACCCTGCATTTATAGCAACTCAGCCCTCCATAGCAAAGACATACATACAACTCAGAAGCTCTTCAGCAGAGGAACAGAGGACCCTGCGCCTAGCTAGCAGCTAAAGTCCTCATCATACAAGCACCTGGATCTCATTTGGGCGCTGGTTCGTTCCCTGGCTGCTCTACTTCCCATACAGCTCCCTATTAGTGGCCTGGGAAAGCAGTAGAGGATGGCCCAAAGCCTTGGGACCCTGCACGTGCATAGGAGATCTGCAAGAAGCTCCTGGCTCCTGGCTTTGGGCTGGCTTAGCCCTAGCCATTATAGTCAGTTGGGGAGTGAATCACCAGATGGAAGATCTTCCTCTCTGTCTCTCCTTCTCTCTGTATATCTACCTTTCCAATAAAAATAAATAAAGCTTTACAAAAAAAAAAAAAGGAGGAATAGATAAACTATCATAGATCTATCTACTGAATGGAATACTATATAGCCGAAATAAGAGTGAAACTCTACCATTTGCAACAAAATTGTCCAAACTGGAGAATGATGATGTTCAGAGAAATTAGTCAATCCCAAAAAGGACAAATATCTTATGTTCTCCTTTGATATAAGGCAAAATTCTTACAAAATACAAAACAGATATATAGGTCAACAACTGCGTGTATACACACACACACATTCTCATAGATGAATTGTCTAATGGAGACTAGTACACCAGAAAGCGAAGATGCATTGCAGTAGGCACCTCTACTCCCAAATAAAATGAGGACTGCCAAAGAAAGTTAAATTTACTTTGACAATATATTAGATTTCTACCACTGCCTATATCTACAATGCCATGATACAGTTAAGTAGCAAAATCTGAAAATTGTACCTGTTATTAAAGGACTGTTCTACTGTAATAATATGGGGGGTGGAAGCTAAATGGGGGGGTGGAGGAACAGTAAGAAAAGAGGGGTATCCCTATATCTGGTAGATGTGTCATGGAAACTAATAATAATAAATAAAATAAAAACAAAAAGAATTCAATTCCCAGGGGCTGACATGATAGCTTATGCTAATTCATCTACAGTGCCAGCAGCCCACATGGGCATTAGTTCTAGTCCAGACTGTTAAACTTCTTATCCAACTTCTGCTTATGAACTGGGAAAACAGTAGAGGATGGCTCAAGTCCTTGGGCCCCTGCACCAAGTTGGAGATCCGGAAGAAAGTCCTTGCTCCTGGCTTCGGATCAACTCAGCTTTCATCACTGCGGCCATTTGGGAGTGAACCACTGGATGGAACATCTTTCCCTTGCTCTGTCTTTCCTTCTCTCTGTAAATCTGCCTTTCACATAAACATAACTGTGTCTCTAAAAAAAAAAAAACAATTCTGTAATTACTGTTCACTTGTCTCACAGCTGATCCAATGCCAGAAGTCACACACATGCAGGGTCCCAAGCCCATTGGCAGGAAGCTTGGTGAGAGGCAGAGAAGCCAGAACATGAACCAGAGGTATGAGATGCAGTCTCTGCAGGTAGAGGATTAACTCTTTATGCCACAGCGCCAGCCCTCTACTTTTTAAAACTTTTTTCAGAAACACTCCTACAAGTAACAAAATATTTATTTTGTTTATCAGATAATGGCTCTATTTTGCTATGATTTTAAACAGATATACTAAATTTGATTAGCAGGGATGTTTTGTTCTGTTTTCCTCATCAGCACTTTAAATACATCATGCCACTTTGGCTAACAACAGTTAAATGTACTGTTGTTCCTCTTTTATTACTATGTTCAAAACATTTGTCTTTTAAAAACCTTTTTTTGTTTTAATAATTTTTTAAATTTTCAGTCTGTAGTTTTTAACAGATTCATTGAAACGTAATTTAAACCTTTTATTTCTGTTTGTTCTACTTGAAGACTGTTGAATTCCTTAGAAGTTGCATTTTTCTTTTTATTTGACAGGCAAAGAAGCAGAAATACAGAGAGGGTCCACTCTCCAGATGCCTACGGTAGCCAAGGCTGGGCCAGGCCAACATCTGGTGCTGAGAATTGAACCCAGGTCTCCACACACGTGGCAAGGATCCAGCTGAGTCTTCAGCACGGCCTGTCTGGGCTCACATTCACTAGAAGCTTGAGTCGGGAGCAGAGGTGGGAACTGAACCCACAGGGATTCCCCAAACTATTATAACCACTATGTCAAATATGGGCCTCGAAATGTACAAAGTTTTGGTCACTGTTTCTTTGACTTCGCTTGCTTTGTCTTCCTTGCCCTTGTCCTCTCTATGCTCCTTCTGCACAACATTGGTCTACATGACGTCTTGCCATGGCTCTCTCAGACTCCTTTTTTTTCTTGAATATTTTTTCTGTTTATGAGATTATTACTGCTGGTTGAAGCTTTAACTTATTGGCTGTTTCTTCTACCATCTCAAATCAGCTAACTCCCTCCCACCAGCAGTTTTTCTCTGAGTCATTATACTATTCAAAATTGGAATTTTTTATATTTAGCTTTGAATCTCTTTTTCAAAATCTCTAGTTACTGAGCAAGTGTCATTATGCTGTCATTCAATTCTTTAAGCTTGCCTTCCTGGAATTCTTTGAATACAACTGTAACAACTCCTTCAAAATCTTCATTATTTCCTTCAAAATTGTAGTCTTCCAAGTTCAGCATTTAGGTCAACTTTCATATTCTAACTGCTTTTCTTTTTCCTGATAATGGCAAACACTTCCTCATTTCTATTCCTTACTCAGAACTTTCTATATGCTAGATAATTTTTTTTTGCAAGCCTTTCACACAACACATTGTAGACATTCTGGACCCTATCCCTTGTACTGAGGTTTGTAGTGATTGCTGTTTCACTTGCTTGCTTAGTAACTTCCTGGTACTACATCTGGATATGTTCCATTTGCCATCCATAAATACTGATATCTACACTCAGCAATTTTGTTTTTTAAATTCTGTTCTAACATTTCAAGTTCATTTCCTGGGAACTACTCCCGTGTCTGCATAAATTAATGAACAGGTATAGGTTCTGCTGAAACACAGTCCAAGAAAGATTTCTACTCTCATCCAAGGATCTTGGTGCAGATGCAGAGCATGCTCAGTATTCACATGTTCTCTCTTGGTTTTACCTCCACTGTGCCCTCTTTTGTCTTATCTGTGCACACATACAGCTTCCCAAACCTCCCGTGAGATATCTCAACCACGTGGATCCTAGGTGGCCTTGCACACACGTGTACACACGTGTACACAGACTTCCGGTTAGCGAAAGATGTGTGAAAAGCTAATGGTGGGCCCGGCGGCATGGCCTAGAGGCTAAAGTCCTCGCCTTGAAAGCCCCAGGATCCCATATGGGTGCCGGTTCTAATCCCGGCAGCTCCAATTCCCATCCAGCTCCCTGCCTGTGGCCTGGGAAAACAGTTGAGGACGGCCCAATGCACTGGGACACTGCACCCACGTGGGAGACCCAGAAGAGGTTCCTGGTTCCCGGCTTCGGATCGGCGCGCACTGGCCCGTTGCAGCTCACTTGGGGAGTGAATCATCGGATGGAAGATCTTCCTCTCTGTCTCTCCTCCTCTCTGTATATCTGGCTGTAATAAAATGCATAAATCTTTAAAAAAAAAAAAGCTAATGGTATCCTCTGAAAGCTGGCACTGGTAAATGTCTGACTCGCTTTCGCTTGCTACCAACAGGATGGTGATCTCAGGTTTGCTAAGGGGTTAGACTTCTCAGGTAACAACAGTGCTGTGCGCTCTCTACAAATCAAGGACACTTCCAAAAGTGAAGCTCCTGGACTTTCTGCCAATGATCACCATGACAAAATGGCTGACACAATCAGGGAGGGACAAGCAGTCCGAGACAAGAAAGTTGCTGTTCAATTATTCCTCAGGAATCAGCACTTCTCATTCATTGGATGCCTCTGGTTTATTTCCAGAGTAAAGAGATAGTTGCTTTTGACAATCTGCCTGAATTTATAGTTACCATTTTTTTCTTTCAAAAAATATTATTATTATTATTATTATTTTCATGATCTTTACACAGTTGATTAGAGCATAAAGGGTCAAGAGCTACAGGAAAGTGGGTTAGACTGTTACGGAGTGCAGCCAGTGATTGCTCCTTCACCTCTCCTTGTATACTCCTCCCCTCAAGTCCTAAATCGGCCAGGATGTTGGACACAGGTGAGTCCAATTAGTCTTTTTAGCTACAAGCCCAGTTTCTGTTCCTGCCCAGCCCAATGAGCGCCAATTAACTCCTTAACCCACAACACATAGGTATTCGCTCCTGCCCACCTGTGACTCACCTATCACCTGAGAGGGGACGGTATTGCATAGTTGTGTAACCAATTCCCTCACAAGCCCCTTTAAAAGGTCCGTGAAGCGCGGGGTGCAGGGGGGGCTCACGCTCTTTCTTTCTGGTCAGGTGTTTCCATTACTCCAGCACCTTGACTCTTGGCTGATTCAGGACAGGTAACCCCTGAGCATGGTCCCTGTACACTGCTTTGTTTGGACTTGTGATCTGTTATTTTAGTATGTTCTGTTATCACCAAGCTTGGTTAATAAAGACTCCTTAATAAAACCTTAGACATGTCTGGTGTGATCTCGCTCGCACCCGATAACAAGACCATTGTTTCCACATTTTTTTCTTATTTAGGGGATTTTTTTAAGACTTAATTCTTTATTTAAAGTCAGAGTTACAGAGAAAAACGGGCAAAACAGATGCCACGATGGCCAGGACTGATCCAGGTCAAATCAAGCAGCCAAGAGCTTCATCCGTGTCTCCCACATGGATACCAGGGGTCCAAACATTTGGACCATCTTCTGGTGCTTTTCTAAGGCCATTAGCAGGGAGCTGAATTAGCCAGGAAATGAAGCCATGCCCATGTAAAAGGCCAGCATCACCAGGTAGCATCTTTACTTGTCACACCAAAATGCTGGTCCCTATGGTTCCTTTTAAGCAAGAATTTACTGACCTCCTCCAAACAACAAAAAGTTCCATCTAGAGGTAGTTACTTGGCCTAGACATTAATAAACCAGTAGTTGGATGCAATAACCCACATTTGAGTATCTGGTTTGAGTTCTCTGATACAACTCCCAATACCAGCCACCTGCCAATTCAGACCCTGGGAGACAACTGTGAGGCTGAAATAACCGGGATTGTGCCACCACACAAAGGCCTGGCTGTGTTCCTGGTTCCCAGTCTTGGTGGTTCAGCTCTTGTGGGCATTTTGGAAGTAAACCAGTGGGTGAAAGCTTTGGCTCTCCATCTTCTATGTTTCTATTTCTATCTGCCTGTCCAACTCTTGCACTCTCTCACTTTCTCTCTCACTTTCTCTCTCTCTCTCTCTCTCTCAATCTTTCCTTATCTCTATCTCTCTGCCTTGCAAATGATTTTTTTTTTTAGTTTGAAAATCCCCCTCAGGCATGACTTTTGATATAAGGTCAAGGGCCATCTTATGTCTGCATTGCTTTTAAGCAAAGTACTGCCATGTTTATGGTTTGTCTTCATTTAAATGAGATTCTGAGAGGAAGTAATTTCCAGTTTCATCACCCAGTTGAATAAGACCAACTCAGTGACAACAACAAGTACCAATTAGCTAAATGAAAAGTTCAAGCTGTGAATTTATCTTCAGGGTGAGCGGCAATGATTTGAAGGGCAGCTGTGGGTGGCAAAGCATATAAGCAAGACAAAACTGATGCCCTGGAGGTGGGACCTGTCTGTGTGGTTCCTATGTGTTTATTATAAACTACAGAGAGATGCTAAGGTAAACAGAGGTAGACAGATGACCCATGTAACATACACTTATAATATACACACCGATAACGTGTTGTAAGCATGTATACCTGTGGTTTTTGTATATTTATAGCATATCACTCACTTAGACTGTAATTTGCTTGGATGTGAAACAAGCCACTGAATTAATTTTAACAGACTAATCCAAACAGATGTAACAATCTTACTTACGAGAAAAATTTCATGGATAGAACTAGGAATTTAGAATGTAGCATATTTATTAAGAATTCTCTTAAACATCTTTTTACCATAACAAAAATTATGTGTAGGAAAAGGCAAACAAAGTTAGGTGGTTGCCAAGAAAATTAAAGGTTGACAGTAACTCTTTTTATGTACAATGATTTAAAATAGGGAAATGTTTTAAAAATGTGTTACTACCATATAGTATCGAAAATGGGGAAAAATCTTGGAACCTCTTTACATGCTAGTGGGAGGATACATTTTTCACTAACATGCAGAATTATGTAAATTATCCAATGAATTTTTTTTAAGTACAATCATACATTCTAATGATCCCAGATACTCTCACAAGGTAATTAAGTAGAATCTTGAGAAAGTTCATGGAAAAATACATATTATCGTTTAAATCTACTTTCTCCTGATTTTTTAAAAGTACACACATACTAGTAAAATTCAAGTGAGTGACATACATGTAAATATATCAGGATAACACAGGAGTAACTGAAAAACTCCTAATTCAGAAAGATCTCTAGTAAGTTACTATTTATACAATTTTTAAATGTGTATCACATACTCATATTTATAAACATAAGGAATTAAAGATCAATTGAGGAATGTACTGCAAATACATAATGTCAGTCAACTGTGGAAAGGACATACAGAAAATAGAATCTTGGTAAGAAGTACGGAGGGAACTTTATGTTGTCAGTTTTATAAGCTTAGTCAAAGCTGGAGAGGTAGGAAGGCAGCCCTACAGTTAAAATACCATTTGCGGGACCCGAGTAGCTAGAGTCAAGTCCCTGCTCTGCCAACAATCCCGATTCCTGTCAGTGTGCACTATGGGAGACAACAGATGATGGTTCAAATTCCTGAGTTCCTGGCAGCAATTGGGAGACCTGGATTAAGTCTGAAATGTTGGCTTTGGCCCAGCCCAGCCCTGGTGATAACAGGCATTGTGGAGTAAACCAGGAAAGGGTGACGTTTCTGTGTCTATTTCTCTCATTCAATTAAATAAAAACAAATCAATTAAATTTTTTTTTAAGACAAAAGTGGATCGTGACCCTCATTAATTCTCAATGATAGTATCCTAACATGGGTTATATCCTTTCATCTTATGTTTCTGGGTTGTTTTTTTTCTAATTCAACTTTTTTTTTTTTTTTTGGAAAGGCAGATTATACAGAGAGAAGAAGATAGAAAGGTCTTTCATCTGGTCCACTCCCCAAGTGGCTGAAATGGCCAGAGCTAAGCTGGTCCTAAGTCAGGAGCCTGGAGCTCCTTCCAGGTCTCCTAAGCGGGTGCAGGGTCCTGAGACTTTTATCCATCCTCAGACTGCTTTCCCAGGTCACAGTCAGGGAGCTGTTCATCCATACCTCGGCCATGCCCAGACAGCTCTCATTTGGTTAGGCATTCCACCCAAGCCCCTGCCAGGTTGACCAAATAACATAAGAATATCATTTCATGGCTTCCCAGAACTCCATTTCCCTCTTAATTGCTTGTTCTCCTTCTCCTAATAAGCAGTTGTCCGGTTTGCCTAAAAGGATTCCTACTATCCAAATTGAACATGACCCTTGAGGACCATTGCTCTCAAAATCAGATGTTGAAGGCCAAACCCCTGGCATTTCAGAAAGTGATTGTGTTTGGATGTAGGGTTTTTAAAGAGGTGACTAAGCTAAAGTCTGATGATTTGGGTAAAGCTTATGCCATTGGTGTCCCTCTAAGTGGGAAGACCCCGGATGGAGGGGATTCTCTGCAAGCCCGGATGACCTCAGAGAAAACAGCATAGCCAAAACCTTGACCCTGGTCTTCCAGTCACCAAAACTGTGCTTAAGCCTCACAATATTTGGCATTTTTTATGTCAACCCTCACAAGTGAGCACAGATTAGAAGAGTTCCAGAAATCCATGTTTTAGGGAATATGGATGTTATACATTAGGTAATTACATAATCTACTCATAAAAGAACCGTAACTGTCTTTCATATGTAATATCCAGAAAAATGCAGTGAAGCAAAAATGCACGGAGTATCTATACTTCTCCATTTAGTTCTACGAGCCAATTAATTTTTCCAGAATTAAAATTTTACAAGAAAAATGATTCCTGCTTCTCCTTGCATTTTTAACTTATACTGCAATAACCAAATTGCTTTTTCTTTGACAAGATTTAAGCTGAATTACGGATCAAATTATTTTCTGAGTTGCACTATAATATGGAATCAAGTACACAAAACTTACGTAAAATAAATATAGTGTATTCCAATCAATATCAAATTTTAGAATATAACGACAAATAATTTGGAAATGTCTTACACTTTCAACATAAGACATTATATAAACTTACAACACATCAAAAATATACACGGTTCCCAACTTAAAAATGATTCGACATCATGATTTTTTTACTTTATTATGACTTGAAAGATGTTGAATTCAGTAGAAACTAGACGTTGAGTTTTAATCTTTTTCGGGATACAAATACTTTGTAATATTCTGGTAATATTAGATAGAAGCAGTGAGTCCTATTTCCCCATTCAGTCATATTACCACAAGAATAAACAGAATTTTACATCAAATTGAGTTGCCGAGTTGCGATTTTGGGCAGCTTAAATGTATTAAATATATTTTGAGCTTCTAGTTTCAACTTGTGGGTTTACTGTGCATAATTCCAACACTAATCGAGAACCATTCATACATAATATGACCTTCCATTTTATCAGAATTCCTTTATCTCCCCTTCTGTTGGCACTCATTGAAATCATCACTGCTAAGAATATAATTCTTGGGGCCAGCGTTGTGATATAGTATGCTATACCTCAGCTTACAATGCTAGCAACCCATATGGGTGCCAGTTCAATTCCCCCTTCCAATCCAGCTTTCTGCACACGGCCTGGGGAAGCAGCAGAGGATGGCTGAAGTTCTTAGCTGCCTGCACCGATGTGGGAGATACAGACTATGCTCACTCAGCTTCACCCATTGAAGCCGTTGGTGGAGTAAACCAGTAGATGGAAGATCTTTCTCTCCTCTCAAGATCTAAATAAATAACTCTTAACAAAAATAGTTTCATTAATTGTTATATTTAGACCAGAATCACTTTGGTCTTTTTTTTTTCTAATCATCCTTTAGCACATGGTAATAACATATTTGTGCCTCCACTTTTTTTCTATTATCTTCTCAGCTACCACACCTTTTGAATTGGCCATTGAGATAGTTTCTGGAAAAATAACTGTTGATGTCACTTGCATTACAAATATTGAGGGCTAAACACATTTTTAACTGTTTAATGCCTGCCTGTACAATTGTATTGTTTCAGGACTGATCTATGGTATCATTAAATGTACAAATTATCTTCAAGAGAAAGTAGCATTATTTATTGAAGAATAAATTAAGGTAAAAACAAACTGAGTACACTATCCCTGTTGTGCTCAGTAGACCAGAAAGTAGCAGTATGAGATTTTCAAATTATAGTGAAAAAAATTTCTTCCTTAAACTCTGTCCTTGGGACCTGTGCAATGGGTCAGCCAGTGAACCTGACACTTGCTATATCAGCATCTCATATCAGAGCCCTAAGAGGAACCCTGGTTCCCAAGCTTCCAAACACCTCCCTAAGGGAGCACCAGGGGAGGTTGTGAGCAGTGGACAACATTTCAAGTGTTCCAGGCCCTGTCACCTAGGTGTGAGACGACCAGGATGAGACTCTTGTCTCATGGCTTCTGCCTGGTCCAACTCTGACTGTTGTGGCCATCCAGGTAGTGAGACAATGGACATAAGATTGCTTTCTAACCACCTTTCAAGTAAATGAAATACATCCTTTTTAAAAGTTTATATTCATACATTTTTACAAATGCCTCCTCCTTACCTAAGTTATTAGTCTTGATAAAATGACAGGGCAGAACATCAGGTAATCAAAATGTAAAAAGATATGTTCTGATTTTTTTCTTCTGCCTGCGATTGTTATTTCAGCGGGAACCTCTTACTTTTGTCTTCTTGAATACAGTTAGATTTCATTTCTCTGCTATCACCACGTTGTTTTTAAAAACCACATACTGATTTAGCTTCCATGCCTTACAGTTTTCAGTGGTGGTATAATTCCTCATTTATCCTCCGTTTTTTTACATTAATCTATTTACATCTATAGAAAATGGACCTGCAACCATGGTAATAACACCTGTCTGAATTCTCTGAAAAACATGCTTTTACAGCTAAGAACAGTATTATGTTCATGCTCGCTTACTGGCATTTTAGTATATGAAAGCAAGACTACCATTATTTACAAGCGTCCTGTTACTTGCTTGAATAAACAGAGAAAAGTTTGTTAATTATATACTACAAATGTGGAAAAGAAATTCTTATTTCTTTCAAATCCCTCTTCTTTCCCACAACTACTTTTAAAGCAAGACAACTTTATGTGCTTCCTTAGTCATAATAAATGTATATTTGCTATCGTATCTTATATGCTTTAAACATGATCATTAATTTTTAAAAACTCTGTGATCAGAAGTACATTTACCTATTTCAGTGTAGCAGTTCTAACATGATAAAATTTTGCCTTGGCTTTTTTTTGTGTCTCTAATGCAGCACATATTCATTAAAACTCTACAAAATGAAAGGTTCTGAAAACATTGGGAGATACAAAGATAATTGACGTTGTTCCTGTCATCTGTGGTAGCAAATGTAACACCTTACCTTTCTGTCACTATGCCTAAATGTGTGTGAGATAAACTAAAAATAATGAGTAAATTAACTAGTTTCTCAAAACAAATAGGATCCTATACACTTAGTTACTAACTCTGTATGAGAACAACCATTTTCCTGATCTTTGTTACCAATGATGTCTGGGGCCTCTTGCAGTAGCCTAGGGAATCAACTTGCAACTGCCAGAATCCCTTATCATGGGTTCCAATTTGTGTCTGGCTGCTCTACTTCCCATTCAGCTCCCTGCTGCTCACTTGGGAAAGCAGTAGAGAACAACCCAAAGACTTGGGACCCTGCACCCGTGTGGGAGACCAGGAAGAAGCAGTTAAGGTAATCTTGCAGGCTGAGACTGAATGGTTTACAGAAGGGAAACAGGAGAAAAACCAATACACTCACCCACATGGAAGACAAAGGCTGGGCTTGTTGGTATCAACCACTGCCTACCATACACATTAAAGCTATGGTGGGGTCCTACATGGCAGGGCTCGACCACAGTACCCACCAGTGAGTGTCAGGGAAGGGAGTGGGCCATGTTAGGCTAACCAACTCATGAAAGAATTGAGTCTGGAAGCACATGTATTCTGTGGGGGATTTGTGGGCCCACCCCTGTGGGACTGCCATACCAGCTGCTTTGCTCAAGGGTTGGCGATAGTGATGGGCTGAGCTAGGCATGAACATGGAACCCCAAAACATTCTTGGGTACTGGGACTAGGAATCCACTGGGCTGGTCCAAGTGGTAGCACCCACAGACATACCCAAGAATTGGTTGTGGGTCAGGCAGAGCCACCACATCTACTAGCACACACAAAGGCTGAGAATGGGGACAAATTGTGCTGGATAAGGGCCTACCGCCAATGGCACATGTGAGTTGTAGGTCTGGATGTTGGCATGATGGGGGAGCTTGGGGAACTCTTCTGGTGGGCCTTCATTCCCACTGGTGAGCACGTGAGTCAGGGCTGGGAGTTGGGGAGGAGGATTAAGATCAGGCAGAGCCAGGCCAAACTACAGCACACTGGCATGCACGGTAGCTAGGATGTGGTGTGGGCCATGCCACACTAGGCTAGGCTATCACACCAACCAGTTTGCATGAAAGCCAGGGACTGGGGCAGGCTGGGCAGAGCTAGGCTATGGCACCCACCAGCAAGAGTTGGGACTGCGGGAGGACCAAGTCAGGCCAGCATGCAGCACCCCAGCAAAAGCCAATCTGGGTAATGCCTTACAACAGGCTGGGTCAGAGCATCCACACACATGTGCAAAATCTGTGGCTTGGGGCGGGGGGAGCCTGGAGGATGCCCCTGATGGTCTGAGATTAACACTGGTGAAATGAGAGCTGGAATGGGGGTGGCAAACTGGGCTGGACAGTATCCACTGTCATGGGTGTGGACAGTGTCTTCTGGGGTGTTCCAGACTGGGCTAGGCTCTAGCACATGCTGGTGCTCACAAGAGCCAAGGTGGCTGTAAGACAGGCTGGACTATGTTTCTGGGAGTGGTCCTGTTGAACAATGAGAGATCTGGGTCTGGGGGTGGGTCAGGCAGGACTGGGCAGTAGCCCCCAACAGTAAGAACTGGAATGGATATGGGTTAATTGAGAAAGGCTGCTGTACCTGCCTGGGCAGGAAGTGGACCAAATCAGGCTGGGCAAAGAAACCACCAGTGTACAGGAGATCTGCAACTGAGAAGTGAAATGGGGAACTCCTCTATCAGGGCACAATCCCTTCAGGTGAGTGCAAGAATCAAGGCTGGGAGCAGCCCAAACCAAGCCAGATTACAGTATCAGCTGGCATATATGTGGGTCAGATCTGGCGATGGGGCAGGCTGGGCCAATTCATTGCACTCACTGGCAGATGTGAGAACCAGGATGGGGTGCAGGATGGACTGGGTTAGGTCACAAATCAGCCAGTGAGGTGAGCCCAATAGGAAGTTGTGGGGACTCCCCAACCTGATCACTGCTCCCAATGGTGAACACAAGAGGTGGGACAGGGAACAGGCAAATCTGGGCAGAGCTGCAACACGTGTTGGCCTGCATATGAGCTGCTTTATGGGGAGAGCCAGGCTGGGCTAACCATCTGTATCCATTGGTGCACGCATGAGCCAGAGTAGGTATAGGCCAGATGCACTTTGTCGAAGCTGGGACTGGGATAAATCCTGTCAGGCTGAACCGTACAATCATGTGGAAAGTGCAAGATCCAGTGTGGGTGTGGTCCTGGTTGGGAAATTGTGGGCACCCCTTTGATGGACTGAAACTCCCACCAATGAGCATGAAAATCAGGGCTGGGGTGTGCCTAGCTGGACAGATAGTGGCATCCGTCAGCCTGAGTGTGGGCTGGATAGTGGGGTCAGTTGTGTTGAACTCGACTGCAGCACCCATTAATGTGTATGAGAGCTGAACAGGATAAGGAATGGACTGGACCGTCTGCTACACAAACAAGCACATGCAAGAAGCAGGGTTGTGGCCAGGCCTGGTGGGGGGTTATTGGAGGTTGCCCTGACTAGGCTGCAGTTTGCACTACTGTGCATGAGGGCCAAGGATATGGTGGGCAGAGTTAGGCTGAGCGACAGCATCCATTGGTTTGCATATGAGATGGGTCAGAAGACAGATCTGACTAGATAACTGCAACCACAAGTGTGTATGTAGACTGATGTGGATAATGGACTGAGCTGGACCCTGCAATGGCTTTCACACACAGGAGTCAGATCTCGGGTCTCCTCTGTTGAGGTTTCTTTGGGGACCCCACACCCAACTGGCTCACTGAACTGCTGGACTCAAAACTCCAACCACAGGGAAAACCCCCAGATCCGCGGTCTGAGTGTGGAGTGCATGTGTCAGAACTGGGTCTCCTGGGCTGCCAAGGCCTGTGCAACGGACGGCATGCCCAGATGCTCATGAGGGACATGAGAACCAGTTCACTGAGGCCTCCAAAGGACATCTAGTACCATGGAGGGCAGAACAAATCGGACAACTCTCCTGGTCAAACATTGACAGCAAATATCTGGACGAATCAGACTCATAGTTGGACTGTGTCAGCCAGTGGTCCTTGGAGGGATTTGTTAACCTTGGATCAATGAAATCAACAGCATCTCAGAAATATGAAAACCACTTAAGCAATACCGTCAGAGCGTGTTCCACATAGGGGACCCTGGGAAGACTCTGAGTATCTGTCCCTACAATCCCAGGTACTGACACAATCTCAGTTGGAATACCACGCCATGCCCCCTCCTCAAAAAAATCTTCTCAATTTTTATCTCGTTGGTTTCTAGCACTTTCTTTATTTTATTATTTAGTATTTATGTTTTAGATTTATTTATTTATTTATTTATTCCTTCAAATGCACATTAACTGAGAGATAAGGAGAGACAGAGATCTTTCATCCTCTGGTTCACTCCCCAAAGGGCCACAACAACTACAACCAGGCCAGTCCACAGTCAGCAGAGCCTGGAACCTTCTCATGTGGATGCAGCTGCCCAAGGAGCTGGGCTAGCTTTCTCTGCTTTCTCAAGCACGCTAACAGGGAGCTGGACTGGAAGAACAGCAGTCCTCAAACTGGGTACCCATACGGGATACCAGAACTAGAGATGGAGATTTAACTTGCTGTCCCTTTTTGTTTGTTGGGTGAGGTCATGATGCCCTCAAAGTTTCTGATGCTTCTGGCAGTCAAAATAATGTGTACACTGAGGGCTTGCATGTTTTTGCTATGCTCATAAATCCTTCAAAAGTCCTAAACAGTCCACAGATCGTCTTCAGCTCTGTAAACTCTTCCAATATTTCAGCACTAGATGGAACTCTAAGATGCATTTTGCTGCAAGGCTTTTAACTGTGTGCTGTTTCAGCACCAGAGGAAGGGTCTACCTTAAGATTTTCACAAATCTGCCATTGATGTCACTCAGAGTGAGCAGGCAAAATATGTAGACATCTTGGCATGCCTTCTGTGGACCAGCATAGACCAAAATGGCTTGCCCACAGTCATTAGGCTTGTGGTCATGCAGAAAATGACTCCACCTAGCTCTGGGTGTAAGGGAGAAGGAATCGGCCCCAGGCTCCAATGAAGGGACTTGGTACCCACTTCTCTTCCCCCAACCCTGATCCTGAAGAGGACAGCTACTGTCTTCGTTTTGTGCTGTCCGCATTTGTGAAAGGATCGAGGTGGGATGTCCCACAAACACAAATACTTCTGTGCTGTATCATATTGGAAGCCCACACAGCTCATCAAAAATGGCATAGCACAGAACAGGACAGAGGGAGTACAGAATCACAGATGTGGGCTCTCTGCTGCTAAAGTGGACTCACAACCTGATATCTGCCCGAATCATTACTTTCCACTAGGCAATAGGAGGCACTGAATAGATCTGTGAACAATTACTGATCTGGGATCAGGGACCATATGAATCAGGTAGGTGTTAGGTTTATTGGTCCAGTATTGAGTTTTAAGACACAATCTTGTGCCCACTTTAATGCCTTACTGTCTGGCAAAGGTCGATGGACACGTGCTAAAGGCAGTTTCTTGATCAAACAGGCTGACAGTAAGTAAGTGGGATTATACCTGATGCTCACAGCAACAAAATTTTGTGTGATCTCTTGGGCGCATGTCATGCCTGCGAAAGGCCAGTGACTACACAATACACTGTCAGAATACAGATCTCCATGATAGGGAAGGTCTCGAGGCTCTGCCCATGAGCATTTGGAAAGTGAGCCTGTAAGTCCATCCTGTTCTGAATGCCACTGAAGCAAGTCAAAGCACAGAACTTGCTAAAGTCTGATACACAATTTCCCCAGCACTCAGAAAGGATGAGAGCTGTGGGCAGACTATGCCAAGTAAGAACCTAGCACCCACTGGCATGCCTGAGATCTGGGAGTGGGTCTTGTAGGGAAACTTCAAGAATTCCCCTGGTGAGTTCTAACTCCCGGGGGTGAGCACATGAGTCAGGGCTAGGTGTTGGTCAGGACAGGCATGGATGCTCCACTTGTTGGCAGGTGTGTGGGTTAGTCTTGGGGTGGGTGAGGGTGAGGAATGCAGACTGGACAGGACAGGACCAAATTGTGGCACAGTGACATGTGCAGGAGCCAGGATAGGAGATGAACCATGCTGGACTAGGCTATCATGCCTACTGATTTGCATGAGAGACAGGGATGGGGGCAGGCCTAGGCTGCAGCATTCACCAGCAAGAGTTGGTACAGTGGACAGGCCAGGTCACACTACAGCATTTGATGGCAAAGGCAAAGCTGGGGGATGAGCTGTGCCAGGCTGGATCAGAGCAAGCACCAGCATACACAAGATCTGTGACTAGGAATGTGCCTATCAGGAATTTAAGGGGAGGACCTAGCAAGGCTGAGATTCCCACTGGTGAGCGCCAGAGCCAGAATGAGGGTGGAAATCTGGGCTAGCCCAGTAGGGGGCAGTAGAAGTATTACCCTGCAGGGCCACTACTCCCACTGGTGAGCGTGAGACCTGGCGGAACTTGGGGGCAGACCAGGCTAAGCAGAGAGACAAAACATGTGTTGACCTGAATGTGAGCTGAATGTGTTATTGTTAGAGCCAATCTGAACTAAGTGACTTTATCCACTTGTGCAAGCATAAGCCAGAGTAGGACAAGTGGGTCAGGCTTTGCCACAGCATCAGCTGCAAAATGCCAGGACTGGAGGCAAGTTCTGTCAGGCTAGACTGCAGTACCACCAGTAAAGTGCAAGATCCAGTGTGGGAGTGGTCCTGGTTGGGAAATTGTGGGCACCCCTTTGATGAACTGAAACACACCAGTGAGCAGGAAAATCAGGGCTGGGGTGTGCCTGGTTCTAAGCTGGACTACGTCAACCAATGGACCTTGGAGGGATTTCCTCAATCTTGGAGCAATGAAATCAACAGCACCTCAGAACTATCAAAACTACTTAACCAGCAGCCTCGGAACCTGCTCCACATCAGAGGCCCTGGGATGTCACTGAGTATCTGTCCCCAATCGCCAGGTACTGATACAATAAGGCTTTTGGGAGCTGTCACCTCTTGTTCCTTCTACCCTCCCCTCAGATATAGGGAACAATAGCAACAACAACAAAAAAATTGGAAGCAATTGTCTCCACTTTCCCCCATTTCTTGACCTTCCCCCCATCAGTGGTCCACATTAGAACACATCCTTCTCAACTATGTAAACACCATAAAAACTAAGTTATTTTTAAAAATAAAAATTAAAAAAACTTTCAATCCATCTTGTTCAGAATGTGCCTAGGAAGCAGCAGACAATTACACTAATGTTGGGGTTCCTGCTACCCAACAGGAGACCCAAACGAAGTTCCTGACTCTTGGTTTGGTCTGGCCTGGCTCTGGTTGTTGCTGGCATTTGTGGATTGAACCAGCAAATGTATAAGATCTCTATCTCACACTCTCCTTTCTGTCTCCCTCTATATACCTTCTTCTCTGTTTCTCATTCTGTTTTTCACCCCCTCTTTCTCCGTTTCCCTGCCTTTCAAGTAAATATACCTTCAAAATAAATGCAGAGGACCCAGCATGATGACTCAATTGGCTAATTCTCCCCCTGGCAAGCAATGGATGCCATATGTGTGCCAGTCCATGTCCTGGATGCTCCACTTCCCATCCAGCTCCCCACTTGTGGCTTGGGAAAGCAGTGGAGGGTGGCCCAAAGCCTTGAGGTCTTGCAACCACGGGAGAGACCCAAAGAAGCTCCTGGCTCTTGACTTAGGATTGGCTCAGCTCCGGCCACTGCAGTCATTCAGAGAGTGAACCAGTGGATGGAAGTTCGTTCTTTCCATCTCTCCTTCTCTCTATAAATCTGCCTTTCCAATAGAAATAAATAAATCTTTGGGCCCGGCGCAATAGCATAGTGGCTAAAATCTTCGCCTTGAACACGCCAGGATCCCATATGGGTGCTGGTTCTAATCCTGGCAGCCCTGCTTCCCATTCAACTTCCCACCTGTGGCTTGGGAAAGCAGTCGACCACAACACAAAGCTTTGAGATCCTGTACCAACGTGGGAGACCTGGAAAAAGCTCCTGGCTCCTGGATTTGGATTGGCTCAACTCCAGCCATTGAGGCTGCTTGGGGAGTGAATCAGCAAACGGAAGATCTTCCTCTCTGTCTCTCCTCCCCTCTGTATATCTGCCTTTCCAATAAAAATAAATCTTTAAAATGAATAAATAAATCTTCAAAATAAAATACAGAATGTATAAAACTGAACAACATTGACAGTACTTTCCAACAAAGCACACGATTTCAATTTGACAATCACTTTTAAATTTCCTGACTTACTGTCATCTGCTCAATTTAAAGCATATTACCTTATAGTTTCCTCAAAAGAGGAAATAGTGGGCTTTAATTACTAGGAAAAAAATAATTCTCAGTGACTTCTGAAACAGACAAAATATGCACAACAAATAAATCAGTACATATCAGCAAACACGAAATTTAAGTACAGCCGTAAAAGGATTTTATTTTCCACAAAAATGAATTATGATTTGTCAAAATATTGAACATTATGAAATTGTCTGATATTTGTTTTAGATTATAGTACTGATGTTATTCATTAGAATGTAAATAACATACAAATTATTACCTTTACTGCTATGGCTCCTGTATCTAGAACAGTGTTTAAGTAGAGGCTCAAAAACTATTTTGGTTGCATAAATTAAAACATCATACCTTGGGATGATGCACTATGATCTTTTATAGTACTTAGGACACTTTTTTTTTTATAAAAATTTATTTTTATTGGAAAGGCGGATATACAGAGAGGAGGAGAGACAGAGAGGAAGATCTTCTGCCCAATGATTCACTCCCCAAGTGGCCACAACGGCTGGAGCTGAGCCGATCCGAAGCCAGGAGTAAGGAGCTTTTCCGGGTCTCCCATGCAGGTGCAAGATCCCAAGGCTTTGGGGCCGTCCTCGACTGCTTTCCCAAGCCACAAGCAGGGAACTGGATGGGAAGCGGGGCTGCCGGGATCAGAACCAGCACCCACATGGGATCCCGGAGCAAGGCAAGGACTTAACCACTACGCTATTGCGTCAGGACACTTTCAGATTAATGCCACTCCAGACACAAAAATATACTATGATACATTTCAAAAGTCATTTGAAAATCTAAATTGTTTCCCTTTTTCAGGTACAAAATTTTTTTTTATTTTTTTATTTATTTTTTTTATTTTATTTTATTTTTTTTTTTTTTAAAGATTTTGTTATTATTGGAAAGCTGGATATACAGAGAGGAGGAGAGACAGAGAGGAAGATCTTCCATCCTATGTTTCACTCCCCAAGTGAGCCGCAACGGGCCGGTACACGCCAATCCGATGCCGGGAACCAGGAACCTCTTCCAGGTCTCCCACGCGGGTGCAGGGTCCCAAAGCTTTGGGCCGTCCTCAACTGCTTTCCCAGGCCACAAGCAGGGAGCTGGATGGGAAGTGGAGCTGCCGGGATTAGAACCGGCGCCCATATGGGATCCCGGGGCTTTCAAGGCGAGGACTTTTAGCCGCTAGGCCACGCCGCCGGGCCCTTCAGGTACAAAATTAAACATTTATGTCATAAAAAGACTTGTGCTTTCTATGGTTCCTATTCACCAGCGCACAGGGCTTACAGAAACAGGAACCAGATCTGTGGAGTTGTTATGTTCGTTTCGGCCATGAATCAAAAACAGCATGACTGTCTTTGAGGAAAAGGAATTAAGTTACAAGGTGATAACACAGCAGTGAATTGTGGTTAAGAGTGGAGAAGGACAAAGAGGCAGCAGATTTTTAATCACAGGCTTAAAGCTTAATCGTAAATTTCTGCAGAGAATTCCTCTAATAATTGCTTTTAATTTTTCTGTCACTTGTCTTTCCTGTTTTTAGCAATACTCATTACGGGAAGATTTTAAATTTAAAGCAATTGTGCATATTGAATTCTGCATTGCCTCAATTTTCATTCCATTATATTCTTTTAATAGTGTAATGAATAATGAATCCTGATACATCCTGTTATTAAATATTTGACGAGTCATACACAACTTTTGAAACCCTAGGGCCTATTATTTTGGTGTTCTTTTTAATGCATCTTATAGCTTTTATTGTTTTTATAATATCAGTTTTACAGCTAATTTATTCTGCCAGCACAATAGCTTATTAAAATGTTTTGAGACAGTAAACATTGGAGATGTACTGTTATGCTATATATATATAGCATACAAATAGTTTAATTACTTTAAGAAAAGTGGTTGGATGTTAATTGTTTTAAA
Source organism: Ochotona princeps (assembly GCF_030435755.1). NCBI lineage: Eukaryota > Metazoa > Chordata > Mammalia > Lagomorpha > Ochotonidae > Ochotona > Ochotona princeps. The sequence goes on from NC_080837.1 coordinate 51,170,314, forward strand.
ATGAGCGAATTCATTCAAAATAGTTCAATTTGTTGGTTATATGAAGAACTATAACATTAAAATAAGATCGAGTATTCCATATAATTCTGCACCCACCCAAAAAAAAAACTGTCAGCAACAAGTCACATATTTTTTGTATTGGACCCAAAAGGATTGTAATCTAGCTATTAGTCCCAAGTTATCACACCTTATTTATAAATATTATATTGATACTGGATCTACTGTATCTGAAAGTACTTAAATTTAAACTTAAACTTACAGTGGCTTTCTTTTTTTTTTCTTATAAAGATTTATTCATTTTTTATTACAGTCAGATATACAGAGAGGAGGAGAGACAGAGAGGAAGATCTTCCATCCAATGATTTACTCCCCAAGTGAGCCGCAACGGGCCGGTGCACGCCGATCCGAAGCCGGGAACCAGGAACCTCTCCGGGTCTCCCACACGGGTGCAGGGTCCCAATGCATTGGGCCATCCTCCACTGCCTTCCCAGGCCACAAGCAGGGAGCTGGATGGGAAGTGGAGCTGCCGGGATTAGAACCGGCGCCCATATGGGATCCCGGGGCTTTCAAGGTGAGGGCTTTAGCCGCTAGGCCACGCCACCGGGCCATACAGTGGCTTTCATATGATACACAAAATTATCTTGATCACAGTATCAGATCTTCTGCTACCAGGGAATCAGACTTCTGTCCTGCTTTTTTAGCCATCCATAAAGTGGTGCATCTTTGCACTGAAAAGCAGTAGCTGAGAGGTGCACACATCATTTCTGCTCACACTCCATGACACCTTCAACATATAGCTATACCTCCCCACAAAGGGAACTACCATGTGGTCTATTCTGACCAATATTTCCCAACTAAAAATTATGAAAATAAGTAATAATCATTTCCATAAAAGTTCCTTTTTAGGAAACAGGTGTTGTGGAACAAAAAGTTAACCCACAATCTGTGATGCCAGCATCCCGTATTGGAATGCCAGTTCAAATCCCGCCCAGCCCACTTCTGGTCCAACCAGCTGCTAAAAAACCCAGCAGAGGCTGGTGCGATGCTTCCAGTGCAGCAGAAGGGGCCCCTGCTTCCAAGGCGGGAGACCTAGGTGGAGATCTTGGCCCTTCGCTTTGACTCGGCGCTGCCCTAGTCATTGTGGCCATTTGGCGAATGAACCAGTAGATGGAAAATCTCTAGTTCTCCCCCAGTGAACAAAGCCGCCTCTTGTGGCACCAGTGTCCCATATCACAGTGTCAGTTCACACCGTGGCTACTGAGACCGCAGTGAAAGATGGCCCAAGTACCTGGGGTCGTCACACTCGCTTGGGAGATGCGGATGATGTTCCAGGCTCCCGACTTGCGCCTGGTTCATTCCTGGCCATTATGGTCACTTGATGAATCAATGAATAAGCAACTGGACATTCTTTCTCCCTTTCTCTATAACTCGACCTTTCAAATTAAATAAATAAATAAATAAATTTTCCACAATTTACTCTTCATTTTAAAATTATACTTTGCCTCTAGATGACTGGCAACTGGAGACCAGTGAGGGTGGAAGTCTTTCTGGAGCCTCCCTTCATTACTCCTTTTATACTCTTTCCCCCAAGCCCTTTATCCAAACAATAGGATGCCAATGAGCTCGATTAGACCAGGTGCTTTTAGCCGCAAGCCCAGTTTCTGTTACTGCTCAGCTTAACGCGTGCTAATCAACTCCTTGGCCCACAATGCCTTACAAAAACAAAGTGATAGAAAGCATTTGAATTTTTCAGTAACAATGTCAAAATTATACACAGTAATAATACTCAATGGAGTGAAGCGATACTAACTAGCTAGTTACAAAAGTTATCACTAGCAGGCAGCATGGTATCACAGCGGGTATACTGCGGCCAATGACACCGGCATCCCATATGGGTATTGGTTTATGACCCAGCTACTCCATTTCTAATCCAGCTCCCTATTAACGGCCTTGAAAAAGTAGCTGAAGAAAATCCTTGTTTTTGAGGCCCCACCATCCATTTGGGAGACCTGAAAGAATTTCCTGGCTCCCGGCCCTTCACAGCCCAGTCCCAGCCACTGCAGCCCTAATGGGAGAGAGCAAGTGGAAGCCCCAGCCCTCTAGCCCTCCCTGTCTCTCTGTAACTCCGAACTGCAAACAAACAAATCAATCTTTAAAAACAAAAAACACAGGCACTTATATTAAGACCATCTTTTAAAAGACTAGTATTATGACACAGTGGGTTAAACCACATGATGTCAGCACCGCACACAGGCACAGCTGGAGTCCATGACTGCCCCACTTCCACTCCAGCTCCTTTCTAATGCACCTGGGAAATCAGTAAAACGTGGCCCGAGTTTTTAGGCCTCCAACCCACGAGTTCCACATTCCCGGCTTTAACATGACCCAGCCCCAACCACTGTGACTATTTGGGAAGTGGACTAGTGATTGGAAAGTCCTCTCTTTAATAGTGCGTTAGGGTTCAATTCTATACAAAAGAATTTATTATATGAATCTACTTCTTCTGAGTAAATGTTCCCAAAAGTTGCCATGGATATGCAGATGAAGTCGGCTTGCTACACATTTAACACAACAAAAGACCTTCCAAGGTAGAATTTCCAAGCCTAAGAGACCAAGTTCTGCCAAGCAGTTCTTTTTCCTTGACTTTTTCTTCTCATTTTATAAAGATAAATTAAAAAGTGGGTGGCCAGGCAACAGAAATTTTGGGGTCAGGTAACGGAAATATGGGTGAATCAAAGGAGCCAGCTGTTGGCAATTGAAGGCCGGGCTGACAAAATCAGCATCCCGAAAATTACCCCCAGAGCAAAGCATTCAGCCAAGCTTCCAGTGAGTGGGGTCTCACCTTCCTCACAAATTCAAAATGGGCGGCTTGACCCTGCAATTCCTATGCCTCAAGGTCAGGTACCAGCAAACGCTACCCGAGCTAGGAGCTCCGCAAAGACGCGAATATCCTCTAACACAGAAACCAAACCAAAGGGTGAACATCTCAGAGCACAAACTGAGGGTGCCCACCACTGGGCGAAATCCAAAACCACAAATCAGGACAGGAAATCTCAGAGCCCACTGGCTCGGGCGCCAAATCTCAGCCCCAATTTTACCTGAGATCTTCAAGTCCTGAAATTTTGAAATCTTGAAGTCGCTATTTTGAAGACCTGAGGTTTTGAAGTCTCTGTTTAGTCCTGCCAGCAAGCCCCGAGGTCACCAAGGGTGAGGCAGACGGTGGCCTTCAGCCGCAAGAACCACCAGAGACAAGCTGGTGAGGAACGTCCGCTTTGCACACAGGTTACAGATATTCAAGGGTAAGGAAGGGGCGGGCAGGAGGGAGCCTTCCGGCAGACACCACGCCCACCAAAGACGCTGTAATTGGCTGTAGGACACGTCTGTTTCCCTAGATCTTCCAGTCATGTCTGAGGTCATGTTCCCGGTGTACTCCCTTTGACCTCCTGGCCAAGTTGGAGGTCACACTCCAGGCATCAGCCTGAAAGCTGCGCCTCAGGCCATGGGGGGGATAAGCTTTAGGCCATGCAGACAGGCAGCAGGGCAGGGGCCTGGGGGGATGGCCCACACAGGGGGAGATACACAGAGAGAACACAACTGTAAAAGGAACCAATCTTCCTGTAAAACTGATATTGCCAGCAACAGAATGTAGAAACTAAATAACCAGGATCCAGATGACCAGGCTGAGCTACTGTTCAAAGCCACCGGATGCCATTCTGGCAGAAGTCGGTTGTTCATCACTCACGTCACAACCTTCTGATATGTACTCCTCAATAACCTGTGTGAGAGCTGATAAGAACACTGAACCACATGACTTCTGGATTTCAGATTAACTATTTACAACTCTTACAAGCAAAATTTTTACCAAAAATTATCAAACGTTCATCAGATTACACCACACACATTCTGAATGAGTTTGGATATGCCAAAAATGACACAAGTTAAGTTTTGGATAGATCAAATAAAAATACTGTATTTTTTAAAACATGCAACAAAATTAACCGGAATCTGTATAATTTCACAAGCTATCATGTGTTCAGCTGAGCACAGAAATAGATTATAGTAAGAGCCTGGTGGATACTTACTCATCCGGCTCTAGGAAACAGATCGTTTTCATCCTGATATACGTTACATGTTGTACATTTTTAAGAATTTATGGGCCTGGCATGGTAGCCAAGTGGCTAAAATCCTCACCTTGCATGTGTCGGGATCCCATATTGTTGCACCCACTTGACCGCTAAAACAGAATGTTACACTCACCAGTGACAGTCGCAACAAAGTTTTTTTATAAATGACCCACCAGCCAGGACCAACACCCCTTACCAGAGTGAGGCGCAAATGGCCCATTCACAGGGTTTTTATAGGGGTAGTTTACAACAGCTCCAAAGGAGCAATCTACAATAGCTTGCAGGGTGTGGGAGGAAAGACAGCACATTGCTTGTTTATCTCGGCTGGGTAGCCATCCTCTGCCTCTTCTCAGTTCTGAGCGCAGGCCTTGGTGCCATCTGTGGCAAACAGACTCCAATCTTGGAGTTATCTGCGGGTTAATTAGGCTGGGGCCTTGATTTATGGTGATTGGGGGGGTGCACTGGCATTAAAGATCATGTCTGCCATTAGTTCTGCAAGCTCACACAGTTTCTTAGCCAAGCAAGTAAAGCAGAAGTTACAAAAGAGAAAAGAATTGCAGTTAGCAATGAGCCATGGGGGCCAGTTCCTATCCCTGCTGCTCCACTTCCATCCAGCTCCCTGCTTGTGGCCTGGGAAAGCAGTAGAGAATGGTCCAAAGCGTTGGGGCCCTGCACCTGTGTGGGAGACCTGGAAGAAGCTCCTGGCTCCTTGCTTTGAAACAGCTTAGGTCTGGTCACTGTGGTTGCTTAAGGAGTGAGCCAGAGGACAGAATATCTTTCTCTCTGTATCTCCTTCTCTCTTGTGTGTGGGTCTTTCTAAGTAAATAAATATTAACAGAAAAAAGAAAGAGAAAAAGAAAGAAGAAACAAAAAGAAAAGAAGGAAGGAAAGCAAGAAAAGATGGAAAAAAGGATGGAAGGGAGAAAGGATTTTTCATGAACTTAAAAAAAAAAGAGTTTGTTTTCAGGCTTATCTTCTCCGTAAGAATATAACTAGAAGCTTATGTATTTTCTCCAGGCTGAAAATGCTGCATTACTCAGATACAGAATCAATTGTTATCACTTTGCGGTAGAAAATGTCTTTATGAGTTGTTTTAGAATAGTTAAGTTCTATTGCAAACAGTTATTACCCTGACTGAAAGAAGAAATTAATGTTCATGATTTAACTGTTGTTTTTTTCTTGAATTTCTGTCTTATTTCAGTGCCATTGTTGGCTTATTTAAAATTTTTTGCACTTTATGTCATAGGACACATCATTAACTTGTCAGTTCCATTTCAGTTATTTAAAATAGTGTAAGGGATATATGCTTAAGACTGATAAGTTATAGTGTAATTGGGTATAATTTTTTTCAATTGCTTGAGTTAAAAGGAAGAGCCGAGCATTTCCAAATGGACCACACTGTGAGATACAAACATGCTAACACAGCTAAATAAGGCCTCCTAAAAGAATGAAAAGAAAACATACATAGACTACATTAAACCAGAGTGTCAGACTATAAACCTTCCCTCTTTCACTCATTGGCTGTGCCTTCTGGTAAATTAACTTCTATGCACCTCAATTTCTATAACATCAGGATGGAAATAACAGTAATATTAGCAGAGAGCATTTGAGAATTGTTACAGGGATTAAACAGTAAATATAGAAAATGACTTAGATTATTGCCTATGCACAAAACCATAAGTTATTATTAATAGCTTCATATGCATGAAATTAATTCATATGCATCACAGTATCCAATTAAAAGCATAATTTTATTTTTCTGTCTCAACTTTAATGATCATGCAAATGCATAGTACTTAATGTTTTTAGAATTTGTCTTTAGAGCAAAATTAAAACATATTATATATTTGTCCACATACATACTTTTAAAATAATAAATACACTAGCTATACTCAAAGTATAAACACAGTTCAACCAACTGAAAATAATTTTAGTACATTCATTACATTTAATATATTCAATCTTTTTATTTGACATCTCATCAAAGACAAAATGACAATGTTAACTAGATGTTTTCAAATAGTATAGGGAGTATTTTTCTTGCACTTAATTCAGATCCTTTTTAGATAATTATTTTTCTTTGGCCTAAATGAAAAAGGACTTTATAGAGCTTATGACTGATTGCATTGACTCTGATCCTCCTAATCATTAACTGTTGAGATGCTAGGGTGTTTATATGCTCTTCTAGAAGTTAAATACGTTCTCAGACTCATCAAATACTTGTGCACACCTGTCAAATCCAGGGTATCTTTTGGGTTTCAGAAAAATTATCTGTAGAACTTTATAAAAGTGAAGATAGCATTATGGAACCACCACTCATGACACTGGCATCGCTGTTTCCGATCCTGCTTCCTGCTAACATGCCTAAGAAAGTAGCAGACGATTGCTGGAGTACTTAAGCCCTATATAGGAGATTAGGTTGGCATCCTGGCTCCTAACTTCAACCTAATCTGTCCCTCGATGTTATGGCCTTTGGCTTTGGGGGAATATATCAGTAACTGCAAGATCTTTCTGCAAGATTCTCTCTCTCTCTCTCTCTCTCACACACACACACACACACTCACACACCATTTATATGAACAAAATCAATTTTTACAAGATAAAAGAATGTTGGGCCCTGTGTGCTAGCCTAGTGCTAACGTCCAGGCTAACATTCTGGCCTTGCATGCATTGGGATCTCATATGGGCACCAGTTTGTATCCAGGCTGCTCCTCTTCCCATTCAGCTCTCAGCTGTAGCCTGGGAAAGCAGTAGAGGAAAGCCAAAACCCTTGGGATACTGCACCCTCATGGGGAATCCAGAAGAAACTCCTGGATCCTGGCTTTGGATCAGTTCAGCTCTGGCCACTGCGGCCACTTGGGTAGTGAACCAGCAAGTGGAAGATCTTTCTCTCTGTCTACCCTTCTCTCTGTAAATCTAATTTTCCAATAATAAATAAATAAATCTTAAGAGAAAGAGTGCTGTGAAAACAGACACACATTGTAATACTCAGCACTTACCAGTTCCCTCAGATTAGCAACGTCATATAAACAGAAACTCTAACAAGTACAGTTTCTGATCTGTGAAAGAGCCCAGGAGATACTTTTTAAATTATTCATTTTTATTTGAAGGACAGAGAGTCATGGCACGAGCTCTTTCAAATACAGGTTCATTTCCCAAATACCTGCCACAGCTGGAGCTGGGCCAGGCCAAACCTGAGAGCAGGATATCCCATCTGGTCAACCCACATGGCCAGTGCTTTGAGTCCTGGCTACTCCACTTCTGATCCAGCTCCCTGCTAAGGCACACTGTGGCAAAGCAGAAAGAGATGACCCAAATGCTTGATCTACTGCTGTTCATATGGGAGACCCAGATGGAGTTCCAAGATCCTGGCACCTAGCTGCAGCCTTGTCCAACTCCTGTCACTGCCCTGTTTGAGAATGAACCAGCAGGTACAAGATCTCTCTCTAGCCCTCCCTCTCTGTGTGGTGCCCTATCTTTCAAACAAGTGAATGCTAAAAAATAGAAAGAAAAATTATGATTGTAAGAACATCCAAACATGTTGGACAACTCCTTCCTTTTATATGTGAAGAAGCTGACACTGTAAAATAGCACACAAGAGCAGAGGTATGCCAAAGTCATTGCCTTCAGGCAAGAAAAGCTTCAGATTGCTATTCTCCACCTGTCACTGATCAGTGTGTGCAGGGTTCCTGTCCTCAAGGTATGACCAAGTTACTAGAAAACTTGCTTCTTTTTAGTGGGTTATTAGATTTGATTCAACAGGTATTATCACAGTCTTTTATAAAGTTGTATTGAGATGTGCAGAAGGTGCTATCTTCAATTCCACTAAAGATTTAGTACTATTAATAGACAAAAAAGAGGGAGAGAAGAAAATTGGTGATATCCATAGCTCTATCTGGCATTTGTGATAGAATCATTATTTTATCCTGATTAAAGAAATTGCTCTCCTTTGGTCAATCTGCCCCAGCTATTATCCGAGAACATCTAATCAAAAAGTGCTGGGTGACATGTTCTAACAAGAAAAGAAGATATTGGAAGTTATTAGAAGATATTGCTTGACTATTTACAGTAAGAGAAAAAGACAAACTGAAATAAGGTATTCTTCAAGCCTGGTATAAATCTTGAAAGACTGATCATTTTAATCTTTTAATAAATCTGAATATTTCATGGTCCACTTTCATTTTATTTCACTCTCAGTGACAATTAGAAGATAATGTTTTCATAGGAGTAAAGAAGAGAGTTAAGTTTCTACCCTTTGTACAGTATGTGTGTTAAGCCTCAGGATTCAGTAGGGAGCTTTTACTTACTGTTCAATTGCTATTTTTGAAGCCGAAATTTCCATTTAATTACCTTAATCTCCAATTCTATTTGTTGATATAAATTCAACTACAGAAAGGAAATGAATTAGGGAACAGTTAGAAGGAAGAGAATTTCCATATGTCCCTGACTGCAATCACAAACATTTATTACTATTTAACAAGATCCATTTGCATCCCTCTAAAACTTTTAAAAATAGAGATAAACAGTGTAATGCGCAAAGTTTAACCAGCACTGCAACACTAGCACCCCAGAGCAGGATGCTGATTGGAGTCCTGCCCCTCTGCTTCCAATGCAGCTTCCTAGCCATGCATACTGGGAGATGGCAGGCAATGGCTGGGCTCACATATGAAATCTGGATAGAGCTGTGGGTTCCCGGACTCAGCTTTTCCTAACCCTGAATAAGACAGGCGCTTTGGGTGGGAGTGAACATGTGGCTGGAAGATCTCTCTGTGTCTCTTTTGCTCTGGCTCTGAGTTTCAAGTAGATGAAAATTAAGTGTTTTAATTAAGATGTATATTTAACTGCCAATAACACATAACATTAATGTCGCTGTCCCGCAGCGATGGACTTGGTGCACGGAGCCGATAATAACACACGTGGACCCTGACTGATGGTCAAAGCCGAGGTTTATTAGTAGCATCAGACTTTATACTCTGAGGGTCATATAGGATAAGGGAGGAAGTGCTGAGCTTATCAACAAAACCATTAATGCTTGTTTGGAACTCCTTTTGTCTTGTATATTCCACCAGGTGTTCTCATATACATATGCAGATGATATCCAATAAGGTATACAAAAGGTAGCCATTTGGTTATTCTCCTCCAAATATTATCCAACCAACTGTAGCCCTGTGCTCACTGACCTTTTCGGGTCACAATGTTCTCCTACACATTAATATTTAAACATGACTGATAGAAACACTTTGCCACTCTTTGCCTTTCTAAAATAGGTGCTCTACCATGCCCCTCCTTCATGGAACTTTATAGAGATTACTTCCCCCCAATTCAAGCAAAGGCGAGCAATATCTTTAGGAATAATAACAACTCTGATTGCAGCTTTAATTTTCACCACCGTATGTCATGGAAGAGTATAGAATTTAAAAAAGAAAGGGGAGGGCATATTTGTCTGATTCTGAAAGAGGGCTTAGGGATTCAGGATGTGTAGGAATTTGCCCCTCACACCTGTTAGAGTTCTTGGCAGAAAAAGTCTGGAGCTAGGAGAGGGGAGTGGTGAGTGGACAATCTGAGAATTCAGAGCCAAAACCCAAGTCACAGGGACCCCTTCAGCCCGTGTAAGTTACTGCTTTGACCACTGTGCTGGGGCCTGACCCTAACTATATCTAGCAATAAGATGATACAGCTGACAAATCCCAGTGATACTCAGGATTGATGGTTTGCAATTCTCCTCTCATTTCCAAACCATGGTATTACTTCCTTCATCAAGGCTTAGAAAGGAGTTGTCTGTCACTATTCACTGAGTACTCGGTCAGCAGTGCTACAAGATAGAATCTCAAATGATTGCAGCCAGGGTTAAAGCACAGATAAGTGTCACACAGAGAAAAGAACAGTACATGATTTGAAGTTGCTGAGAAGAGAACCTGCACACCAGGATCAAGGTGTACAAGATTTGTTTGTAACAAAACAGGAAGCATATACTTGATTCAGTTGTTGCAATACATCGATTTCTCTCTCTCTCTCTCTCTCTCTCTCTCTCTCTCTCTCTGTCTCTCTCTCTTTTTCCCAGCTGGGGATACAAACCAGTGCGCACAAGAGATACCAGCACTTTCAGGTAGAGGATTAGCCAGTCGATCTATTGCTCTGGCCTCTAATTTCATGCATCTATTTCATTGCATCCTTCTAGAAAATTGATTCCACAACTCTCACCAACAGTGAGAGTTACTTTGGTTCATGTTACTTTGGTTCATTCCTTAGTGGGAGGACTCCAAATTCTTCTCTGTGGAGTCTGATTTACTGAAATCTGAGGGCACGTCAGAGGATCATAGAGACATTCACTTAAATAGAATACAGAAATACAGGGAGCTGGTGCAGCGGCAGAGCACGCTAATCTTCCTGCAGCACCGATATCCCTTAGGGAATCCAGTTCTTCTCCTTTCTGCTCCACATCCAATCCAGCTCTCTAATATTGCCTGGAAAAGCAGTGGAGATCGGCTCAATTCCTTGAGCCTCTACACCCATGTGAGAGACCCAAAAGAAGCACCTAGCTCCTGGCTTCAGATGGGTTCAGCTTGTCTTTCTGGTCATTTAGGAACTAGTGGACAGAAAGCCTTCGTATATCTCTGTAATAATTTCCTCCCTCTCTCTCTCTGCCATTCATGTGAAATAAACCTTTTAAAAATTCAGAATGCTACCCAATTCTGAGCTTCATTAATCTTCTACCCACTGTCTGTGCATGTAGTGTGTTCAAGTGGCTTATATTTCAAAAAAATGTTGATGTACCTCTACTTTATCTCTGTCCTAAACTTAATATCTTCTCCACTTTTGCTTCTCATTATTTCACACTACTTCTTGACATTTTAATAACTGCTTTAGTGGACAAAGATAGGAGAAAACAGGATGTCAATACTGACAACAACAACAAACATCTCAGAGCAGACATTTCTTGCAGCGAGTTCAGTGAGCACGTGGAATACCCATATCATTTCATCTCCTGCCTCTACTTTCTAACCCAGTTTCCTGAACTTCCTGGGAAGTGGAATATTATACCTCAAGTACCTGGCTCTCTTCTACCCACTGGGGAGACCCAAATGAAGTTCCTAACTCGTGGCTTTAGTCTGGCCCAGCCACGGCTGTTACAGGCAATAGGAAGTGAGTTAACAGGTGGGAGATATTTGTTTGTTTGTTTATTTCTGTCTCCAATATCAAATAAATAAGCATGAATGAACAAACAGATGAAAAATCCCTCTTCTCCATTCAAAATAAATAATAAATAAATAATAAACTTTAAAAAGACTTGTACTGGTGCCATAAAAATCCATTGAATTCAACATATCCAATTTTTACTTATGATCAGTTTCTCTTTAGAATATTTATTTTTCTTTTTCAAAATATTCATTTATTTATTATATGAAAGACAGGTTTTATACACAGAGATAAGGAGAGATGGAAAGAGAGAGAGGTCTTCCATCTGCTGATTCACTCCTCGAATGCCTGCAATGTCCAGAGCTGAGCTGATCCGAAGCTGAGTGCCAGGAATTTCTTCCTGGTCTCCCATATTAGTGAAAGGTCCCAAGGATCTGGGCCTCCACCTGCTGCTTTCCCAGGCTATAAGCAGAGAGCTGGATTGGAAGTGGAGTAGCTGGGACATGGACCAGCTCTTATATGAGATGCTAGCATTAGCAAGTTAAGAATTAGCCTCTGACACATCAGCACTGGCGCCCAGAATGTTTCCTTTTCTTATCCTTCCTTAGTCACACTATTGTCTAGCCTTCTGTCTTTCAAAGTGTGCATTTATACACACACGTTAGAGAACCAGTTTGTCTATCTTGACTGGCTATTTACAGTGCTAGTTTCAATGAATATTTCCAAGCCAATTATAAATAATAATAGTGTCTTGAAGCACATGGTACAGATTCATAATCTTCCACAATTTTATGGCCAATTTCCACTGATGACGGTTGATAGAATTTAGAAAATAAATGGTTAAAGTGCTGGTAGTTTAAAAATAGATTTTTGCTGCTGTGTTGTAGGCTATAATGATTACTTGAAGAGCCTACCTATGCCAAATGGCATCTGCTGCTAATCAATAATTAATCCCCTTTGGGTTGTGAGGGATTAACCACTTCTAACTTCCTCTTAATCATTTAACTTGAGCTCTCTTGTTCTACATTTCCTTCAGGGGGGGAAAAGTCATCTTTATCTCAGAGTCATTTTAATTATATAAGAATAGAAAATGTTCTCAGTACATCCCCGGAGCTCATTAAGGAAGTTTAAGTTATTCTGATATTTTCTTGATATTGTTGTATCTATGTAGCAAAGAAATGTGACTTTGCTGCCAGTTGATTGTCTTACATGTACTGACACAAAGACCAAAGTATATTGTCTATGCTGAGCAGAACATAAAGATGGAGCTGTTTTTATGAAAGCAGCTAATTAAAAATACCTGAGGCAAAACACTCTTCTTCCCGTAGTGTTATGACAGTGGCACATGCTGCTAAGCATGCCGCACATTCATGTTGTACAATGATGTACTTCTCGAAAGTTAGCGGTCCTTGAAAGTCACCTGAGGTTCAGGGAAGCTTTCAGTGCGCTGGCAACCTTGGCACTGCACCAGTCCATCATTATGGGACAGGTTTCTACGTCGTGCACGAGCACAAAAATAACAACAGCCATAAAGAGCACAGACCAGACAAAAATCCACATTGCAAGAAAGAAGAGAGAAAGGCGAAAGAACAGCAGAGAGGACACACAGATTTGTCAACAGGGAAATGGAGAAAAGAAAATCTTACTTTCAGAAACCAAGGCCAGGGCCTGCGTAGTGTCACGCCAGCTTGTCACTGTGTGTGACACCTGCAGCCCTTTCGGAATCCTGGCTACCCTACTTCCCATCCAGCTCCCTCCTGAACTGGCTGGGAAGGCAATCGGAGATTGCCCAAGTACTTGTGTCCCTGCCCTCCCTATGCCAGACCAGGACGGAGTTCCTGGATCCTGACTCCACCCTTGGGCAGACCTGGCTGTGGTCATTTGGGAAAAGAGCCATCTCTCTTCGTATCTCACTCGCTGTGTGCCACTCTTTCAAATAAATAAGTAGATCAATGTATTTCTATTTTTTTAAAGATTTATTTTTATTACAGTCAGATATACAGAGAGGAGGAGAGACAGAGAGGAAGATCTTCCATCCGATGATTCACTCCCCAAGTGAGCCGCAACGGGCCGATGCGCGCTGATCCGAAGCCGGGAACCAGGAACCTCCTCCAGGTCTCCCACGCAGGTGCAGGGTCCCAAAGCTTTGGGCCGTCCTCAACTGCTTTCCCAGGCCACAAGCAGGGAGCTGGATGGGAAGTGGAGCTGCCGGGATTAGAACTGGCGCCCATATGGGATCCCGGGGCTTTGAAGGCGAGGACTTTAGCCGCTAGGCCATGCTGCCGGGACCGATCAATGTATTTCTAGAAGACTATCTAAGAAAGACTTTCCAGAAATTCTGAAAACCATTCACAGCAATAGTGAATTAGCTCGGCAAGTCACATAAGAAAGAACAAAAAGATAAGACTAAATTATAGTATCAAAATTGAATCTATTTAATCTATTAAGTGCATGTCTTGATTTTTTTTAGATTTGTGTCTATCAATAAACATTGCAAGACTTGGGAAAAATAAGAAAGAGCAAAGACAAAGTCTCCTATGTAGTACCCATAAGTGCAAAGATTTCTTCAGTCACTGTGCTAGACAGAAATTCATGAGACCCACTAAAGTGAATGTCAAAATTAAAATTTCAGGTTTTCTCAGCCTAAAAATGAATAGCAGGACAAATATTCTTCCTTGCTTTAAAACCACTGAATTAAACAAACTAGATAAGTATAATTTTCCTGCAGGCCCTCACTGCTCAGAGTTTAAATGTATTAGAAGATATGGTGAGTTTTCAATGGGCAGATACACTGCTCGCTTATCTAAGTCATAGAAACACTGCTAATAATTTTCTAAGGATTAGAGATCAGAGTATCACAAATTACCAAAAACAACAACAACAACAACAAAATGCTAAAATACAAATTAAAAGGAGATGAAGTAAAATGCTATTAAGAGACAGGAAACAAGCATATGGTTAAATTTGCTTCACAGTAGCAATATTTTTAGAGCTCGTGTGGGACTGGACATATGGATAGCATAGAATAAAGTGTCTGCTTATGACGATGCTATGGAAAGGAGGAGAATGGTACTGTGTGACAACTAGGAACAGTAATGGGCCCTGCTGCTGCAAGGATTTGAAAAATTAAGAAGTAATGCAGAGAAATTAAGTCTGCAAGGATGTTTAACATCTTTCCAATTCAAGCTTCTGTGAGAATATACAAACCATCATCAAAACTTTCACAGACCAAACATATTACAAAAAATATTATGCATGAAATTTCAAAGGTCCCAAAGTAAATTTGCTGTAACGTTTTCTTTTCTTTTTTTTTTTTTTTGAAGATTTATTTATTTTCATTGCAAAGTCAGAAATACAGAGAGGAGAGATAGAGAGGAAGATCGTCCATCCGATGATTCACTCCCCAAGTGACCACAACTGTCACAGATGAGCTGATCCGAAGCCAGGAGCCAGGAACTTCTTCCAGGTCTTCCACGCGGGTGCAGTGTCCCAAGGCTTTGGGCCGTCCTCGACTGCTTTCCCAGGCCACAGTCAGGGAGCTGGATGGGAAGTGAAGCTGCCAGGATTAGAACCATAATGCTAAGGGAAATGAGCCAATCCCAAAAGATTAAATACCACATGTTTGCCTTAATTTAAGATGATATGATGTTATGTATAACATGTTATGTTATGTATGTTATATGTTGTGTATAAACTAAAATTGAAATGTCAATGAGGTGGTCACAGAAGGTGGTTAAGAACTCGCATTTACTTTTAACATATTGGTTACTCATTACTATGTTAATTAATTCCATAATGATGTAAATTTTTGCTGATGGTATGTTGGAGCTTTTAATTGATCGGGATGATACTCTGCTGGCTCTGTCTTCAGACCAGAGAGGGTATACCTAAGAAGCCGTTGAACTTGACTGGACAATAAGATGCTGGACTCTATGTTTGGTATATGCTTGCAATGGGGGAATCTCAACTGAACTTGAGCTGTGGTTATGCAACAAGGTGGAGGAATCCACCATGGTGGGAGGGTTTGGGGAGGGGTGGGGAGAATCCAAGTACCTATGAAACTGTGTCACATAATACAATGTAATTAATGAATAAAAATAATAAATAAATAATAATAAAAAAAAGAACTGGTGCTGATATGGGTTCTTGGCAAGTTCAAGGCGAGGACTTCAGCCGCTAGGCCACAGCGCCTCTATCGGCTGCTTTGGGAAACGGGATAGAAACTGCAGGCAGGCCTCAATGCAAAGGTCCTCCATTAGGGGGCGTAGGTGTTCCAAGAAGCACAACATCGCTATGCCCTACCCGATTGCTTCTTTTTAACTTTAGAATCTCAGTATTAGTTCCCTGCTGAAGAGTGACTCATTACCATTGAGAAAGGTCTTAGGTTTTATCTTCTTTATGAATTTCCCCTTAGACATTATTTGTACACTGCCTTATTTTAACAGAGGACACAGGACGAAATAGCTAGCAAACAATATCCTTTGAACCTAATTCAAGAAGAAAAGAGCTTAAATTGTGCTTTGATCTCCTAAGAATTTGTTTTTTTATTACACTTAGAATCTGGCTTACTTCTCTCTAAATGAAAAGCACTTGAAACATATTCATAAAACAGAGTTGAATCACAAGAAAACTATTATGCTTGTTCTAGCTACCTGAACCCAACTAAGTCATACAAAAGAAGAAAGGAGGTCACATCCAAAAAAGAGCCTACTTTCTCTCTATGACAGCAGATACACAACACAATCTGCAGAAAACTAAAGGTGGTATCATTCCTATAGTGTCTGACACCATACAGAAACCATTTTAAGCCCTTTTAGGAGGTTAAAGAAAACCGCACAGTCAGAAAAGTTCAACAGACTTCAACACGACAAAAATACACAGATTCTTTTTTTTTTACTTTTCTATCAAAATCATAACCTCCCTTCATGACTGTACTCGAAAACAAGTAGAATTTTAACCTCCTTTTCATTATGTAGCCATGTCACTCTTTTCTTCCTGGAATATGACGCTTAGTGTGCTCACGCTGAACCTAACCTTAGAACCATCACTCGGCTTCCGTCATATTGATTTTCCTCTCATTATTTGCTAGGATTCAGAGAGCTGTGGCTTCCACCACGCGGAAGTGAACAGTCCCAGAAGAGGAAAGGGCAACCAATTCCAAGAACCTGAATTTCTGAATAAGTCAGTGGAGCACAGCTGAATCACTATAAGTGGTTATGGAAATGAAAAAAAACTCAAGTTCTGTGTTTTTCAACTTACTGATGATGGTTTTCTTTATTATACCCTCATTAACACAGACCAGTATTTCCTGCCCATTGAAACTGTCATGATAATTCTATCATCAATATTTCTCTACATTGTATTTGATCCAAGTAGTTCTCGCTCTAATTGGAAGTGACCAAATATTCATATTTCTAGTTATAAATAATCATTGAAAATGTATGATTAAACACCTCTCCTACAATATATTACAAATAAGGTCAGGTTATCTAAACTTAACAACTGTATATAATAAAAACTTGAAATTTCAAATTATCTGGTTGGATGACAAATAAAAGAATATTTGCAATATAATGACATTTGATGTTTTTTAAACATTTACTTATCCCTTCAAAAGTCTGAGTTGGGGTCTGGCGGCGTTGCCTAGTGGCTAAAGTCCTCACCTTGAACGCCCCGGGATCCCATATGGGCGCCGGTTCTAATCCCTGCAGCTCCACTTCCCATCCAGCTCCCTGCTTGTGGCCTGGGAAAGCAGTTGAGGACGGCTCAAAGCCCAGGGACACTGCACCCGCGTGGGAGACCTGGAAGAGGTTCCTGGTTCCCGGCTTCGGATCGGCACGAACCGGCCCGTTGCGGCTCACTTGGGGAGTGAATCATCGGATGGAAGATCTTCCTCTCTGTCTCTCCTCCTCTCTGTATATCTGACTGTAATAAAATGAATAAATCTTTTAAAAAAAAAAGAAAGCCTGAGTTGCGGGGACAGAGAAATACAGAGAGAGAGCTTCCATTTGCTTTGTTCAGTCCCCAAAACGGCTGCGATGGCCATGCCTGGGAATGTCCAAAGTCAGGAACAGAAGCTGCTTCCGGGTCTAACTCTGTGACTCAGCCACTTGGTTTCCCTCCCACTGCTTTCCTGGGCATATCAGCAGGGAGCTGGTGTCCATATAGGGTGCTGGTAACTTACTCCACTACACCATAGCACTGGCCTTGACACCTACTGTTTTTTTTTTTTTTATTACATTTGATTTTTAAAAGATTTATTTATTTATTTTCATCACAAAGTCAGATATACAGAGAGGAGAAGAGACAGAGAGGAAGATCTTCTGTCTGATGATTCACTCCCCAAGTGACCGCAACTGTCACAAATGAGCCGATCCAAAGCCAGAAGCCAGGAACTTCCTCCAGGTCTCCCACGTGGGTGCAGGATCCCAAAGCATTGGGCCGTCCTCGACTGCTTTCCCAGGCCACAAGCAGGGAGCTGGATGGGAAGTGGAGCTGCCAGGATTAGAACCGGCGCCCACATGGGATCCCAGCACATTCAAGGCGAGAACTTTAGCTGCTAGGCCACACCACTGGGCCCTATTATATTTGATTTTATGACACAGTTTATAGGCTCTGGGATTCCCCCAACCCCTCCCCGTATCCTCCCCCATGGTGGATTCCTCCACCTAGTTGCAGTATTACAGTTCAAATCCAGTCATGGTTTCTTCATTGCAAGCATGTACTTTGCATAGTGTCCAGCATCTTATTGTCCAGATAAATTCAACAGTTTCTTGGGGAGACCATCTCTGGTCTGAAGGCAGACTCTGATGCATTAAAAGCCACAACATCACATCAACAACGGTTTACAACCTTATGGAGTTAATTGACATGGTATTGAGTGACCAATACAATTAGAAAATGCAAGTTCTTAACCACATCCTGTGATTACTTCATTGACATTTCAATTTTAGTATGTACACAACCGGCTGCTATACACCTTAAAATGGCTATAGGGTACTATTCAGCTGTCTCGTGTGTATTTTCATTTTTGTATTTAGTAGTTTGTAGTGTTGAAGCATAATTTTTACTGAACTTGGTAGATTGTAGGATAGTTCATGCTGGCTTATAACTCTAACAAGGCATTTGTCAAGATTTGAGGCACGGAACAGCTTCAAGAGGGGTGTGCAAAGAAATCTTCAATACCTTAGTGAGGAGTAACTTATCTTTGTGTCCTACCTAATAAGGTACGCGTGAGTCCAGGCTAACCGTTTCCTGCCTGGTACTGAGGTTTCCTTGTTGTTCTCTGTCTATCTAAACTAATTTTTTGGGGGGAAGGGGAGGCTTCAGAGCGACCCTGATGGTCATTGCAAGAGAGGGTGGGGACCCAAAGTTGGAACTAGGTAGACACCTACTGTTTTTAAAGTCACTTAAATGTTTTTCTTTCTTTTTTTTTTTTTTGAGATTTATTCATTTTTATTACAAAGTCAGATACACAGAGAGGAGGAGAGACAGAGAGGAAGATTTTCCATCCGATGATTCACTCCCCAAGTGAGCCGCAACGGGCCGGTGTGCACCAATCTGGAGCCGGTAACCAGGAACCTCTTCCAGGTCTCCCATGCGGGTGCAGGGTCCCAAAGCATTGGGCTGTCCTCGACTGCTTTCCCAGGCCACAAGCAGGGAGCTGGATGGAAAGTGGATCTGCCGGGATTAGAACCAGCGTCCATATGGGATCCTGGGGCGTTCAAGGCGAGGACTTTTAGCTGCTAGGCCATGCTGCCGGGCCCACCTAAGTGTTTTTCAAGAAGAAGATATCTACAACCAGTTTAGTCTTTCGTGTTACTTCAGATTGCATTATATGCTGTTGAATTAATTTGCAATATATCAGATTAATTTACAACATATCACAAAATCTATTGATTCTCCACTGAATTTCTCAAAGTCTGCCTTATTTATTGCTAAAGCCCCAGAATTGCTTTAGAAGCAAAATATTATTTATTACCCAACTCAAGTTAAGGTTTGAAGTAACATTCTACAAAGTTAAATCAATTTGGGGACAGTGTCGTGGCTCAACATGCTAATCCTCCACCTGTAAATGCCAGCATCCCATATGAATGCCATTTTGTGTCCTGGCTGCTACACTTCTGATCCGGTTCCCTGCTTATGGCCTGGGAAGGCAGTAGAGAATGACCCAAGCGCTTGGGGCCCTGTATGCACGTGGGAGGTCTAGAAAAATCTCCTGGCTCCTGGATTTGATGGCTCAACTCTGGCCATTCGGGGTGCGAACTACCTGAACTAGCACATGAAAGATTTCTCTCTCTTCCTCTATCTATTTATCTCTATCTCTCGCTGCCTTTTCTCCCTGTAAATCTGCCTTTCCAATAAAAATAAATAAATCTTTGAAAAAAAATTATGTCCAGCTTTAATTATTAACTCCAATTATTTTGTGAAAAATGGCTTTTATTAGAATGCATGTAAAAGTGAAAATGAAAGAAGCATTTCTTGAAAAAAAAGATATGGGTCACATAGCAGCAGCATTTGCTTAAAGAAGGTTTTTTATTTTTCATTTCTTCAGCGATACATTGGTCATTCTGTAGCATGTTATTTAACTTCATGTTGTTAATCTATTTTTTCTTCCTGTTGTTGATTTTGTTTTATGGCATTTCACTTAAGGGGATGTATAGTAGCTGTGTAATAGAGAGACTATCATATCCAGATGTGAAGATACAATGCAATATACATCTCTATTTTCAAATCAAAGATGCACTCCCAGCGAAACTGTTGCAAGAATATTGACAATAGGAGGCTGGACTCTCTGCCATTGTCCATGCCACAACGCCAGGATACGCTTCAGTAGCAGAGTGATGACTTAAGACTGATCGTGATTATGAAGTTATGGGGAAAATCAGTGGAGAGGTAGAGAAAAGAAATCCCAGAGCCCATGGAACTGTATCATTAAATAATAAAATAAGCACATCTTTTGAATGTTGTATAATCCTTCAACATTTCAAATTCGTCTGAAGTTACTTGATTCTATCACAGGTAAAATGGTAGTAAAAAATATTTAAAAAGTCAACAGAAGATGAGACAGAAAATGAAGGGACACGACATAATTAATGAAAAATATGTAATTAAATCTACCAGTTAGAATCAGGTTTTTAGTAAAACAGTTAACCACGTGCTATGTTTTTTCTAGGATTCATATTAGGAGCCCAATCTCCTTTCGTCACTTGTTCAATAACAAATGTTTTTCAAAACTGAAAATATTCTAAAGATTATAAATTAATTATAAACTGTTAAAATCAGAGATAATAATAATTGTAGAATAGTTTCCTCATGTAAAATAACAAAAATAATATATAGACATATTTTAGATTTAAAGAACGTATGTGTGCAGCCAAAAAAACTCATAACAAAGAGGGGAATGCAATTATGTTTTTGCTTGCTACTTGTTCTCATTTTTTAAAAAAGATTTTTTTTTATTGGAAAGTCAGACTTACAGAGAAAAGGCGAGACAGAGTGAACGATCTTCTTCCGTTGATTCACTCCCCACGTAGCCACAACAGCCAAAACTGAGCTGATCCAAAGCCAGGAGCTTCTTACGGGTTTCTCATGTGGGTGAGGCTCCTAAGGCTTCCGGGCCTTCCTCTGCTGCTTTCCCAGGGCACAAGCAGGGAGCTGGAAGGGAAGTGGATCAGCCAACACAAAAACCAGTGCCTACATGGGAACCCAGGTATGCAAGGCGAGGACTTTAGCCAGCAGGCTACTGCACCAGGCCCTCACTCTTGCATATTACATAAAGCTTACAGTTTATTGGGTACTTCTTTTACGTAAATTACATAACAAAATTTAGGAAAAAGTATTATAGAATAACCATAATTTGCAAACTTTTCATTAAAAAATTAGTAACAGTTGTAGCGTGCTTGCAACATTATAGCACAGTATTTAAAAGGTTTTGCTGATACAGAAATTGAAGTTCAGACAAATTCTAAGTTTCCATAGCCAGTAAGTTAAAAGAGCTTGAGATTTTAACACAGATACTCTAGCCAGAAACCTGCAGTTCTCATTCTATTTTCATAAACATATACCTGGACATAAAGTCAAACAATCTCACTGTCTTATTTGCTATCTAACAGTTCTTAAGAAGCTCCAGTGTAAACTTACTTCTTCTAATCCCCATATTGTACACAGCTTTCTATCTATAATTAATTTCATGCCTTTGTATTATTGGTATGATTAACAAGCATTGCAACTTTAATATGAATCAATTTTCTTATGATATGTATAATGAAGAATATGAGTGTTTAAAGTGAGAAATGCCAAATTATTATAATAAATTCTCACACCTAGGGATGACTATAAAAGCACTTGGAAACTAATAAGCTTTACAGCTAAAAAAGGGCTTTTAAAAATCTGCTCTTTCGCTTCTAAATTGAGCATAACTCTTAACTATTTAGGACATATTAAACAGTGAGTATTCAAATCTCTTAGTTACCTCTGCCTAGCCTATCATTTTACCAAATTAGCTATTTAAACTATGTTCTTTAATGATAATTTCCAAATCTCCAGAATTTAGTTCAGTGCTTTTTTTTTTTTTTTCGTTATGGGGTATTTCTTCTACAATTTTGAAAAGGTGGACATAATCCCAGAAAAAAACATAGTTTGACTGGATATCATGCTCCTTCCAGCTTAGAACATTGGACAGAAGCAAAACTGGATTACACTTTAATTATAAGCTATGCCAGATCTTATTTTATTTCCATATTTTTAAGATCATTCCATGTTCCAGCATTTTAATCACATTCTTACCAATATATAAAGAATAGCTCTCATGAGCTTCAAAAATATTACTCCAAGAAAAAAATAATGCTCCCCGTTTCTTCCTTTCCTTTTCTTTTTCTTTAATCTTTTATGACAGCATACTTTCAATCTACTTTACAACCACAAACTCAGTGCTGCGCTAAACTAAGCTCTACACGTAAGAAAGTAGAAAGACCACCGCTCTGCAGGAATGTAGACGAAACACATCGGCCAAATCACAGTATGAATCAAATAATAATCAAATCACATGAAGTCAATGTTGCTCGTATATGTTATCATCTGTGCTACAACATTGTATATATTTATTTTAGAGTAAGTGAGGAATTGCCAAACGCAATGAAAGCAAAAATAAAAGGCCAAATACCTGTTGAAGATAAATGGTCGCCACTCTGAGTGCAATCTCTCAAACTATCTGATCATGACATGGCCAGGCACAACATGAACACATTTCAGAAATAATTTTTCAAGACAGAATTGAAATGGCATGTCTTCCATGAAGATTTTCTTCCACGTGAAGGAAGAGGCAAAAGATTTCTATGTTTTTGAGATACAGCAGATCATTTTTTAAATTCATTCATTTTAATTCATTTGAACAGTCAAGACAGGCAGGCGAGTTCTTCCACCTGCTGCTTTGCTCTCCAAATGCCCACAACAGCCAGGGCTGGGTCAAAAATTAGACATTTTCAATTAACAACGAAACTCACTTGTGGTCATCACGTTTAGTCGTTAAAAATAAAAATGTTGACATACAATGGAATGGGTTAAGAGATGGCCTTACACACAAATTCCTCTTCTTGCTCCTTTTAAATCATCATAGATGATTTCCAACTAGCGGTGCCTCTGTCCACCATTCTGGTTGTGTCAGAAGCTGAGAACAGCAACCCGAGTCTCCCACTCATGTGGGCGGCAGGGACCATAACTTCCCAGGCTTTGGCTACCGCCCGGAGCACAGCTACGACTCCAACCAAAGCACTCTGCTACGGGTATGGATGCCCTAAGTGATGTCATAAACACTGTGCCGAACACCTGCTTGACTCGCAGCTCTTCTCTTTGCTCTATAATACCCACGACCAACCTCGAATGTGGCACCAAGCCAGTGGTGTGCATGTGACCTTGGGTTCATCTCCTCCACCACTCTCAGCTCCACAGAAGTGAGGACTGACTCATTCGTTAGTCTACCTTCGTCACCAGGCATAGTATCTGGTACAGAGTAGGTAGCAGCTAGTTGTTTAATGAGTAGACCATCATACTGAGCGGTATAAATTAAAATTAGCATTTGAATCCATTTACTGAAGTCAGCATAGATGTTTATGGGATATTGACCTCTTTCTGGACTGTATTATGGATTTTAACTTTTAAATGACTATGGAATAGAATATAGCTCACACAAAGCTAAATACGTCCACACCACTTGTATCTTACCAGACTCTGCAAGGAAATTTGATCTACAATAGCATGCAGAATTTCTCACAACTTGAGTTTAAACACAAATTAAAAGTTGGTTTTTACTCCATCTGGTTTTAAATCAACTTAATGTGTTCAAAAATGTTAATATCCCTCCCTAACTCACAGCATGCCACTATCATCCTTAATTTGGTATTATTTCATAGAAATGTTGCAATTACAATTTAGTCCACATTGATCAGTAAAACTAAAGGGCAAAATTAATTAATGGAAAAAGTAAAGGGCAGAAAATTAATATGATGACACATTCAGAATGCTTAGAGTGGAGAAAGGCACTTTTATTTTGAGATTATCTATGTTGATTGGCAAAGGAACAGAAGGGGAAATTTGTGAATAAGGCTAATTTCAACCTACTCAGTTGTATATCAACGCTTTTTTTAAATAACTAAAAAAAAAATGACCGCAAGTGAGTCTCACTGTAGATTTGAAACTATGACTAATAGATCTAACGTTGACGCTTGACAAGTAGTCCATGAAGGTATTAACTCATAAAACATCCAAGTTAACGTGCAAATTTGTACAAAGCTCTAACGAAAATTGTACAACTCACCTGTTGTGAAAATAAGAAAAATTCAAGACACCAAATCGAGTAGGTAAAAAGTTTAAGTTGAAACAGTTGTCTGGCTAATTTTATTTTAAATACTGAGGAAGCAACATAATAAAGCATTCAGCATCCTAGAAGATTACTTGAGCCTAAAGAATCAGGCCAAGGAAAGCATCAATGAAAGAAATAACGTGTCTCATCTTGTGGAATGTTAGCATGACGTTCAAAGCCCAAAATAAAACAAATAAAGCAGTAAGATTAGACTCCTTGTTATGTGCAAATCTCTACCATTTACATTAACTTCCTCATGAGAGAAACATTTCAGTGCTAGACTTGGCAAGTGTTTTGAATTGCATTTATATAGAAAGACTATGAAAGGGGGCTGACGCAGTAGCCTAGTGGCTGAAATCCTATCCTTGCATGCCTGGGAACCTATATGGGCACTGGTTTGTGTGTGGCTGCTCCACTTCCCTTCCAGCGTCCTGCTTGTGGCCTGGGAAAGCAGTCAGAGACAGTCCAAAGCCTTGGGACCCTGCACCGCGTGGGAGACCCAGAAGAAGCTCCTGGCTCCTGGTTTTGGATCGGCTCAGCTCTGCTGTTGCAGTCTTTTGGGGAGTGAAGTAGCAGATGGAAGATCTTTCTCTCCGTCTCTCTTTCTCACTGTAAATCTGACTTTCCAATGAAAATTAATACACATTTTAAAAATAAAGAAATAATATGAGAGGTTAGAATAAAAAGCCCATGATCAAACAGTATGAAAGAATAGCACAGAGGCTAGGTTTGGGATTTTCTGGTGGTTATTGGTCTTTCCAGTAAACATCAGACTCCATTTCCAGCGTGTAGCATTCCCAAACCCTGCCAGTCCTCAGTTCATATTCATTTTGTAAATTACTTGTATCTGGTTTTCTCTAGCTTGAACCCCATCAATATTTGAAATCTCTCTCACCCTCCCATTCCAAGGTTTGGCTCATCACAAGGCAACAGCAGCAATGAGCAAAGCCTCATGTGGCACGTGCAGCAAAGGCACACTGCTTAGGAGCTCCGGTGAGGGCTCACACGCTACTCACCAGTCCACGAGCCATACACCTTATAAGCCACACTTGGGAGGCGTTTTAAACCCCCTAAGCTTTGAAAGGATCATCCGTAGCTATTTGAGGAAATGTAACATAAATGTATGCAGGTTATTTAAAACACTAACTTTCTAACAATGCTTTGATCAGTTGTAGATCATAGATATGATGGTAGTCCCATTTCATAGCATCATTTGGTGGCATCCTAACCACTAAGCATGCTCTTTGACACTTGTACAATGGTGAAATTGCCTAGCTATACATCTCTCAAATATAGCCCTATTGATATATGACACATGACTGTATTTATTCCACTTAATTATAATGATATCGCTTTCTCTTTTTTTAAGATTTATTTTATTTTTATTACAAAGTTAGATACACAGAGAGGAGGAGAGCCACCGGGATTAGAACCAGCACCCATATGGGATCCCAGCGCATTCAAGGCGAGGACCTTAGCCACTAGGCCACACTGCCGGGCCCAATGATATCTCTTTCGAAGAGTGTGTTTCATTTTACTCTGGAACACGTCTGCTCTAAACTGGATTCCAGAACTATTAGACTGAGCAAAGCAAAAGAAATCAGTATTTCTGAGTGGCTTGTAAGTCATTTCGTATCTTTTATTCAAAAGGTTCATGTGCCTGAAGATACAGCCACCCTAAGCATATATATGAACTGTGTTTTACTTTCAACTACTATGGGCTTTAATACAAATACTTTAAGCCCATTGAATCATACTAGAAACACAAACTCCTGATCCATGCATGGTGAGCAATAAGAACAAATTTTCTTTTGCATCTAAAGGATGATCTATATTTTAAAAAATGTTAACTAATGGAGAAAAATGACTTTTAATTTCTTGGCATAAAGGCCTGACATAAAACACTGTTAGAAAATGAAAACTTCAGATCAACATTTCAAACTTTCCTAGTGGAAATAAAACCAGCTCCTCTCATCATGTCAGGAGAGAGTTTCAGAACAAGTCACTTGGTGATTTGAAGGTGGATGATTAACTGCTTCAGTACAGACACTGGCACCCAGAGCTGGGAGTTCAAGGACAGAGGAGCAGCTCAGTGCAAAGTCAGGCTGCACTGTTGAAAGTAGAGTGGGACAGGAAAAGCAGCCCACAAAGAATCCCCAAAACACATGATAAGTACAGTGCTCTCAAATCAGCTGAATGATGTAGATTAGCTGAATGATGTAGGTTAAGCCTCCACCTGCAGTGCCAGTATCCTGTATGGGCACCAGTTTGAGTCTTTGCTGCTCCACCTAGATGCAGCTCCCTGCTAGTGCACCTGAGGAAGAGGTAGCTGATGGCCCGTTCGCTTGGGGCCCTGCACAAGGCCGACCTGGAGGAAGCTCCGGGCTTCTGACTTTGGCCTGGAATAGCCTTCCGGCTGTTGCATCCATTTGAGGGAATGAACTAGTGAATGCAGTATCTCTCTGTAAGTCTCTTTGAAATAAGTAAATAGATAAATATCTAAGGAGATAAATAGATGATAGCTAGCTAGCAGATAGGGTGTTTCCTGGTGAGAACATGGAGCATGAAGTAGGCCATGGAGGTGACAGAGCATTATCCCCGCCTAGAGCACGAAGACCTGGGTATACCACCTGTTTCTATCAACCATCAGCTGCATGATTTTGCTCAGTTCAACTGGTTTCTCTCCTGTAGTACAGGTTTGTTTTTTTTTTTTTTTTTTTTTTGAGGATTCTCTGCATGAGTGCCATAAGTCTTAAGAAATAATTAATAGAAATAATTGAAATAGTAAACTCTATACAAGGCAGTTATTAATATAACAGGAAATTATTGAATTCCTTGTCACTGTAGCAGAAAGAAGTGACAAAAGACACAAACTATGTGGGAAACATATGAAGTACTAGTTACATGGACATACTAGCAGTTTCACAGTGGTTAAGCACGTTGACTTTGAACCTACACCTACAGCGAGTTAGTCAAGCTATGCCTTGGCTTTCTCATCTGTGAAATGAACACTAGAGGCCAGTTACTACTAGGGCAGAATCAGCTGATCATAGAACACACTCTGATACTTCGTGTTACATTGTTGCCTTCTTATTAACAAGTGAATAAGTAGTATAATTCTCCATAGAAAGCAGAAATCCATCAGCAAAATTAACATACATGTTCCTAATTGCTATTCTCATTTGGTATTCTCATGTCCGTTCCTTTTGGAAAAGATGTTGGAACTAGGACCATGAACTACTTTCCATAA
The DNA here is from genome assembly GCF_030435755.1 of Ochotona princeps. Lineage (NCBI taxonomy): Eukaryota > Metazoa > Chordata > Mammalia > Lagomorpha > Ochotonidae > Ochotona > Ochotona princeps. The sequence continues at coordinate 51,197,684 of NC_080837.1, forward strand.
GTATGCAAGGCTATTTCAATATAAGCCATTATCTCAAACATCCTACTTTTTGAAGTACCAGAAATACGATATAATTCAAGGATAACCAATTAACCTTTATCTTTACAAAAATATCCCTCCCTAGAAAACCTGTTAAATTTCCTGGGTGATTAAAATCTACATGTAAATATAGGAACCAAAATATTCTTTTATCCTCACACAACTGTCCAACAACCATTGATGATTGGCAAATAACAAGTATCACCCAGCAAGACTTTAGGTAGAATAAGGTAGAATTTTTTTCTTTTTTTTTTTTAAATCAGGGACCAATGCTGTAGTCTTACGTGTTAAACCTCCACCCGCAGGGCTGGGATCCATACGGGTGGTGCCCGTTCAAAACCAGGCTTCACCACTTCTGACCCAGGCCTCTGCCAACATGACTGAGATAGCAGTGGGCAATGATTCTAGGCCATGGGCCTCTGCGCTCCTGTACAGACCCAAAAGAAGCTCCTGGCTTCAGCCATCTGGCAAGTAAACAACGCATAGAAGACCTCTCTCTGTCTTTCCTTCTCTCTCTCTCTGTCTCTGTAACTTTGACTTTCAAAAAAGAAGTTCATCACAGTTAGCAAAAGCACAATTTCATGAACTATTTTTCAGCTGTGTGTGTATGTATGTATAGAACACCTATAGATTCCATCCTCAAAATACCTACAAAACATGATCTTTTAAATCGCCATCACTTCAGTGACCAAGTCCAAGATGGTCAAAACCTCACATCTAAATTGTTGCAACGGTTTCCTAACTGGTAAATGACAATGTAGCTGAGCTACAAAAGAAAAAACCTACCATGTGGTGAACTTTTGTAAAAATTATTTTGTTTGTTTTAAGTGGCTAAGTTTGTGGTAATTTGTTCAGCAGGACTGGAACACTGGCACATTCCTGGCCAGACTATTGGAAGGTTCACACACCATTTTGGCACTTCCGGTCCCTTTTCTCTTCCTCCATTATATTCTTCATCTCATGAGTCTGTTTTACTTGTCTTAAGTATACAATGAACTATATAAGTGCAATTAAAATATGTATAGATAATATACGTATGGATGTTCGTGTTCCTGCCTCCTTCATGGTGGCATGCAGTTGTGGGATTCATTCATTTACCTGTAACAGCTGCCTTAACTTATATATCCATACCATATTACCAAAAACATGGTAAGCGAATGTATAAACAAATAACATGTGGAATATATGCATTCCACATAATCTCCATCTAAACTCTGCCCTGTCCTAAAATTGGCACAAACATTTTAACTGTTTTTTTTTTTAAGATCATCGATTTTTATTGGAAAGGCAGATTTTACAGAGAGAAGGAGAGAAAGAAAGCTCTTTCAATCACGGTTTACTTCTCAAATCGTCACAATGGGTGGAACTGAACTTATCTGAAGCCAGGAATCAGGAGGTTCTTCTCAGTCTCCTACGCGGGTGCAGGGTCCCAAGGACTTGAGCCATCCTCTGCTGTTCTCCCAGGCCACAAGCAGGGAGCTGGATGGGAAGTGCAACAAGTGCCCATGTGGGGTCCTGGTGCTTGCAAGGTGAGGATTTAGCCATTGAGCCACTGAGCTGTTGCACCAGGCCCAAGAAGGTTTTGTCTTTTTTCACCCAGCATGGTGTTCATAGCAACAAGAAATACAAAGATGTTTAGAAAAGTTCATGGAAATTGGAATTATAAAACAAGTTTATGGGCTATTGTTCTGTACAACGGGGTAAGTGGCTGCTTACTACGCTAATATCCCATGTTGGAATGCCAGTTCTAATCCAGGCCACTCTGCTTCTGTCCATCTTCCTGCTGATGCCGCTAGGACAGCAGCGGATGATGTCCCAAGTGCAAGAGTCCTTGTGACCTCCGTGAGGCGCGTGAAGTGCTGTTCTTGGACTGTGGCTCCAAGTGCTGAATCTCCACTGTTGAAAGCATTTGGGAAGTGAACCACTAGGTGGCGATCTCTCTCCCCAGCTCTGTCTTCCTCCTCTTGGCCTTTCAAATAAAACTTAAAACTTAAAAGTACCTTTAAAGCAATTAAAAATCAAAATAAGTCTACTTTTCTACAAAAAAAGAGAGATGCCTTAATTCGAGTGCTCTTTTAGAAGTTCATGAAAACCTCATATTGTGAAAAAAGCATATAAATTTCTAATCTGGGATCAAAATTTACATTTCATTACATTTCCATACATTTTTTGAAGTACCATCATACTGTCTGACATACAATATATTTGCATCACATATTTGTTGAATAAATGACTTTATGCATCACTCATAGATCTCCTCTAATTCCCTTATATACTCTTTAAAAAAAAAAGATTTATTTTTTATTGGAAAGTCAGATTTGCAGAAAGGAGGAAAGACAGAGAGGAAGATTTTCTGCCCATTGATTCACTCTCAAAGTGGCCACACTGGCTGGAGATGAGCCAATCCGAAGCCGGGAACCTCTTCCGGATTTCCCACATGGATGCAGGGTCCCAAGGCTTTGGGCCGTCCTTGACTGCTTTCCCAGGCCACAAGCAGGGAGCTGGATGGGAAGTGGAGCAGCGGGGATTAGAACCAGCGCCCATATGGGATCCCGGGGCGCATTCAAGGAGAGGATTTAAGCCACTACTCTACCATGCCGGGCCCAAATTCCATTATACGTTTTTAAATTTGAAAATAAGAGCTTAATATTCCTTAGGACTAAGAACAGTGAGTTCAGAAATCCATGGCTAGGTACTGAGTCAGCAGAAGTACATATCAGCTTGATAAGAAAAATAATAATAATATAAAAGCTTATGCTTTAAGTACTTCTAAATACTCCAGCACAGACACTTGAAAATAGTGAAAGTCAGCTCCCTTCTTCAGGGCGCGTCAGTAAATATACAGAAAGTGAGAGTACAAGGTATGTGTGAACAAGAAAGGGCCTAGCTTCTATTTGTTCTGAGCTGTTAAACCCCTTCCTTCCTGATCTCATCTGGAGCCTGTGATGACACAGGACTAGCCGGCAGAGGTGGCTGAATGCCAGTTGAGAGCAGCAGGGGAAACAGCTTTGCCAAATCACTGATGTTCCTGATGAGAGGTCCTTAGGAAGACTAGCCCATGGAGGAAGCTAGCAAGAATAGAATAACAGGAGTGAGGAAGTGGGGGGAGTCGGGCCTCACGATGGCTCAACTAGCTAAACATCCTGCAACCACTGGCATCCCATACGACTGTCAGCCTGTGTCTAAGCTGCCTCACTTCCCATCCAGCTCCCTGTTTATAGCCTGGGAAATCAGTGGAGGATAACCCAAAGCCTTGGGATCCTGCATGCATGTAGGATACCTGGAAGCAGTTCCTGGCTCCTGGGTTCAGGTCAACTCAGCTATTTGGGGAGTGAACCAGTGGATGGAAGATCTGTATATCTTTCTCTCCTTCTGTCTGCAAATCCACCTTTCCGATGAAAATAAATCTTTTTTTTTTTAAGATAATAGGACAACCATGTACATATACATAAGTCCACAAAGTCAGGAAGATGGGAAGGCAGCAAGACCAAGATACTCAGATTAATCCAAATCCCAAGTGAGCAGTTTCAGCAGCCCAGGATTCAGCTGTTATCTCTCTCCAAAGCTGCTGAATCAGATGGTCTCCCCGACCCCTGAAGGCTTATTTTGCTTTATTGGAAAGGCACAGCTACAGAGAGAGATGAGACAGAGGTCTTCCATCCACTGGTTCAGTCCCCATGTGGTCGCAATGGCCAGAGCTGAGCCAATCCAAAGCCAAGAGCCTGGAGCTTCTTCCAGATCTCCCACGTGGGTGCAGGGGCCCAAGGACTCGGGCCATCCTCTGCTGCCCTCCCTGACACACTAGCGGGGAGACTGAATCATAGTGGGGTAACCAGACTTAGACTGGAGCCCACTAGCTGTGGCACTGTCCCAAGGTCAACATTTTAGATTCCTTTCAACTTCAAACTTTTGACTCCCAAGACCAATATAAACACTTTTTTTTTTTTTGCAAATTTTATCACTCCCGAGGAAAGACCACAAACTATTAGCATTAAGAGGAAAAAATGTACAGGAAATTAAGAGTAGCATACACAGATTCTACCATATTGTTAGGAGCTCCAAGAATCCTTAGCACGTAATTAGATGCATTTCAACTTTTGAAGAAATCTTTGCGAGGTCTAATGACCAATAGCATCAACCATAAACTCCAGGTCTCAGTATGAATGTGCCAGCCTCACAGATGGTCAAGTGCAAGCGGCAGACAGTCCAAAGCTGGAACTACATGTCTGTGCCTCGCTAATAGTATGATCTTACGTGGGTTATATATCCTCTGCAGGTCCATGCTTGTACTCCTAAAATAAACTGTGCTGATGTTTCATGGGTCTGTGAAGAATCCACAGAAGGAAACACGACTTTGTTACATTTATATACAAACATAAGGTCTTTTCCTATCTAGCCAACCTTAAGACGAGCAGAGATATATATCGGAAGCAACAAAATGGTACGAAGAAACTTTTAATAACATCAGAGTTTCCCTTGCATAGGGCAGTAACCGTCCTAGTACTACAGGGAGCCAAGACATGATTCTCCTTGTCCGTGCCATCACCCCCACCGGGGACAAACCTATACGAATGCTGAGCAGATTCACACCACGGGGTGGTGTTCGCCTCCCACGGGCAGACTTCTAGCTAAATGTGTGTAATGATGTGCTTAGTCAGACAGAATTGCGAGACATTTTGTTACCATCCCCTGAAGTCATTGATGTACAGGGCTGCAGAAGCAGGGAGGAAATAGGGGCTGTTTCCAGCCAGCGTCCTTGGGCTCCAGTTCCTAAAAATATTAATAATAATAATCATTAATCATCGCTATGAGGATATGGGAACATGTTAGAGAAACTCAAATACAGCTGCTTCATCTTTGTGTTCCATTTAGCCCTAGTCGCACATGATGATTTTTCTGGATGGATAGCAAGGGAGGGCTGAGTGCATGCCAATGAGTGAGCAAATGGTAACCGCAGAATCGAAGATTTCTGCTATTCTTATTAGGAGCGGGGGTGGGGGAGGACGAGATAGGTGGAGCATGGAAGGAAGCTCATTGATTTTTATTCCTGATGCCCAGATGGGGAATTCAGCATTCCTAGTGAGTTGGAAAATGACAACATGGCCAGCAGAAACGGGTCTTCTCAAATAAATATTGATAATGTGTTGATTCATAGTACGTTAAACTATAATACCCGAACACAGATTCGACCTCCTTACTCGATGTACAAAGACCCTAAGGTCCCGAGACGTGAAGTGACTAGTTCAAGTCCTCCTGAGTGTCAGCAACTCCTCCGATTCTCTTGTGACTCTAGAACTAGCTAGTTAGTTTGCCAATCGGCAGTCCAATACCACAGAAAAGATAGGTGAAAATAAACTGGAAAGCACCCGATGGATTTCTTTTATCATTACAAACATGAGTCTGTGATTCCAGTGGTCATCGGCTGCTTTGCTAATAGGAAATCAAATACATGTTTGCTGGTAGATGTATGTACAAACTACACCCACAGCCACCACTAGCTTCAAACTCAGAGCGTGAGAGGAAGTCTCCCAGAGCCTCTCTCTAAAGTGCTAAATGCAAAGAAAATGTTAGGACTGTTATTCTCAAAAGTCTTGGGCTGTGTGATTTTTGCCATCGCTAAGAGATAGGTCGGAAGCAACACAACTTTCCCCAGCACAGTGCATTGCTCCACTGCGAAGACATACAGCCAGCTTGCACATGGGAATTCCATTCCTTGGGATTTCAGAATGTTTGGAGCAAAGGAGAAGCTGAGAGAGCATGTAGGTGCTTAATTTTAAAAATCGTGTTGCCTTTAGGGTATTCCCTGATATTGGCTAAACACTCACCTCAGATCAGCTAATGTGTTAAGTATTTGTATTGAAGACATTTGATGGCCATTCAGAAAATTAGATGCAGTACAACCTGTGGATTTTTTTTCCCAGATTCATTTCTTGACATGAAATTTAAAACATTGAACAAGTGTTCTTAAAAGCTGCAATTGCCCTGTGCCTATATCTGGGAAAATGAAATAATATTTATGTCCATTACATTGTTTCCAGACTCCACAGTTATAAAAACACCCTATGACATCAAAAGTACTGTTTCTCAGAGTTACATACAAGACAGAAAAACCACCCTGGCTGTCTTCTCTAAGCTGCCCTGCAAAGCATCGCACACCTTCATCGCGCCTATTACACAATGTGGTCACTAGATGTCGCTGCTGTCGTTGAAATGAGATTTCTTCTTTTCAAAAAAAAAAACTAAGGATTTTGCTAGTTTGGAATTCTTTTTTGGCATTGCTCAGAATTTGCGAAGTACACTGTATTTCATATATTAGTGATTGCGAGGTACCTACTTTCTCAAGAAGAAAGACTTAAAAGATGAAATGAAACTGGTAGGAATCTGGTAGTAGTGCCAAAGACAGAAAAACAGCTGTCCTGCTCACACTGAACCCAGCTTTTAAGCAGCAAGTGAGAAGTAAAAACAATCATCTTTTCACAGCAAAAGCCATTAGATCATATGTATCACATCAAGGCAATTTTGCCTGGCCTTCTCCCAAATGAGTGTCTTGAAAACTGAGTGCATGTGAGTCCAGGGGCCGCGACTTCCCCAGGCAGGAGTCATCTGATGGTGTGACAGACCTGACAGAAGGCTGTCATCAGCGTTCAGGGGATTCCTTCCTGGGGAGAAGCTCCCCAGAGGAGAGAAGCTGCCAGCAAACCCAGGAGAGATTTCCCTGTGCAGTTGTTAACACGGACACGGGCACTTGAGTGCACAATACACACAGAGATATACATAGACACAATCCCCCAGTCAGCATTTCCATCCCACTCCCCGCACATTGCAAAGGAGGCCAGTGAGGCATCCTCCCCAGACTGGGCCCAAGAAGGATGCAGAACCAAGCTGTTGTCACAGACCGAGGTGGGACCGAGGCCCAAGGGAGGAAAGCCAAAGACAAGTTAACCAAGACGAGCAACCAAGCATTAGCCTGAAGTCTCAGCTCTGCTGCTCTGCGGGGGAAGCAAAGACCACCATTCCTCAAGGTGGACGGCAGGCGGGAGAGAGGGGTGGCATTTACACAGGGTTGGTGGGTTCCCTTTCCAGTCCCAACCTCAAGGGAAGAGAGAGGGAAGGAGGGAGCGAGGGAGGAAGGAGTGGATGTGTCCTGAAACGAAAAAAAGAGAAGAAAAAGGAGCCAACTCGTGGCTCGCCTTGAGAAAATCTCCACCGATGAGCATGTTCGTTGCATTAAGTGGCTCGCATTAGCAGCCTGAACACGTAGAGGAAGGCTAACATTGCCTGTTAATACAGCACACTGGAGGAACGACGGACCTGGGGTTGAGTCTAGATGTGCTAGTTGTACAAAGAGAGAGAGAGAGAGAGAGAGAGAGAGAGAGAGAGAATCATTTCTAGGGCTCATAGGAGCTTGGGTGGAGTGGGTTTGGGGCATGCCTCACTCCAAAGGGGAACTGTGCGCAGGGATCATCATATATATATATATATAATTTTTAGTGATGTTTACTTAGTTAATTAGGTTGGGAAGGGTTAAGATTGGGGAAAAGTGGGTGAGACCTTTGTTTCCAAGACAAGGAGCCAGCAAACGGAGGGGGAGGAGGGAATCCGAGAGTGGAGGCAGGGAGAAGCAGAGGGAACCCAACTGGAGTCTGGTTTTTCATCCCACTTTGTCCTCAATACCAATTCAGCAAGCTCGTCTTTCCTAGCCCGTCTAGCAAATCTTAGTCAACCTCTAACAACACCGGGGACAGGCAGGCCGGCTCGGATCTCTGCACAGCCCGTCACCGGCCCCGAACCCTGAGTCCTGGAGCAGCTCCGGCCTGACCCCCCAGGTCCCCACCAGACATCCACCACTAAGATGGACGTTAGAGCCAAAGATGGACTTTAGACGTCAGGAAGGGGAACGTTTCCTGCGTGAGGAGCCAAAGGACGCACAGAGTCTGAAGGGCGAAACCCCAGCCCCAAGTTTCTTCTGAGCACTGAGCAAGTTTTCCTGAACTCTGCAACCCTCCCCGCCGGGGTGGGGGGTGCATCCAGGGTCGATCCTTGAGGCCAGAGAGACGCCAACCAACGTGGCCTCCTCTAGGACACCTTCATCTCGGTACTAGTCACCCGCCTGGAAACACAAAAGGGCCCCCGCTCCCAGGAAATGATTCCTGCCGGCATCTCGGACCCGCGTGGTTCGGTGCGCTGGGGGCAGAATCGAGGGCAGTCCCTCTCGCTGCCAGTCGGCTGCCAGCAGGATCGGACTGTGTCCTCTAAGAACTCCCCCCCCACACACACACACACACGTCGCCCCCACCAGAGACATCCCTAGGATGTAGGGGTTCCAGGATTGGGAAGCAAGCGGATGGTCCCTCCAGAACCCACCAGCTTCCCCAACGCGCTTTGGCGGCAAAGCACGGAGCTGCGGGAGACTCGGGCGCCGCAGTCCGCTGCACCGAGCGATTCCTAAGAAAATATCGCGAGGAGGTTGTAGGGCGGAGGGCAGGGGTGCGGTGGGGTGCGTTTGGAGAGCAGTGGGCTCAGGGACTGGAGCGTGGACCGAGAGGTCACCGCGGGGAAGGGCTGGCGCGGCGAGCTGCGCAGCGCGGCCTCCAGGGGGCAGCGTCGAGCTGGCCACAGCTGCTGGCCCAGCGCGGACTCCCAGGCAGGACCCAGCGTCTTTCGGGCTAAAAATAATAACAGTAATAATATAGAGGTGTGGGGCTGTCCCCCCCCCTTGGATATTTATTTATTGCATGGAAAAAGTCATTGATTTTCCTAAGCAAACTGTGTTTCTCCTTCACTTGGTGGAAAATAAAAACAGTTTGAATAAATAAGTTATTTCTGAACATTTTGTTGTCAAAGTGTTAAATGTTCCCGTCATTTTTATTCAAACACTAACATGATTACAGCCAATTATATATTCACCAGTGTTCTTTATTTTAGAGTAATTGTACTTGTCACTAATAAAACAGAGGCATAATGGATCGCTACTGTTCTGGATTTTCAAGCAATTTTGTGTAATTTGATTGAATTATACATCTTATCTGCTCCTTTTTTTATTTTTGTATTTGGGGATCCTATTTTCTCGAAAATTGCAGCTCTGTGCTTGTTGTGTTGTTTCTCTAGTAACGTACACTTCGGTAACACTGATAAATAGAACGGGTCCCCTTAAAATGTTGAAAATCAGCTGGTTTTTTCCACACTTTCTCCCTGCGCTCCAGCTTAGGGGAGATCTGAATTCAGCTTCTCAAGGGCGCAGGACGCGGGGCGATGGGTGCGCTCCCGGGAAAAGCCTTTGGCTACCAGGGACACTCAGAGGCCGCCTCCCCGCCTGGAGTCCCGGGGCTTTGTTTCTTTCCTATAATGATACGGTTGAGCGTCTGGGGCTTTCAACATGCCAAGACAAGCCGGCTATGGCTTCAGTTCATGTGCAGTTTGTATCAGGGGAAAAAATTATACTCAGCTCAGGTGAAAGATATACTGTATTATATATGACTGCAATTATACAACCCTCCCCCCCAAACAGCCTACCTAGACCCTTCTTGCAATTACAAGCATCTATTTGCTTATATTCTTTTAGGCTTTAGATAAGCCTGAAGGATTGGAGTGAACAGTTTCCCTCTAATTCTCTAGACCACTTCAATAATAAGGTATTGGGAGAGAAACACACACAGCCACCAAGGGCTCATAACATAGGAACAAACCAGGACATAAACTCGACAACAGAAAAGCCTGTGATCTTGGGAGGCCGTTTCCGGAACAGAAGGAGCAGAGAATGCGTAGTTCTTTTCTCAGCAAACCCCTCCAGTTTCTAGGACGGGATTCAAACGCCCCCCTAGGAGCTGCACTGGGAAACGGAGCCAAGGGCTCTGACCAGTGGCTCGTGTATGACCCAATATTTATCAATAACAACCACCACAAAATCAAGGAAAACCAAGGCTGAGGATTCCCAACTGTTTCTGAAGCCCTGGCGTGGATCAGCACACGGAGGGGTGGGGGCAAGTGGCTGGAGAGGAGAAGACATCACGCGTCCGCCTTGTGGGGCAACGCTGGGGAAAAGCCACTAATTGATCCCAACCAAGTCACACTATCAGCTGAAAATGTTTGAGGGCACAAAGAAGTGTGCAGGGGAGACACTGGCAGCTACTTCCTTCCAAGTACATACGGGGCGTCTAATCAATAAGCCTGCACGGAGCGAACAAATGGGAAAACAGAACTGTTTTGAGTGAATTGGGGAATGACGTTTCCTAGTCATTTCAGACTTCCTTAGAAACGAGGGTCCCCCACCTTCTGATGGCTTGCTGCTCGGGGTATGGGGGTATGGAACTTCCTCTAGGGACACCTGGGGAGGGGGCTGTGTGTGTGTGTGTGTGCAGCCAGTTTGCAGTTACTCAGCTCCATCATGGGTCGTTCTCTGGCTTAGGCGGGTGTGGATTCTAAGGTCACAGAGTTCCCGGCGCTAGCGAGGACGGGAGCGCGGCGTCCGGCTCGCTCGGCCTCGGAGCGTGGAGACCGGGAGGAGCTAGCCCGGCGCCCCGCGGCGCGGAGACCCAGCGCGGCCGCTCCGCCTCGGGGAGCCGGGCCCTGTCTGCGCGCTTCTTCCCTCGCCGCCTCATCTCTCTTATCTAACAAGTTCACGCTCCGAGAGAAGACAAGGGTGGGGTTGGGGGTTGAGGAGGAAGAAAGACAATGTCTTCACCGTGGTGATTCATCGTTCACTTGGCTCAGGCGCTAAACTTGCCAACCGAGCTTTCTCCTCTTGAACATGACTTTGTCTTCTGCGTGCCTGTGGAGAAACCCAGAAGGAAGATAGCAAAGTTGGCCAACGAGAATCTATCTAGGATTGTTTTACAAATAAAATTGACATATCCCCCCCCTTCAGTGCGCGCGCTTTCACACCACACACACACACACACACACACACACACACACACACACCTTTGTTGTTGGTCTGAAAAGGAGGCGGTTTGCTTTCTGTTCCCATCCTAACGGTAACCGGTTCCCGCCGCGGGTCTGCGTCTTGCTTCCTCTGTCCTCTCCTCGCCTCCCCCCTACGTATCTCCTTCCCGAATGAGAGCTGGAGAGGAACTAGGGGACGACCAGCCTCTTCCATCGGTCTCAATACTTCTTATGGGCCACTGAATATTCGGATTAACTTCAGAGGCACCTTTGCGGACCTTTTAACTCTGACTGGTGCGTTCTCTCAATACCAGCTTAAAACCTTTAACTGGCTTCTTTCCCACTCGCGCCCTCCCTGCCAGACAACCTATAAGCCCCAAGGTATTGATCTGTGTGCATGCATCTGGTGAGAGGAGAAAAAGAGAGAGAGAGAAAGAGAGAGAGAAAGAGAGAGAAAAAGAGAGAGAGAGAATATGAATCTAGCATGAGAAGGCGATTTTAAGGAGGGAAAATCTGGAGAGGAAACAGAGAAGCAAGGCCTCTGGCTTGGTGGTGCCCAGAGGGCGTTGGCGACCGAGGCGCGCAGGACCAGTGTGTGCGCGCGCGGAGGGGCGCCAACTCGACAAGGCTTGCTTGACCGCACTACTGCGGGAGGTATCCACCACCACCACCACCCTGGGGCTGATCCGGAGGTGGAGGAGAGCAGGACCTTTTGGGAAACCCTGCTCTGACCGATTCTGTTCCCTTCCGAGCTGGGTCAGGGAGTTGGAGAGACCGACAGGACCTAGCCCTGGACAGTGAGCCCTGGACAGTAAGTGGGGGGTTGGGGAGAAAGGAGCAGGAAGTATAACGTGACCCGGTAGGTTTAGCCACCGAGGAGGTTTTGGGGAGTGAAGCATCTGTGAGATGAGGAAGTTGTTTACTTTGCCCCAGGTGACTGTCCCCTGGCACTGAAGGGCTCTGGGACGATCTAGGGTTCTGCACGGGGCTTCCTCGGCCTGCTTGTGGCCACTGCAGGTTTCTGATTTCTTCACACATCCTCCAAGGATATCAGCATTTCCTTTCATATGTTTTTCACTGTCATGGGGATACCTTGGGCTGCGGGGCGTTTTCTTACTGCCCAGAGTTGACTAGGTCACAGACTGACCGCTTAAACAGTTGTCACTGAGGCACACACCTTCCTTCCCATCTGTCTTTAGCAGCCTGGAGTTGGGAGGACATTTGAGTGGGAGTTTCAGAATACAGGGGACTCGGTGCCCCCACTGTATCTGAAAGGTCCCAGAGCACTTCCCAAAACGGAGGATTGATGTTCCTGCTGGGAATGCCAGGATGTTCAGAACTAAGTAAGAGCTGGGATGGGAAAGCTGGGAGCTGTTACTCTCAGCATTTCAAGATCTGTAAGTTTTTATTGCAGATATAAAGACACACGTGTATGTGTTTATGTATGAAGTAATTTTCTTTTTTTCTCTTCTGGTTCCCCACTGGTGGAAAATGCAAGCGTGTGTGTTTGTGTGTGTACGCGCATGCACGCTTCTGCAGATCATACCTCTGCTCTCTCATTAGCCTACAGGGTTAGCACTGAGGACTTGAGCTCTAATCCCGTTATTCGATTTGGGACCATCTCTTTTTCTCGGGAACTTTCCCTGTCTGCTGTGTAGAATGGGTTCTGCTTGCTAGTTCCCAAGCAACTAGAGGAAACCCAGGCGTCCTCAGGGAGGCGTGCCCAGGCTGTGTGGAACTATTTCTCCCAACTGCATATGTTCTAGAAATGAGCAGGCAATGCCTTCACAGTAGAAGGGACTCAACTTTGGGGAAACCTGTGTACCCTCCAAGATGTCAAGCCCACAGGCAAATGACCACAGGGGTAATGAGTGTGGGGTCTGCGATCTGTGCCTCACACGTGCAGCTGTTACACTGAAGTGCTGTTTGGAGACACCAACGGCCTTCAGTCCTGCCTGGGGAGGTAGCACTGTACTGTGGATCTTGGCGTCTGGCTCTCCATTGGGCAATGTTGGGAGGATGTCGCTGTGCATGTTTTGTGGAAGATCTGGGGTGATTCCTTTGGAAGTGTGTGTACCTAGGCGAGCCTGGCACCCCAGACGGTACCAGAGAGACTTGCCTGCAACTCCAGGGGGTCTCTGTGAATTTCTCTTTCTTCTTCCCTCTTCCCTTACCTTGGACTGTCTGGCTTCCCAAGTGGTTTCCTAGCTTTCACAAGTTAAACATTTCCACTCTTAAATAGGAGGCTCTCCCATAGATTTTTTTTTTCTCAAGGTTCTCAAGCAAAATTGCCGGTGCCACAATGTTATGATGGAAGGATGCTGAAATGACAGGCCTAGTAGACGCTTGTCTTAATCATCGGCTTCTTAATTTAGTTTTAGTGGTGTGTGTGTGTATGTGTGTGTGTGTGTGTGTGTACACACAGGCTTGCGCGTGCGTGCACATGTGCACGCCTCCCCAGGACGCTGAGGGTGCAGGAGCGCTCTCAGAGAGCAGCCGATGACAACCTGCAGCTCCCTAATGAGTGACAAGGCAGGGCTGCTGCAAAGTAACACTTCCCTGGTGTGAAGACCTCTTACTGGGAAGTTTAGTTCACTACTGTTCTTGCCAGCCTAATCGTACAACCTGTAACCAAAACCCATGGAACAAGGATACAGCATGCTAAAGAGTAACTTCTAATCACTAAATGTGAACACCATTACCTGCTGTTAGGAAGAGATTACAGAAGAGTTGGCTCTAGCTAGGGTACACGACACTTGTTATAAGATCTCCGGAACACCTCTGCAAGGGATCTGCTCCCTCCTGAAGGTCCTTGGGTCAGAAACTCTTTGTGCAAGTGCAGGAAGAGAGCTTTAGCTGGAGTTTGTCACTGGGCTCTTCTCTAAGGACACTCTGTCAGGGGAACCCAGAGCTGCTTGAAGGTAAATACATGGCTGCCCTCCTTGAAGCAGCAGGCAAGAGAAGAAGCCAATGTTGAATCAAAAGCAGGAGATGGGTCCCGTGGAAGATTTAATGTCACACCATCATGTAGAAAAATAAAATGTACTGCTCCCCACCCAGATAATGTATGCCATGGGGCCTTGGTTATTAATTAAATTTCCAGAAGGAGTATTCTGATTTATTTCCCAAGCAAGTCTTCCATTGGAACTACTAGCTGCTTTACCAGGCCTATCCACTCATGGGGCTTGGGGACAGCAGACAGAGGAGGAATGAGTTTACTATCATAAACATTGGAAATTTTTATTTGCCATGATTTCTGCTTTTATTCGTTAACTGCACCATTGTGGGAGTATGCATATGAGAGAGCAAGGTTAAACTGATTATGAGAAAACAATTAGGATGATGGAGAATTTGCTGGATGCCCCCTATGTTCTGCAGGCAATCACACAGCCTGACAGAGCCGCAGACGGGCCCGCAAGTATTTAAGGAAGAGGCCCTCGAGGTGGACACGGCAGGCCTTCAAGTCCAATTTGCACCAAAATTTGCCAGGGGAATACATGGAGCCCAGTGTAGGGACTTTTAGTTTGCACAATACTTGGTTAAGGAACCCCTCCCCCTCCATTTCAGACAGTGGCAGTTCAAAAAAGAAGCTATTGCCGAGACAAACGTGGGCCGCTGAGTAAACAGTACATGCTTTGTGGAACAAGCCGTGTGTGTGTGTGTGTGTGTGTGTGTGTGTGTGTAGACATATATTCCCATGTGACTATAAAATACAATTAGAATTCTTAAAAAGAGTTTGAAAATAACCCCATTGTGATTATGGAAAATAGGTTTTAAGATATTACTATGTTGAACTTTAAACTGCACACTTCTATCAAAATATCCTATTTTGGGAGACTTGCAATTCATGCAACTCTTGAAATAATGTAACACATTCGCAATCTGCATGCAAAACACTTTCCCAGTCATTATAAGCCCCTGTCATAGAAAATCAGACTACTGCAGCTCTCATTAGCAAAGCCTGGTTTTTGCCATCTGAAGGTATACGGAAGAAAAATTTATTTTCACCTGCTAAAAGTTTAAACAATGCACACTCAGCTCTGACCTAAGGAACACCTTAAAACATTAAAGATTCATCAGTCAGAGCTGGTGTTGTGTTCAAGGAATGCTCCTCCAGCTTGCTGCTGAGCTTGGATTTGAATAAAATGTCCAATGTTAACAAACAATACCCACGTTTGGCACTTTGTGGATTAAATTGATCAAACAGATTTTAGCAGGCACAATGCACAATTTGTACAGACCTGATTGAGTTAATATAATATCAGCAAATTTTACATCGAAATGATTCTGTTTCTTTTCTTTGTGTTTAAAACCAGCACAGATTACAAATTTTAATGATCTGAAAATGTTTGGTATACAAAATCATGCTTATTTCAGTATTAGCAAAAACACAAGAAATTTTTCAACACAAACACCCAGCTGTGTCTATTTTAAAAGCAGTTCAATGACAGCTTGCACTTATGAGCATGCAATCAGCTAATTTCGCTTTTTTTTCCTTCTGTGTTAATCAACACTTTCCTTCCTGCATATCAGAGTACAAATAGTATAGTTACTCCACATCAGTAAATGTTTACGTAACCTGTCCTTTCCCAAGAATCCGGTTACACCGAATCATTTCACGCTAGACCGACTACGAAAACGTACCGGGCCGTCCACCTCAGAGGGAGCCCTGTGTGCCATTCTAAGTGGTGGTGAGAAGGGGGGCCAGGGGAGGAGGGAGCCGCGGGGAGGAGTAGGTGGAGGAAGCGGGCAAGGAGGGAGGAATCAGGGAGGAGGGAGGGAGGCAAGAGAGTTGAGGAAAAAGTAGGAAGAACAGGCCTGCTGCCTGGGAACAGAGTGGGAGGCGGAGAAGCCTGCGAGCGAGCGAGCAGGGAGAGAGAGGCCCACGGAGCTCCAAAGCCGCAGAGCCCGCGGGCTGCCCCGGCTCAGGGAGAAACCCGAGCTCAGGACTAGCGTCTGGGGCCCTGTCACCATCACCTTTTGATAGCTGGGACCCGTGAATATCTATGCTTGCAGACTGTTGGTTGTAAGCAGGGAGGTCTGCGAACCAAGTGAGGCCAGGCGCACATCCACGCAGTGCGTGGCTATCAGAGGGCAGTTCCATGATCACCGTCCCCCGAAGACATCCCTACTAAGGGCAGATTGGAAATCTACCGGCTGGCTGCGGGTGGCGGTCTCTTATTCTCTCCAACGGAATCCCTCTCCATTCCGAGGATTTCAGGGTTGGGGGTGCCAGGTGTGGAATAATCCCCTGCCCCCACCATCCTGGGCACTCACCAATTGTTACTATTCATGCTAGAATTTAACGTACAGCTTTTTCCCTTTTTCCGTTTTCCCAAACGCCATGCCAGATAAATTCACTGGGTTTACCAAAGGGGTGGGGGCGGGGGGCCGCAGGAAACACAGCACACAAGACGCTTACTTCGTACTATCCTTTACCTTACACAGAAGAAAGATGCTTATTGTTTCTACTTTTTCTTCCCCTTTGTGTGCTGCTCCTCCACCTCCCTCTTCTCCCAGGCTACATCCTCCGAAAAATGCGGTTATGTTTCATGCCCATATGGGGTGAAACAGCCTTCGATCAGTGCGCTCTGCACTAAATTCCAATCCCTGGGAAATTCTGGGCCTTAGCCCTGCCCCTGGCCACGGGATCCTTTTAAAGCCCCCCGGATAGCAATCTTCCCACTCATTCCAACCTTCTCCGAACCATCCCAGTGCCAAGACCCAAGAAAGCTGGGCTTGAGCACCCCTTTCCGCCCCCCCATCCCAGGTGCACCCCCCTCGCGCGCAGCCCACCCCATCCACTCCCATCACCGGAGGCAGTCTGAGTGGGCAAGGGGACTGGCTTCAGGGTTGAGGCCCTTTCCTCAACGAAACGCTTCTGAGAAAACGGAAAGCAAGCAAGAAAGAGGAGGGACGCTTCAGGAGGGGATTAAAAAAAATCAGAACGCAGTAGACGCCCACTTTAATTTTTCCTCCAGTGTCAACAAGCAAAATGAAAATATTTCCAGGGTGACTGGTTCGTGGCTTCCTGCTTCCAACTCGGATTCGCCAACCCAGGCAGAGGCTGGAGCGGCGAGCAGAGCGCGCGACACAGCGACTCGCGCCACGGGAACCGCGCTCAGGAGCGGAGGAGACGCGCAGGAGCAGAGCATGTGTTACCTGGGTTCTTTCGGGACTGTTTGGGACTGTCCTCTCTCTGGGCACCTTTCACCTGGGAACGCCATCAGCGGTACCCAACACTGAGTCGCCCCTGCCCGTCGCCAACGCGGACACCACCTCGCTCCGGGACCCGCTTCTCCACGGCGCTGCTGGCCCGAGCTCGCCGCCGCCCTGGCCGCCGGCAACCAGTAAGTAACCCCGGTTGTGCCCAGCGCCCTGCTGCCCACGGGGCCTCCTCATCCTGTCCTTTCCAAACCTCGGTCCCAGAAGGCCCTCCTCCCGCCAAGCTCCAGGACACCCGTGCCCACGCCAGTGCGGTGGACCTTCCCTCCCCGCAGCTCCCGAGGCCTGGCAGTTCGATTCCCTACCGGGGGCCCAGCTCCCCTGCGGGGCCCAGAAGGCGATGCCAGCCCCAGGCCTGGGGAAGACCGCAGGGCCTCGCCTCTTCCTCCCTCCCCACGCCCCCGTTTCCTGCCCCTCTCCCAGCGTTCCCACCCTTCCCTTCACCGCCGCCGCCGCCCCTGCTTTAAAGAGAAATAAAACCGGATACAAACTTTAATCAATAAGGACAAATATTGACGCTCAATCGCAAAATGACCCAGTACAAAGAAGAGGAAGCAGGAAATGTGAGCGGTGTGCCCTAGCAGGGGGGTACTGCGGCGCGGCGCAGGGGCGGAGGGGCGCGGGCAAGCCGCGGCGCAGCGTGCTCCCGCCGGCGTACCGGTGCGCGGCGCGGCACGGCGCGGCGCCGGGTTCGAGCCCCGCGGCCGAGGGGGAGGCGAGCGCCCGAGGGGGCGGGCGGGCGGCGGGCGGGGCCGCTGGGAGGGCAGGTGGGTGGGTGGGTGGGCCCGGAGCCGGCGATTGGCCGACGGCGACAGAGACGCTCCCGCACGCCGCCGGCTCTGATTGGCCCAGCGGTAGGAAAGGTTAAACCAAAAAATTTTTTACAGCCCTAGTGTGCGCCTGTAGCTCGGAAAATTAATTGTGGCTATAGCCGCCTCGATCGCAGTCTCCCTAAGCCTCGCCGCGGCCGCTCCGGGACGCGCCCGCCCGCCGCCCCGGCTCTCCCCCCCTTTGGGCTGCTGCTGCTGCTGCTGCTGCTGCTGCTGCTGCGAAAGAAGGAGGAGGAGGAGGAGGAGGAGGAGGAGGAGGAGGAGGAGGAGGAGGAGGAGGAGGAGGAGGAGGAGGCAGCAGCAGAGGAGGGGGGAGCGGGGGGTGGGGGGGGAGACCAAGAAGTAGAGTTGGGAGCGAGGGAGCTTCACCCCCGGGGTGGTGGTTGTTTTTTTCCCCCTCTTTTTTTTCCTCCCCCCCTCTTTTTTTTTTTTTTTCTAATTCCTGAGGGGTGGTTGCTGCTTTTGCTACATGACTTGCCAGCGCCCGAGCCTGCGGTCCAACTGCGCTGCTGCCGGAGCGCTCAGTGCCGCCGCCGCCGCCCGCGCCCCCCGCGCCCCGCTCGGCACCCACCGGTCGCCTCGGCCCGCCGCCGCGCCGCTGCCCCGCTCCCGCGCCGTCGCCGCCGCCGCCGCTTCCCCCCCGACGACTGGGTGATGCTGGACATGGGAGATAGGAAAGAGGTGAAAATGATCCCCAAGTCCTCGTTCAGCATCAACAGCCTGGTGCCCGAGGCGGTCCAGAACGACAACCACCACGCGAACCACGGCCACCACAACAGCCACCACCCCCAACACCACCACCACCATCACCATCACCATCACCACCACCCGCCTCCGCCGCCGCCCGCCCCGCAACCGCCGCCGCCACCCCAGCCCCAGCAGCCGCAGCCTCCTCCGCCGCCGCCGCCGCCCCCGACCCCGCAGGCCCCGCCGGCGCGGGGCGCCCCGGCCGCAGCAGCCGCGGCCACCGTCGCCGACGACGACAAGGCTCCCCAGCAGCCGCCGCAGCAGCAGCTCCTGCTCCCGCCGCCGCCCCCGCAGGCCGCCCTGGACGGGGCCAAGGCCGACGCGCTGGGCGCCAAGGGCGAGCCGGGCGGCGCGCCCCCGGAGCTGGCGGCCGTCGTGGTGGGGCCGGACGAGAAGGAGAAGGGCGCCGGCGGGGGGGAGGAGAAGAAGGGGGCGGGCGGCGAGGGCGGCAAGGACGGGGAGGGGGGCAAGGAGGGCGAGAAGAAGAACGGCAAGTACGAGAAGCCGCCCTTCAGCTACAACGCGCTCATCATGATGGCCATCCGGCAGAGCCCCGAGAAGCGCCTGACGCTCAACGGCATCTACGAGTTCATCATGAAGAACTTCCCCTACTACCGCGAGAACAAGCAGGGCTGGCAGAACTCCATCCGCCACAACCTGTCCCTCAACAAGTGCTTCGTGAAGGTGCCGCGCCACTACGACGACCCGGGCAAGGGCAACTACTGGATGCTGGACCCGTCGAGCGACGACGTGTTCATCGGCGGCACCACGGGCAAGCTGCGGCGCCGCTCCACCACGTCGCGGGCCAAGCTGGCCTTCAAGCGCGGCGCGCGCCTCACCTCCACCGGCCTCACCTTCATGGACCGCGCCGGCTCCCTCTACTGGCCCATGTCGCCCTTCCTGTCCCTGCACCACCCCCGCGCCAGCAGCACTTTGAGTTACAACGGCACCACGTCGGCCTACCCCAGCCACCCGATGCCCTACAGCTCCGTGTTGACTCAGAACTCGCTGGGCAACAACCACTCCTTCTCCACCGCCAACGGCCTGAGCGTGGACCGGCTGGTCAACGGCGAGATCCCGTACGCCACGCACCACCTCACGGCCGCCGCGCTCGCCGCCTCGGTGCCCTGCGGCCTGTCGGTGCCCTGCTCGGGGACCTACTCCCTCAACCCCTGCTCCGTCAACCTGCTGGCGGGCCAGACCAGTTACTTTTTCCCCCACGTCCCGCACCCGTCAATGACTTCGCAGAGCAGCACCTCCATGAGCGCCCGGGCCGCGTCCTCCTCCACGTCGCCGCAGGCCCCCTCGACCCTGCCCTGTGAGTCTTTAAGACCCTCTTTGCCAAGTTTTACGACGGGACTGTCCGGGGGACTGTCTGATTATTTCACACATCAAAATCAGGGGTCTTCTTCCAACCCTTTAATACATTAACATCCCTGGGACCAGACTGTAAGTTGAGCGTTTTACACACATTTGCATTGTAAATGATAATTAAAAAAGATAAGTCCAGGTATTTTTTATTAAGCCCCCCCGCCCCCAATCTCACCCTTCCCACTCCCACCCTACCTCCATCCACCCCACCCCACCCCCGCGATTTCTGTACGTTTGTTCAGTCTTTAGGGTTGTTTATTATTCTAACAAGGTGTGGAGTGTCAGCGAGGTGCAATGTGGGGAGAATACATTGTAGAATATAAGGTTTGGAAGTCAAAATTATAGTAGAATGTGTATCTAAATAGTGACTGCTTTGCCATTTCATTCAAACCTGACGAGCCTATCTCTACCAGCTGCCAGATTTCCATGTGTGCAGTATTATAAGTTATCATGGATCTGTATGGTGGACGCAGACCTTGACAACAACCTAAATTATGAGGAGAGTTTTAAAATATTAAGCTGTAATTTGTATTTAAGAAGCATTGGTAGTAAAGGTACCCAAGAAATTATTTTGGCCATTTATGGTTTTGTCCTTTTCTTTAAAGAACTGTTTTCGTTTTCTTTTTGTTTACTTTTAGACCAAAGATTGGATTCTAGAAAATGCACTTGGTATTCAAACAAACAAACAAACAAACAAAAAAGGAAAGTTGTTTCAGTTGGCAACACTGCCCATTCAATTGAATCGGAAGGGGACAAAATTAATGATTGCCTTCAGTTTGTGTCGTGTATATTTTGATGTATGTGGTCACTAACAGGTCACTTTTATTTTTATTTTTCCCTAAATGTAGTGAAATGTTAATACCTATTGTACTTATAGGTAAACCTTGCAAATATGTAACCTGTGTTGCGCAAATGCCGCATAAATTTGAGTGATTGTTAATGTTGTCTTAAAATTTCTTGATTGTGATACTGTGGTCATATGCCCGTGTTTGTCACTTACAAAAATGTTTACTATGAACACACAGAAATAAAAAAAAATAGGCTAAATTCATATATATCTTGATACTTTTGTCTCTTTTATTAAGTGGAGCTAATTAAAAAAAAAAGACTGTAGGGAATGCAAAGGCTTGTCTCACATTTGAGATTTCAAAGTTGCTCCTTTGATTTGAACTGAGTCTAAAAAAAATTGAAAAATACTATTTTTCCCTTTATGGACAAAATCCATAAGGAGCAAGTTATTGAATAAATACTAGCTTTAAGCGAAGTATAGGCTTTTTAGCTGATATCTTTTAATGTTTTTGTGAATATACAGCAGAAAAGAGATATAATTTAATTTTTATGTGCATAGCTGTTTACACTGTTTTATTTTAAATTTAGTTAATGGAAGAATGCTTACTTTTTATATATATTTTGTTTCAGGTATCTTGTTTATAGCATTTGGCAAATTATAAATGAATTATATATATATGGTTAGAAGTGACTAATGCACACATATTTTACATATATGTGCATATGTATATACAGAGAGGGAGACACGCACACAGAGCCCTTCAGTTCAGGTACCATTTGCGCTATGAATGCTGCAGACATTTTTGTTTAAATGTTTGTATTTATACTTTCTAAGTCAGCACTTATTTTTGTGGTTGTTTACCCACAATGAAAGAGTTCTAATAAAGATGTACTCAAGTTGCAATATAGATTTTGCTGAAGTGATCACCTGTTGGAATGACTTGTAGATCAATGTTTATGTTTTAAGTTACAGCAATTTGAAATTCTAGAGACGCAGAAGAAGTGGCTCTTCCTCCTTTTTTGACAATGGAGAGGTTTTTATTTGATTACCTTTTAAATGCCTGTGTAATTTAGATATTTGTTCCTTTTGCTTACACTAAGTCATAATTTTGTTTAACTCATGATATGCATATATATGCAGATATATGCAGATATATGAAACAGAATGAAAACTTTTTTTGAATTGTTTGAAGCAGCTCAGTTGCTATAACTCCAGAAAATAATCAGAAAAGCCCAGTAAAAGGTTTAGTAACTAATTGGATCCTGTGGTGAATCTGTGGAGGACAAGTTGTTCATTTGTTACAATTGTATAGTCTGAAATGTGTTCTACAGTAATGCAATAAGCTTGTTACTTCTCACAATGGGCCCAATGAAAAATAATCTCTCCCTAAGATGTTATCAGCAAACACTTAGAGAGTTACTCAGGGAAAAGTAAAAAGTAAAGAAAAAAAAAACCCTAGAAGAGTAGCAAGGTTACTGAAATAGATTTGAAAATAGTTAATACTGGAAATTGGGGGGGGCAGTGTATGAGTTAGGAGTGGAGTAGAGGAAGAGGGGGTGGGATTTTTATTCTAGGGGAAAAAAAAGTCCCCCAACACCCAAAAAAGAGAAGACAGAGAGGATAAGTAAAAATTAAAGACACGGACCAACTAAAAGGAAATGGGAGAATGGACAAAGGAGACCAGAACGGCTAGTTGAATTATTTCCTTTTAAACAGTTTGGACCTGGTTCTATTGGTAGAAAAATAGTTTTGCTAGAGAGAGACCTAAGTTTCTTAATATTTAACAATTCTTAGAAGTAAGTGTAGAAGTGAATTTTGTAAGTATTTTTAAAAAACCAAATTGAAGACTGATAAAAGTTCTAGTTGTGAGATTAGGCAAAGGAAAGCCTTACTACCCATTTATGAACTAACCTCAGAGAAGGGCATGTTTAGAACTTAAACACATGGATGGCTTATTGTTCGCTGTTGCTATAGATTTTCTTTATAGAATAAAAGTATACTACCGCGTGCACACACACACACACACAAAGCAGCATTTTGCCTACCAAAAGTTAAAAATCAAAGAAGTTGAAATCGTATATGAAGTAAAGGGATATAAAAAATAGGAGAAAGATTTCCCCCATGAATTTTTTTTCTGACCATCTTAAGTGATTGTAGTTTTACTTGTAATAATACTTGTTTTATTTGTTTATTTGTGGGAAGGCGACACTGAAACAGACTTTTCCATGACAAACTTCAAACTCTGAAGTCAAGAGTAAACTGGAGTTTTTTGAATCTATAGCAACTGAGTGTTAAGTTCTGCGTGGACATATGTCCATATTCCATTACAGAATGGCATGGTGAGAAGTTTGTTTACTAGATACAACTGGACACAAAGTGAGATACAGAGAGAACTTTGTGGAGGCCTCCTGATGCCTGCTCTACCTTTTCTTTATCTTGATCCATCGCATCCTAACACAAAATAGCTTCTTGGAAAAAACAGCTAAATCTGGCATGGCGCATCCCACATTTTTGCACCAAGTTGGTTGTAATGTTCTGTTATTTGTTGTCACTAACCTTTGCCAGTTAAAATTAGCTCATGCCAGAAAAAAAAATTGTTGGAATATTTGGATCTTCTTTTCTACCTTTCGTTGTTTTTTTTTTTTTATTGAGATAAAGTTTTGATTATTTGAAAATAATGACAACATAAAATGTGGAATCTTAAATTATAGTTTGTTTCTGAGTTTAACTATTTGACTTGAGTTTGGTATGACCTCAATTTAAAAATCTTCAATATGTGTAACAATAAGAAAATGATGTAAACTGGAATAATGAAAAAAAATTATTTCAAATACATTTCTTCAGCCTGTAACAAATTTGGAGATGCAGCAGCTCATTGTCCGGGACTCACAAGATTTAATCCAAGTGTCTTATGATCACGGCAACCCTCATGTAGGTTCTGTGACTTGCCTCTAATCAAGAATAGATGAAGGCTGAGGGGTGCAGTGTGGATTGCTTTTAAAATATATAGACTGAAGTTGGTGTCGATTTTACTCAGTCTGTGGATAAATCCAATATATGCAGGACTATATATATCATAGATATATACACAGATATGGTTTCAAAATTTGTGTTTTCTACATTGCTGAGGAATTTTACACGCATGGAAAAATTTTGCTTTTGGGAAATTCTATTTTATGACGCGCTGCAATGCCCGGTTGTGTTTGCAACCTGAAAGCCTGTTGGAGAATTAGGTTAACAAAGGGTGAAGGTGAAGATCATTAGAGGTTTCCGAGCTGACTGAAAGGGTTGTTGGGGCTGTGTAACTGTGCCTGGAGGGCGGGGTTCCTGTGCTTTCCTCCTTCGCCAGATAAGCTGCCCCCAACACCGCTCCAGCTCCTGTTAGAGGGATGGAACTCTGCACCACGGAAAATCCACGCAGCCACTGCAAGAAGCCGGGTAGGTTGAAACTTAAATTAAAATCACCCCCTCCCCACCTCCTTCCCACCCTCTTCCTTTTTTTCCCACCAGAGGCCAGATCCTGGAGATATGGAAAGAATGAGGGTCATCTAGATTGTCTTTGCGCGCACACACGCCTCTGCCTTCTTCCCAGGATCTGCCAACCTGTAAGAGTTTAAAAGGTGCTAGCGACCTTGCACAGTACTTCATTCTCGATTTTCTTTTCTTTTGCCTGCGTGATTATTATTATTTCTTCTTTTCCTTCTCCGTCTCCTCCCTCTTTTTTTTTTTTTTTAAATGAGAAGGCTTTATTTTCTTTTATCACAAGCTTTTTCCTTCCCTAGCCTCTGCTGCGCGATTCCCTCCCCTGGCCAGCAGCAAAATAACAATAATCCACCTCTTCATTTTCATCCTGCCACCCTGCAAACCGACCCTTTCCTCACTGCAGTGGTCAGTTCCTCGGAGATCTTGTCCTAAGGGTATAGGCCACGGGACTCCGCGCTGGCCAATATTTGATGTAATCTCTCTCTCTCTCTCTCTCTCTCTCTCTCTCTCTCTCTCTCTGTGTGTGTGTGTGTGTTTCTCCTCGATTTCTATGGTGTTTTTTTTTTTTTTCTCTCTCTCTCCACTGAAGACTTCACCAGAGTTTGTCCGAAGGGAGCAGAGGCGACTTGAGGACTGGAAGCCTGTCTACCCCATCAAGGGTGAGTTGAAGTGATTTTCCACCGCTGACCGTTGAGGTGCATTCGTTGTGGCCCACTGACTTAACTGCTTCGGACTGAGCCTTAACTGCTTCGCGACTTTGGGGTTCCAGGGCTGAAATGTGGTTCCGCTCTCCCCCTTGCCTCCACACACTGTTTCTTAGCAGACGCTCCAGCAACAACAGGCTGCTGAAGGAATGCTTGATTTATGGGATTTTTTTGTTTGTTTGTTTAACCTTGACGAAAATCCTGTGGCTCCTTAGGCAAAAGGATGCAGTTTCAGCACAAGCTTGTGGGGAGGGAGTGTGGAGAGGAAACAGGACAAAATGATGCGGAGGACGGAAATAGGCCCGAACCTGCACTGGGATTTGCTGGTCTTTGAGACTTGCTGCTAGAAGCAAGCGCTTTTCTGAACATTCAAAGCCGGTGATGTTGGCGCGCTTTCAGATGAAGCTTGGTTTTGCTCCAGAGCCAAGAACTTTCCTCTGTCTGTTCCATCTTTTCAGGATAGCCTTCCTCGCACCCTCGCTCACTGCCCTCTACTTTCGGACTCACCCGAACCCTTGCCCCCGACCCGCATTTGGGTCAGAGTAGGGACCAAGCCCAGCGGCCGCGTCCAGCGCGGTACCTGATGGATGCGCGAGGCGCCTCTTCGAAGGACTAGGGAAATGAACCCCGTTCTGGGCTTGACTTTGTCCCTGCTGGGAATATCTTAGTTCTCGGCCTTGGAACTCTCAGGCAAATAATTGATTCTTAATGCACTCTTAAGAGACGGCGCCTTGTAAAGCTCCAGAGCCTGGCTGGCCCCGGGTGGCTGCGAGAGAGCGCGCGCACCACTCGCAAGGCGACTCAGCCCTGGCGGGCTGCTGCTTCTGGCTGTGGGGTCTAGGTATCCTTCCCCGCGCCCCCCGGGACGCCTGCGGGCCTGCTGCTAGGGGTTGGGTGGGGGCACCGCAATGGGACTTGGAGGGCTTTGGCGGCAGAGACCTGGCGGCATTGTCTGATCAGGGGTTTGGCCGGACGTGGAGAAGTAACTTAGGCTGCGCGGTGAGGGCGGCGCCACCGAAGGAGGCTGGTTGCGCTCGGCGGAGCTCGCAGTCCGCTTTCCGGCTGCGGGGGCGCTAACGGGGAGCGGCAACGTGAGGGCGCTCTTGCCCAGGACAAGCCGAGCCAGGGGTTTAGAGTCGCTCATTTTCGGCCAACGCCAGCAAAGCTGGTTCCTGAACCTTTGGCTGGCGCGCTTTTCTACGTCCCCCCGCCCCCATCTTCTCGGTCTTCTGGGTACGGCTGCCTCTTTCTCTCCCCTGCCCCAACATTCCAGCCCTGCTCACTACTCTTTCCGGCGCCTTTACCGCTCTTCAAGTTTTCTTTTTGTTTACGTGGTAGGGTTTCAGAACTCAGCACTTCTCCTCTAGTTGACGAAACTGGTTTTGTAACAGACGTCTTTACCCGTTCTCGCAGCCCACTCCGCTCCCCCTCCCCACACCTTCCACCCCGATTTCGGGTCTGTGCCCAAGCCCGCATTGTGGTCTCAGGCGGAGGAGCGTGACAGTCCCAGGAGAGGTCCCCTCGGCGCGGTTGGCGGCCCTGCCTTGGGCCGAGGAAGGCTCCGGCTCGCGTGGGCACTGCATCTCCCGCGACTGCGGGAGGCTGGCGCGGTTGTCTGCAGCCCCGGGAAGGCCAGGAGAGGGAGAGGGCGACGCTGAACAGAGCTGTCACCTGCCCCTCATACCCCACCCCGCTTCCTCCAGCAGTCGGACCCCACTGTAGTCGGCGCCGTCCCCACCCAAATCTCCACTAATATTTTGAAGTAAGCAGTAACTCTAAAACCATAGTGATCAGAAATGGCGCGTAAAAATCCTAAGTGGTGATGTCTGTGAGGATGAGAGGGGAGCTGCTCCTGGCTCGACGGACTAGCCAGGGCGATGCGCTTCGCGGGGTCCACGGCCTGGCGGGGAAGCCGCCCTGGAGGAGAGCCGCGCGCAGGGACGCTTGGAGATTCGTGGCGGGAGGAAATCGGGTGCAGAGTTAACTGGCGCGACTGAGAAGTCGGTCAGGAGCTTCAATAGAATTTTTCCTACTCGGTGGCACTCCTGGGATCGGAGTCCTCCTCCGCAGACTTACTTTCTGCCCCCTTCCCGCCCCCCCCCCCCTTGGGGCATTCTTTGAAACAGAGCGTTCAGTAGGTGCAACTGTATCTTCCCCCTAGGCTTTCATTTTTCTTTTTTCTTTTTTTAAAAAATTCTTTTGATTGAGCAGGAAGACTGAAAAATCGTAATGCGGTTAGGGAGCGTTGTTTCTTCATTTCTTTCATTTTCTCATTGCTCTGAAATTTAATGACCTGATCATTGTTGTTTCAAGTTAAATTATCTGTTAAATTAGCCCTAAACAATAACTGGTGATATTTTCCTTTTGGGTCTGGTTGCCTCCCTGAATTTTTGGCCCCGATGGGGAAAGAGAAGCATCTCGGAAAACAGGGACAATGCTTGGTCATACAATATTGCCAAGATAATTCAAATCAATATTTATGTGCCGTTCACTTTACATAGGAGGAAAAATTCACTTTCAAAGCAACTGAGTTTCATAAATTATAAATAAGAAATTGTTTTAAACGCTTGTGCTCAGGAACCCCGGGTTCAAGGATGAATGTAAATAAACGTCTTTGTTGTTAGGGGAAACAGATATGAACAATATTTTAATTACCCTCCAGAACCTGAATGTTGAACCTCATCACACATCCATGGATCCTATTCTGAATCAATTCGGTCTCTCCCTCCCCCGGAGATAAATATTTTCGAAAGAAAATAAAACGTTTTCGCAAAATCTGAAGCGCTATTTTACACGTGAATGTCTAGGAATCCAAATTATGTTTATTTCTTTGAGTCAAACTGCTGCTTATTTTACAATGATTATAGGAAATAATTTTTGGAATCATGTAGATGTCTCTCTTTCTCCCCTCCTCCCATTCCTGGTCTCATATTGCTTATATATTCAGATATCCCGGCATAGGTGCGAGAGAGCACTTCCGTGGTACATTGAGGAAATGACATCTTTCCTTTTTATTTTAACAAAAGGCCCAAATAATAACTAAATCCAAATGTACTGCAATAATCAAAAAAATATTTAAATAAATAATGAACACTATTGTGTTTTTCCTATTAAAATGTGCTGAATGAATAATTAGAGGCTGAGATGAAGGGTGCAAGACTTGGAGCAAGAATAAGGTGGTAATTTTATTATTTAATACTTTTGGAATTTCTATAATTAGTGATGTAGTTTTAGAGTTTGGCAAAGCTTTCTTGGGAAAAACATGTAGAGCACTTCTTTCACTCTGTTAGAAACAACCTGGGAGAAATAAAATAGAATCAGGTAAAACTGCAGCAGGAGTTGTTTATTTATTTTATTTATTCATTCTTCCAGTAGTCGTGGTAGTCGTGGAGTTGAAAAATATATTTTTAATTACACACTGCAAGCTCTGATTGCAGGTTGGAAAACTAAAATCGATCATGCTGCCATCAATAATGTTGTCTATTGCTGCATTGATTTGTGTTTATGCAGAAGCTTCCAGTTATTTACTTACATATTTCAGCATTTGCTTCTTGATTATTATCCCAGGTTGTTTTTAATGAAGGAGCTCATATAGGAAGTGAAACACACTTGACAGATCCATTTTAAGTAAACCTGATAGTGAATTATAGCAACCCAATGAGTTTAGGAAATTACTTATACTTGCTTTTTAGCAATTATGAACCTGCTTCTGATTACAACCTGGTACTGCTTGAAAACTTCCATTCTTTTCTTCATATCCTCTTTGTATATTTCCATAAAATGGAAAAATAATTCTATGAAGTCAGATGAAATACAGGGAAGCTGATGTATGAAACTTGTTGTTGTGTCATTGGCATAGTTAGCTTATCATTCAAAACAAGGAGTTGGCCATTGGGATTTGTAATGCTGTGGATGAAAAAATCAAGCAGTAATCATTTGAATACAAAACTAAGACGTCTGTTTCAAAACAACTGCTAACTCAAATTTATGCCAGGGCATTTATGCCAAACAAATCATCCTGGAGTTCTCGAATATAAAATCTACATACACACTCATAAGCTGTTATTACGTGTGTATGTGTGATCATGTCCTGTGAAGATAGGCATTCTCGTGAGCTAATATCTCCCAATGAATGTCATGGATCATGGCTCAGTTGAAGGAACAAAACTAAGGATCATGCGGTGTGTCTTTCCTAAGCAAGGCAGTAGTGGGAGATTGAGATGGATGCGTATTGTGCTGCTCTATTGCCCATCACAAAATATGGGAAGGTTGCTTGAAATTTAAAAGAAAAAAGCAAGCTAACTTCTAGAGAGTTGTTGAATCCTCGTGGATGAATGTTTTGCTAGCAATTTGGAGGATGATTCCCTCATGGATAGTTCGTGGAGTCACCTCCACCAAGTAGGGTTAAGAGTCCTGTTTTTCAACTCTTGCTACACCCATCCCAGTCCTCAGTCTTTGGGAGGATGATAGAGAGAGTAAAATCAACTACATCGTTTTTGAGAGCAAAGCTACCATAAGAGATTGGGGGGGGGGGTGGTGGTGATATATAAGCTCCTCACCCTGTCGAATTTTCTGAAACTACTTCTCAGCGTCCGGGCTTGCTTTGAGAGTTGGAGCTGTGCTGTCCCCGGGGTTTCAGGCAAAAAGAAGGTGGGCAAGTCCCGGGACCGAAAGTTTTGCAGAAAGTTGAAGGAAGAGTTTTGAGTTTCTTTATTTGCTTAATTTTTCTGTCCAATGCCAAGCCCTCGAAGTTAAGTTAGCGACGCGACCCTGTGGGGCCAAACACTGTTGGCATTCCGTGGAGATGGAGATGCCAGAGCATCGGAGGAACAGGATTTATAGCTAAGACGCTCTCACCCACCCCTCCCTCAGTCTTTTTTTACGCACACACCAGCTCGTCCTCACGTGCGTTGGGGTAGTGGACAGTGTTGAATTGCTCTCCCTCGCTGCAAGCCTTTCCTGTGAATGAACCCGAAAACACTCGACAGGTCGTGAATAATCGTTTTAATGAGTGCGCAAAGCGTGCGACGGGGTGCACCGAGCTGTCGGGTTAAACAAACAACTTGTACCCTGACCAAATCCGATTGTCAAAGTGCAAAGTGATGTCAGTACCATTTCCATTGCCTTTCGGAAATCCACAGATCTGACACGCGGGAGTCCAATTTTCCCCATTAAAGAAAAATAACAATATTTTTCAGCCGTGTATGTGATCTTTAATATTAATCTGAACCAAACAGAACCTCATTTGAAAACCCGAGAATTAGTCATGTCTGTCTCAAAATAAATGAATAATTAAATAGAAATTCCAGTAGCTTGGAAAAAATGAGAAAATCAAAACAAATATAAAATTAGAGGAAGAATTTGTTTTTGCTAGTTCAGCTCTCATTGCTGACCACCATTCTTAAAAGAAATTGTGCCTTTACATATTGTGCTATAAAAAATTGTCTATAACTACACAATCGTGTTGTTAAAAAAATGTAATCTTGCGCTAATATTGAATCTGTAAATCAGCAAAGTTTTTTTTTCTATTGGAAATGTAACTCAAATATTTGCTGTCAGTATGTTAGACTATGAAAAAAAGAAAGGATAGGCAGTCTTACATTTATGCTTTCAAGGAAAACAGTTTTGAAGGAAAGTAATGCAGAAGGAACCCTGACGGGCCGCTGTCTAAAACAATAAGAAAAGTCACAAGTGAGCTCTTTACAAATCACACCCTCTTCCCACCAGTTTTATTATTATTTTTTTGCACAACTGTGTTAGAGAAATAATTTTTGTTTCTTTCCCATTCAGCAAAATAGATCTACTTGAAATCTGCTCCAGGTGTCCCCTTCCTAGTTCATTCTTTATTTTTCACAATTTCAGATTTTAAAATAAAAAATAATAGCACAAAACTTCAAAAGATGTTTTTACAACCTGCTTTACACGTTCTTTTTTTTTTTTTTTTTTTTTTTTGAAAATTTGCAGAGGAAGAAACGCATACCAGATTTTCCCTGCTGTTAACTTATACACACTCCTGTCTCAGACAAAATGACCCTGATGATTGGAATCCAGGGCATTAGTTCCACAAATCTAGCTTCTTCGACTCAGTTACAACATAGAAAAACCAAGGCGTATATTTGTATGGGATTAAGCATTATATAGCATGTATTTGTTGTTGTTGTTGTTGTTGTTGTTGAAGGCAGGAAATAGAAGACACCTCCCAGGCTGTGATGTTATTTGTGCTTTGTAGTTGTAATCAGTTTGGAGAAAAGAAATGTTAGTGATCTAGTACCCTTGAATGAGGAAGCTCAGTAAGTTTGCTCTCACTGCTCAGTGCTCTGTATGCTTATGTCTCAGTCTAACCGTCTATTTCACATGTAAATATGTCTGCATACAACTGATAGTCATTATGTGAGATAATCCAACTAGAGCGTAGAGCTGAGTGATTTGATGGAGTTACCAATTTCTTATGGGAGTCTTTGTCGTTTTGTAATTAATTGTAGCTGCTAGTTTCTCTGCATCTGCGTCAATTTAGTCACAGTCGGATAAAATGAAAAATATTGAAATTCAGTCTCCATTCTCAAAATTTGGAAAAGGCAAACAGGAATCTAGAAAAAGCATTTTTGTTGATTTATTATTTAGTGAATATCTGCATTGGTATGAATTCAGAACAATCTTTATTTTCTAGGAAATTTGACAAAAATTACTATTAAGAACCAGAAGCAGATATCTTAAAGTTGTTTTAAATTAATTCAGGCACGAAACAGACTATGCAGTTATTACCTAAACAGATTTCATTTCTGTGGGCTGACGACTGAGTAGAGAAATTTTGGGAGTCACTAAAAGAGCTGCCTCCATTTCTGCTTGAGATGCACCGACAGCAAAGCTAGAGGGTGCATCTGTTTTTGCGGGTATATATGTAGTTAAAGAACTACACTAGCAAAACATTAATTATATTTGAAAGAGAGCAGAAGGCTTGTTGTGGAGAGAATTGCGTTATTGAATTTTATTTCACCGAATCTGTTTAAGAGGACTGAAATTGTATACCTGTTTTATATGATGGATCCTTTTCAGAAAGCCGCGTAATAGCAAAGGGAGGAAGAAGGCAAACTTAGAGGGGAGTGATCTTAAATACTTGGATAGTCCCTGGTAGGGTAATCCACATGAAAATGCAAATCACAGAAAACACAGTCACAAGATCTTTGTTCTCTGTCAACAAAAGCAAATAGTTCCCTCCACCCCTACCACCTCCCAAGAAAATCATAGAATGATCTTAGCTGAATTTGTATGAGTGTGTGTGTGTGTGTTGGGAGGCATTGAGTGACTAAGAAAACTTTAGTTCATCATATTTTTGATCCCCAAGCCCTATTAATTTCTCAGCTGCCAGATTTTATATCCAAAATTTAGATTCTCTTCCTCCTAAATCCTACATGGGTATGAATCATCCCTGATCATTTTTAGTTTTTGGCTTAATTGCTGGTTTCCAACTTTAAATTACCAATAAACTAATTAATCTGACTAATTTTGCTAAACTTCTGTTGAATAGTATAATAGCTGAAACAACAACAAAATAAAACAGCAAACACTGAAACATTAATGATGAAAATAAACCATTAATAATAATAATGCAAACAATCATGGTAGAAGTAATTTTAAAATAATATCTGGCAGACAAGATAAGGACAGAATCCTTTTCAGTCTGAAATTTGTATATCATGGAATGCCTGGTACACAGGCATTCTGATTTCTTATCTTGCTGATTAGGTAGATCCATTCCAGCACAAATCAACTTTCCTATAATAGAGACTCTTTTCGTCTACCATGGTAGATGTTTCTTTTTTCCTTCTCCTCCTTCTTTTAATGGCACCGAGTACTTTTGTATCCATTCCCTTCATTGCTGGAGACAAGTTCTACTTACAGATGTCATTTCCAAATAAATCAACCCAGGAAGGAACCTAGAGCAAGGATGGAACGCAATAGGATTATGGTGTAGAAGAATCTGGTGGGAGTCCCTTGCAGCTGAAGTTCTGCTGGGGAGTAGGCAAGATGTCATATTTGGGAAGCATTTTCACAAAGCTAAGGAGTTCGAGTAGGCTGGGGTTACTGTGAGTCCTGAGAAATCATCTGCCTTAGGAACCTAGCTCCTGGGGCAAGAAGGAACAAATGAGAAGTTAGATTCTCCAGGATGAACTCTCTTGATTCCTTCATAAATAGAGTGAGAAATAATGGGGGCCATACAGTGAAGGAGTAGAAGTTGAGGGAGTTGAGTAGTTTGAAGATGCTAGTAACTGGTGATTAGCAATAAAACTGAGCCCATATTCTCAGGATGAGATAAAGGTGCTTTTCTGTAAATCTGCCAAGCCTGATTGTTTCTGGTGACAAGATTGCCACCAGATCCTGGGACTATGCTGGAGAGAAGGAATCCACTAGTAACCCCGTATCTGTAGTAATCACTCTCACATCTCCTAGACCAGCAGGTCCAGCTACTTCCTCAAGATACAAGGAAAAGAACCAAAGGGGGTGGGGGTGTGGGAGGGAAATAGGTGGGGAGGAAGTTAAACTCAATCTTTACCAGGCTGAAGTTGGTGTTAAAGCAGATTGTTTGATAATTGCTTTCATTTGTGAAGGTGGAAAAGGAAAGCCAGGTAAAAGAAGGATGGTTATGGGAGAGGAGAATAGAGATTGGGACCCAAATTCCCTAGCAGCTCAGCAGTTAGGACCAAATGGAGAAGGAACTTAGCTTTACCAGGACAATTTTGGATAAAGAAAGGATAGCTGTTGAATACATTTCTTTTGTTCTGTTTTTCTGCAAGTTGATGTAGCCCTGGAAGCACGATGATTTACACACTTTAAAGATTACAACAAGGCCACAAATTCAACAGTCTTATTCTCTGGAAAACTTTTTTTTTTTTTTTTAAAGACAATGTCTTCAAGCTCAAATATGCTCAAGGCATAGCTTTACAATCAAACAGTACTGAAGGAAGCAGGGAAAGAGGAGGGAGGCGGGAAGGTACTGCAACTTTCCAGCTATAGCACAAGGCATCTTTCTCTTTACCTTTCACAGCAGGGAGATTGGCAATTCTTTATGTTTTTCTGTCTAGTCTCTCATTTTTAAAAGAGTATTTTAAATACCCTAGTTCATGAGAATATTCTTTCATTAAACTCAGCAAAGAATGAGGACTTTCACACTGAAGACAAATTCTGGAGGTGATGTTGAGTCCTATTTAAGTCTGCAATGGGAGAATAGCGGCTGCGGCTGCAGCTGTATATTGAACTACTCTTCAGCAGTACCCAGGCTTTCTCAGCGCACTAATAATAATTGCCAAACTCACTCCAGATTTAGGGGTGGCTGGAATTCAGTTCTTTACAGCCATTCATCGTATTTCTTCTGGAAGTGCAGTTCTGCAACTTGAAAACAAAACTGTAGTTTTCTTGTACAAAATCTGATTCTAGGAAAAAATAGTATTTTAAGGGCAATATTCTCAGTAACTTTTTTTTCCCCTACTTATTTGGGAGGTTCGTTCAATCAGAAAACACATTATGCACGTGAAGTATGCCTCTTGAGAATCTCTTTTCCAACATTTTAGTTTTAATCGTATATAACCGAGTTCTGAGTCAGTGAAGACGAACAGCTAAAAGAAACCACGGTTAATGCCTTGTAATGAGGACATTTGACAGAAGCTATAGACTCCTTGAAAATAATCATTTCACAAGGTAGGAACAGCTTTGCACACATTCATGTGCATGCAGAGGTGACGCACCCATGTAACAAATCAATAGGCTTCTTTATCCCAGTATTTTTATAAAGAACCTACATATGCCAGATACTTAAATGCCTACAAATGTGTAGTATGCACTAGGGTATGGTTTAATCATGAGCTTTTTAATATAAACTAAAATTTAAACAATATAACTATTATTTCTAACTTTTAAAATCTCCAGTCATCAAGGTTCAGTCATAATCTAGAAATACTGCAGGAAGGCCAGAACCACTACATTTTGCTTGGATTGCACGATGAAGAAAATACAGGATTCTTTCTGTATCAGGAGCTTCAAAAGTGAGAAGTTTAGGGATATGTAGAATCAAGATCTATGTACCTTTCCAGTAAGCAAATATGTACAAACGGAATTCTTTAAAATCACTTGCTACTGTAAATAAAAGGAACATAAACTGTTTCAAAAACTGGAGAGGAAGGCTCAAGTCAAGCCTTTAAGGAGTCATTTCAGATGATGCTCAGTAATATATATTTTTTTCCCAACAAACAATTTCTCAAGGCAGATAAGCCAGTTCTGTTGCACAGTGGCAAAGCAAACTATTTTAGTAATGGGCTGTAGGGGGATTTAGTGGATTGACATTCTGAATATTTATGAGGAGTAATATTCTTTGGAGAGGGTTGTGTGATTGTCAAGATCCAATCCTCAAAATGAGACAAGGGGAGGTTTGGGAATGGGTATGTGCAAGCATCTTAGCTATTGTGAGTGGGGAAAGGATTTGACCTGGGCAGGAAGGAAAGGCATCTTTGTCATAGGAAGATCTGCACAAGAGCTAGCACTCCTATCATTTTTTTTTTAAATGTACACTTTTCAAAACCATATCTTTTTCATCCGGCTCTCATTTGTAGTCCTAACATCACAGACAGCAGCAGGCTTGCACTGCAGTGTGGTCCAAGTATCACTTCAGTTTTAAAACGCAAGCAATAGACAAGAAAAAAAAAAAAAAAAAACCACGTATATACTCACAGCTTATCAATGAAATCTGCATGGGCAGCCTGGAGAATATGGAAAAGGGACGCTTCAAAATCAGACAGCGAGAGGAGTTTTTCTCTTTAGGTGAGTTTTGGGTAGATGTTCAGTCAAATACTGTTCAGAAATTGGGATTAATGGAGCAGTTCAAATACAGATCTGCCGGAAATCATGCTCTGTGCGAATGAAAATGAAGGAATTTATGCATATTCTAATTTTCCCTCTCTGGCTGCTATTTTGGAGGAAGAGACTTCTTTTGCTGATGGTGGGACTTTTTTGTTCTGCACAGGAAATGTGTAAATGAACACAACAGTTCCCCCCCCCCCCCCCACCATTTATTCCTTTCCATTTCTCTCCTGCATTCCACCCTCCTTTCAACACGAAGTCCTTACCGCCCTCAGTGGGACAAACCCCAAGGCCAGGTTCCCTCCCAGGTCCAAGTCAGCAGCGAATGGGGAATCAAGAAAGCGGAGTTAGGGCTTCCTTGGGTTACTAGACCTTTAGGAACTCATGTTGAATTTCTACTCCATCTTTGAACATTTCAAGAGTTACAGGGTAAGAAAGAGTCACACGTTAAACACGATAGAAAATTATCTGGAAAGTCCATCCCCCTTCTCAACTGACTTTTCAGTGGAGAGGAGGTTGAAGCGAGTTTTAAACTTGAGTTTACACAGATCTTGTCGTGACACCATCAGCGCCAGTCCAGGCACTTCCCCTCTTATTGTCTCTGGGAAACAGATAGGGATGTTGGCGGTTTCATTATGTTAAGAGCAGTAAGAACGTATTTGCATTGCGATGTGAGTCGGCCAGTCACCCGGTGCAGACAAGAAGTGGAGTGGCTCTGAGACAGTGGGGCTCCTTAGAGGGGCCAGAGAAGTAGGGTGCGGTGCAGGCAGGGGAGGGAGGCCGCGGGGAGAGGGAGTGAGCGGGAACTGGACCGGGCAGAGAGGAGCTCCGCATCCCCAGTCCCCGCATTCGAGGGGCCGAAGCTGAGTTTGTGCCCCAGGTGCTGGGGGATTAGACGGATAACTTCTCTGAATTCCATCTTCTTTTCGATACATCTCCATAAAGACCGCGTATACTATTTAAGTTGCGGGGAGAGGGGAGAAAAAACATTCCTTGAGCAGGCCCAGCCCCACAGCCGCTCCCATGAGCCGCAGGAGCCCCGGGAGTCGGTGGAGGCCCCAGCTCGTCTACCCGCAACGCGGACCTCCGCGAGGGAAGAGAGGGGAGCGGCCAGCCAGAAAAGGGGCGCTCTTCTCTCCACACGTGCCACAGATCCTGCGCTCCTCCTCGGACCCGCTCTTCGTCTCCGACCCACAAACCCAGAGTGCCAATCATCTGAGGTCTGGTCCGACCAGGTGGCCCCCTGCCCGGCTGCCTCAGTTTGGCCCTTCCTAAAGGAGAACACAGGTCCCAAGCAGGTGGCCACCCACCCGTGGTCTTGCCCTTGTGGCTTTCACCCAGGTGTCGGTTCCCCTCCTTGGCCTTCCAGAGTGAGAGGGGCCGAGTCTCCTGAAAATTCTGCAGAGGGCCACGACCTCTACCCTTCTAACCCAACATCAAGGTTGCTGCTACACTTAAGAAGCCACTTCGGAAAGGCTCCAAAGTCTTTATTTTGCAAAAAGCCTGTTGTGGTGCGATAGAGTAGAGGGGTGCCAGACACCCCAGAGAGGCTTCCTGTGGCCTGGCCTGGTATGTGTCACACACAGCCATGGCGTGCCCCAACATGAGGGGGGCGCTGTACTTCTGGCCCCTCTGCTGAGTGGGCCGCCTGTCCCCACACACCGGTGGGACCTGCGTTTCTTTCCCAGTCCTATGGATGAGGGATGCATGTGAGACTGTGTTTTTGTTCTTATATCTTACAGGTTGCTGGTGGGATCCAAACTTTTCCCCCTCCTTACTCTTTATTTTCACGTTTCTTTAATCGCTTCACTTGCTAAATTTGAGGGTGGAATGGTTTAGAGTAGGAGAGAAAAGGCCCATTCAATACATGTATTTATTTATTTATTTTGGTCTTTTCAGATCCCTGCCCCCTTTTGAATTCCCTGAATAAATTCATACCAGCAAGTGAGGTCAAGGCACAGTTGTTTTGCCCCCAGCCGATGCCAGTAACCGCTCCTAGTAGGCCTGCAATAAATGCTGAGTTGTTGGATAACTGATCCTCCTCTTCAGTCACGGGGCACTTAGGGTTAGCAGGTGTCTTCAGCCAACTGACTTGCGTGTTTTGCTGAATTCAGATGAGAGGCCAATAAATAAATGCTTTTTAAAGGCACTTTGCTTTCATGCTCTCTATTTAGGGATCAAATCCTCCTTCTCCCTGCTGTGGGGGAGGGGTATCCTTAAGAATTTCTGAAAACATTGCCTTGAACTTCTTCCTACACACAGCATAATATCCTGTGAGTGCTAGGATTTTAGCACTTAGGACTTTTATCAGCCCTCCTGTAAGGATTTTCTTTTTTTTTCCTGTTTTGTTTTCTTTTACAGCGGTTTTTCTTTTTCTAGTAAGAGGTCAAGACCTTATGAAATTAAGTTAATCTCTCACAGCCAATTTGAGGCAGAAACCAAGAGATTTCTCTTTGGCCTTCCCACTGCTGTATTGCAGTTTAACCCTTGTCAATCTTCATTCGCTTCAGTATGGCCTCAAATACTTCACTCAGCTGTTCTTATTCTTTGCCATAACTTTTGCTTTAAAGTGTGATAAGAAACTATTTGTAAGGTGGAGAGAACTTTTAAGGTTGTGAGGTTGTAAGATTAAATTCAGCCATCATACATCAACTACATATCCTACCAAATACCTGTTGCGTGCAGCTAGATTATTCCCTAGAGTATTTAACGTTCCTCTTTCATTGATTCTAAAACAGCGAAATAACCAATGAGCTAATAACCATGAAAGCACTTTGAGAGGTTATAATTGCTAATTAAATGCAAAGCATATTTATTAGCATCATTATTAAAAGGTGTCAGAGGGATACAAATAAGATCTGTTCCTATCCTCTGGGAACTTGCAATCTAGTTGGGCTTAAATAATGGAATTTAAATTGATAGAAAGTGCTACTAACCAGTGTTCAGTGTTTGGCTTACTTAAGGCAGTTAGTAAATGACTGTCTCACATAAATTCACAGCCATGCCATTCTTTCAACAGAAATATAATACTGATAAAAAGCAAGGCAAGGTTGTTTAAATGGATCTTCATGGAGGAAACGGGTTTGTCCATTGTATGTCACATAAGAAGATGAGAATGTGAAAGCTGTCTATGTGTGATGAGGGAAAGGTGGCATATGTGAAGAATGAGGCATTTGGTGAGATGAAGTTTAGTGATAAATTGTATGAAATCCTAAAGACTATTCAGAGGGGTTTACATTGGATGGCAAAGGTGATAGAGACCTAGGAACGCCTAATGAGTAGATTTAAATTGAGATTTATTTTAAAAGTTTTTCTATCTAGCTACTGAACACAGTGAAACTTGAGGGAGAAAGAGTTGGAGAGAAGATTTTGGTACATACTGGGATATGAGATTACTAGAGAATGGTTATAGTCAGACCTGTCATTAGGTCCCTTCTCTCCAATTTCTCTGTGGTGGATATTACATTGAAATGTTACAATCAGAAATGAGTCCTGAAAAGAATATGAGGTGCATTGCCGCTGCGGGTGGTAGTGCCTTTTTATTTTTCATTGGTTAAAAATTTTAATTTTTGTTTTATTTGAAAGGAAGTAACAGAGGCAGGGGACTGGGGACACACATGCACACACACACACACACACACACACACACACACACACATTTTCCATCTACTGATTCACTCCCAAATGCCTGGAAAGTAGCCAAATAGCCAGAGCTGGACCAGGCTGTGGCCAGGAGACAGTAATGCAGTCCAGGTTCCTAGCTCAGGCACTCCAATATATAATACAGGTATTTCCCCAGAAAACATCTTGATCACTGACCAAACACCCTTATTTTTCATTATTGATAATGATAGGGAATGTTAAAATTGACAGATGGTGACTGATTTCAAGCTACCTTCAACACTAGTTAATCTCATCATATTTATTTATTTATTTGTTTGTTTTGCATTTGGTGTAGCTACCAATGATTTAGTGACAGTAATTCTCAACTAGGGGTGTTTTTTCCCCCCTACTATCTCCATACCCTGTGGGCATTTTGGTAATTTCTGGAGTTTTTGTTTAAGCGGTTGTGGAACCACTACTGGCATCCGGTAGGTAGAAGCTGCAGGTATTGCTGAGAGTGCTATGATTTATAGGGAAACACCCCACAACTTCAAATTATCCTGTCCAAAATGTCAATAGTGCCAAAATTGAAGGATCCTCACTTGTAGGAATAAAGCCGGAGCTCCAACTCTGGGGTGCTACACTCTGGGTCATAGGACCTAAATTCAATTACGATAATGACTTAAATTGGAGAAACGTCCTGCTTAGTGAAGCAGACGTGAATCTGAAGGTGCAGGATCCTTTCCTAACCCTGAGACCTTTGAAATGAAGAATTAGGAGGGCACCTGCTTAGATGTTCCACCTTTTATAAAACAGAGCTAAAAATCTTCCTTAAGGATCTTTCATTTAAATGTTATTTATTAAATTAATAAAATGTGCCTTTGGAGTTGCTTAGCAACTTATGGAAAGCTTTTTAGAAGTTCATTTGTTTGTTTAAAACCAGGGTAGGTTGCATATTATTAGCTACATTACATAAATCAACAAAGAAATGTACACTGAAAATGGAATAAGATGTTTCAACACATTTTCTCCTCTCCATGTCTAGCAATTAAATCACTCTAATTGTCTGGTAGAATTGCACCAAGCATTCAACCAACATTACTTCTGAGAATGAAACTTCAGCATAATATAGACTATGTACAAGAACCAAAGGGGGGAAATTAAACAGATTTGTTGTAAAGTATGTGTTTATCTTAACCTTTCTTTCTCATTTTTTTAAAATATCTTGTCTGCTAGGTACTTTTATTAGACACTAATTATACTGTCTCTGAAAAGATTTTCTCCAACACCCTTCGGTGCCTGCACCCTTTAGTCATATCTCATTACATCTACCTAATCCATATCTTTTTCACATAGCCAGGGCTCATTAACAGTTTTAAAAGCCAATCTTGGACATTATCATTCCTTGTAATCAAAATGAAAATAATGCCAAAAATATTTTATTTCTAAAATGTGATGGAGTAGTTAACTTTTGTTCTTAAGACATTTCTTCTTTAAATATTAATGAGGAATTAACTTTCAGACATGCATTAAGCTAGCAGGACGGGTGAAATGTGTCTGAAAGCCCTGGAGCACCTTTCCCAGAAAGTTATTTTTATAAGCTATTTTAGCAGAGGATCATCAGTCACTTTGAAGGGAAGTGATCCTTGATTAACAGTTGGCTGATACTGTGCTTTCACAGATGTGTGGCAACGATACAGGTGCTACCTACAAAACAGGACAGGTGATTCACAGACTAAGCATTTTGTTATTGGGCTGAAAAAAAAAAATCTAAAAGCTTGAATGTGTCTTCTTTGTTTATTACCTTCTTCGTTGTAGACAAGATGAACCAAAAATCCCACTCAAATGATGAGCAAAGGGCATCATGTTTTCTATAAACTTAAGGAAAAGACTTTAAGTTTTAAGTTACCTTTGGTTTTCTGTTTTTAGGAAAGGAAACTTGGGTTTGGTGTGGTGAAACTACAGGTTAAAGTTGCCACCAACAGCACTGACATCCCATATCAGAACTCTGGTTTGAGTCCCCACTGCTGCACTGCAGAATTAGCTCCATACTGATGTGCATGGGAAAGCAGCAGGAATGGATCTGAGTTCTTGGGTCTCTCCAAGTGGGAAACCCTCACTTCTGGCCATCATGGCCATTTGAAGAGTGAACCAGTCTATTGAACATTTCTTTCTGTCTTTGCTTCCCTCTGTCTGTAATACTGCCTTTCAAGTAATTAAATCTTTTTTTTAAAGCAAGAAAAGAAAACTGTGATGAAATTTGCAGTTACATGATTAACACAGATTTTCACAAGTCTTATATCTCTTAGAATATAGCTAATAGCAGTAACAAGTGCTTCGTTAGAATGGAACTTCTTTGCCATTATGGTTAAGCTTGAGATTCCCTCTATTTAAGAATCTCAAAAAATGTTTATGGTTTATTGTTTGCTTACAATGTGCATAATATTAAGTAATAGTATTTGTCAAAACCAGTAACCAAAAGTCATTGTTCAAATGTATAACTTTCAGACAAGTACTCCCAAGCTGTTATGCTAGAGTGGTAGAGGTATAATGAGGTTTTCATCCCTTTTAGTTTTTTCCTGTTCATCAGTCCTGCTACATGGTAATTATCTCTTATTTTTGGTATTACCTTCAGGTTTCTCTGATTTTTTTCCTTGAAACATATGCTTTTCTTTTGGAATTCTATGTTTCTTCTGATTTCTTTTCATTAACA
Organism: Ochotona princeps; assembly: GCF_030435755.1. Taxonomy (NCBI): domain Eukaryota; kingdom Metazoa; phylum Chordata; class Mammalia; order Lagomorpha; family Ochotonidae; genus Ochotona; species Ochotona princeps. The sequence goes on from NC_080837.1 coordinate 51,239,918, forward strand.
GTGTGCAGCTTATTGCTGATTTTATGAAACCATTATTGTGAAAATAAAGTAAAATCTTACAGTGGTTGGTAAGCTTAATGTTGTGCCTTTACTATTGTAGTTATCCTTTACTATTGTAGTTATTTAAAACTGAATAGAGTAAGATAGAGTTGTGGAATATGTAACATTTTTAAGATTTATTCTTATTTGAAAGTGTTACAGAGAGAGAAGGAAAGAGAGAGAGATCTTCTATCCATTAGTTCATTCTCCAAATGGCTGCAATGGCCAGAGCTGTCCTGATCTGAAACGGGTTCAGGGGCTTCTTCTGGGTCTGCAATGTGGGTGCAGAGTCCCAAGAACATTGGCCTTTCTCCACTGCCTTCCCAGGTCATTATCAGGAAGCTGGATCAGAAACAGAATCACTGCGACTCCAGCTGGCAGCCAAATGAGGATGCTGAAGCTGGAGGCAGAGGCTTATCTCTACCACAGCATTAGCCCCTAGAATATGTAACATTTTTATCAAAAAATTGCACACCTGACATATTTCTTTTGAAGTTCTTTAAATATTTATTTATTTGAAAGGTAGAGAGAGACATACAGAGAGATAACTTCTATTTGCTGGTTCTCTTCCTAAATTCCTCCAACAGCTGTGATTAAGCTAGCCAGCAGCTGGGTACCAGGAACTAGATCTGAGTCTTCTATGTGGGTGTCAAGAACTAGGTACTTGGCCATCTTCTGCCACCTTCCGGGTGTATCAGATGGGACCAAGGTTGGAAGTTGGTTTGATGGAACTGAAACCTGGTTCTGTGACTGGGACGTGGGCAACCAAGCAGCAACTTCACCTGCCCACAATATCTGCCCGTAATCATTTTTGGAAGTAATTTTGGATATGGTTATGGATGTGGTCAGTTACACATAGCTAGTTCCTCACATGTGTTCTTTATGTTCTTCTGTGTGCTTTATTGAGCTAACTTAACTATTTAGATGTTACCACATTTTTATGGTTCCTTATTACCAATTAAATTGCTTCTACTAATAAAAACCAAAGCCATTCTTTTTTTATTTTTATTTTTGTTTTTGTTTTTAATTGTTGGGGTGGTGGTGGGGTGGTGGTTGGTGGAAACTAAAGCAGTTCTAATAAGCAGACAATAACATGGCAAAACATCACAACAACTTACAATATATTTGTAAAATTTCTCCCATGCTTATCATTTGTTTTCTTTTTCTTTCTGTTATTTTCAGGGGTCATTTCATCGGTTGGTACAATGAAGACTGGCATGATTATTCATATCACATCAAGAATATCAACTCATCAGTGTGCTGATACCAACCAGAGGCTTTCTAGCAGAGGGACGCTTGGAGAGGAGGAATCCTCCCAGCTGTATTCACACTGTGGCTCCAGACAGAAAATGAGCTTCATTCATCAGCTTTTTTTTTGGTGGTGGTGGGGATCCTAATTTCTATTTCTACTCTAGAGTATCCTGCAAACTCTCAACTACTAGCTAGATAACTTGGTTCATCTGGAGCTCTCTTGTGTCTGAATAGTTGATCATTTTTTTCCACAATCTGTCTCCACAGATAATGGAGAAATAACAGTAAAGAAATGAGTCCGGTAGAGTCATTCTCCTCCTACCAGTCTTGAAGCAGTCCAGTGGGTTCATTAGTGTTGTGATTGAATTTGCTGTCTCCCACACATGTTTGTGGTAAAGTGTTCATCTTGGAAAACATGGACACACACTGTGGCACTGGAGTTTGCTTTTGGAATATATGACAGCATGAAGCTTGAACAAACAGCATTTTTAAAATTGATACGGTGCTATTGGCACAGTACCATCTATCTTGATATTGTGTGCCAGCTTTAACTTGTTTTGGACCACACCTCCTTCAGGAGAACAGTTGTGGCTTGGTGTGTGGTTTGATACCATGATAGAGAGCCATCATATCTCTTGTGATGAGAACTTCACTCTAGTGATTCATATTACCTCCTGTTTCGATCAGTATAATTGTATACATGCACTAAAATATCATATTGTAGCCCATAAATGTTTATCTATTGTTAATAAAATTGTTTTAAAAAGGCATGTATTAAGATGTTAAATCCTATGTGTTATTGCTTCAACCCTAAGTGAAAGAGAAAGCAAATGTTATTATTTATGTTCACTCATTGCTCATAAATCGATTTTCTCAGGGCACATTGTCTTTTACTAGAATCAATTATTTCAATACTTTTTGTTATTCTTACAGATTATAATGAAAACTGAAGTAAATTTGAAATCAAGAATGCAATATGAAGGCCAGCTTTGTGACTCAACGGGGTTAAACAACTGCTTGATTTCCTAGTATCTAAAATGGAGCATGGATTTGAATCCTAGCTACTATACCCCTGATGCAGCTAATTCAACTTGGATAGGAGCAAAAAATGGCCCAAGTACTTGGGTCTCTATCACCAACTTGGGAGACAAGGATGGAAACCCAAGCTTCAGATCATCTCTTTCTCTCCTCTTCAGACTCCCTCTCCCCCTCTATGTCTGCTGTTTTGTCTTTCAAATAAATAATACATCTAAGAAGAAAACAAGTTGAAAATGCCCTTTGATTGTTAGGTTACGTGACCAATACAAAATATGAATAGATCAGTACAGACTCAAAACAAAATGATCTTTAAAAATTCACTTCTAAAGAGCAGAATTTCACTTAACCAAAGTATTAGTTTATTTACCAAAAATATTAATACTGCAAGTAGATAAAGGAAGATCAAAATCACAGCAGGACAATCTATCCAAGTAACAATTTGTAGATGAGTAAGGGGTTTTCGTTCCACTAGAATTCAATCTAAATGATGCTTTCAAGTCCCACGCAATGGTGCAACAGATTAGGCCACCATCTGTGAAGCTCACACCCTGTATCTGTTGCACCAATCTGAGTTCCTGCTGTTCTTTTTCTGAACCACCTCCCTGCTAATCTGTATGGGAAAGCAGTGGAAAACAGTCGAAGCCTGGGTCCTTGGTTTCCCACCTGTGAGAGCTGGCTTCAGTCTGTCCAGCTGAAGCTGTTTGCTGCCATCTGGGAAGTACATCATTAGAAGGGAAATCTCTTTTTCTCTGTTGTTATACCTTTGAAGTAAATTTTTTTTAATAAATGTGATGCTATTAAAGTCTGCCCATATAAAGATCTTCATCCTGAATTCATGTTTTTCATGCAACGATTTCATTACTATTTGACGTAAAGTAGTTCTGCTCTTAAAAAATATATATCAGTCACAAGAATTTGAAGCATATTATTTGTAATGGCAATTACCTTTAAGTAAGCAATGCTCTAGCTCTTCAGTGAAGTAACTTAAAAATTTAAGTTACTGTTCATAAATTAATTTTATTACAGAAACGAAGCACGAGTTGTTCATTTGCTATTTGTCTATATTTCATAGAAGGAGAATATTCTGGCTGGGCAATGTGAAGCAAGGATTCCAGTATGAGAGGCAGATACGGGAGTGTGATTTATCTGCCACATTCAGCCCTTCCTGTCAGCATTTCCTATGACAAAAAAGTGTGCATACGATTATATAATTGTATGTGTGGACAGGAGAGTAGAAGCAAATAATTATTGCTCAAATGATAATTTGTTAGGACCAAGCATTACCGACAATACAATATTATACATTTTAAAAAATGGTTATAGAGTTAAAAAGGCCTTTTGAATCCTGAATCTACTACTGATTAGCTGCAACTCTTACAGAATCAATGTATTCACATGGTGAGGATGTTACTAAAGCTCCTTCACAGTATTACTTTGAAATTAAATTATATAATCTACATACTCACTGCATGATAAGAAATGAATGGAAAATAATGCTTTAGTCATTTAAGAGTAAGAATGACACTATTTTAAAAAAAGATTTCTGTTTGAATGATACAGTTAAACACAAATGTACACACATAGAGGGGAGGGGAGGTACAGTGGGAGATAGAGGGTGGGAGATCTTCCATCCATTGATTCACTCCCCAAATTGTCACAATGGCCAGGGATCAGTTAGGTTTAAGTCAGTAGCCTGGGACTCCATCTGTGTCTCCCACATGGATCACCAGGACCCAGAAACTTCCCGGACACAAGAATAACAAGCTGAATTGAAAGCAGAGCACCTGGTACTTAAAACTAGTACTCTGGTATAGGATGCCAGTGTCACGAGCAGCATCCTAACAAGCTGTGTCACCACACAGGTCCCAGGAACAACAATATTATCACAGTAAGATGACATAGTTTCAGCATTTGGTTTGGGAATTAAGGCTTTCACATGTCCCATTTGTGAAAATATTTGAGATCACACAGTTTCTAGACATTATTCCTTCTCATAAAGCTCCATTAAAGTGGTCACATTTGCCTTTCTCTAAGACCCAAGGTTTTCTTTATATCCTCTATACATATTTATTATTATTCATATTTCAGAAATAAACAAATGGATGCATAATCCAGCCTTTTCCACATCTCAGTGGTTAATATTATCAGGATTTATTATGCCATTATGTTACATATTTGTAAGGTAGAGAGTAGATTTGGTTCTTTGTTTCATTCAATCTTTTGGGTACCCAGGACAGGCTCTTCAATTTTTAAGCCTTTAGAATATTGCAGTGTACACTCTGCATTGATGAAGAGAAGAAAGTTTATGGAGAACTCTGCAGTATAGTTCCAATTCAATTGGCCCAAAGCCCAATTCCACTGGCCTAATTTAATTGCAACAGAGGTTTGGGATGTAAATTAGTTGTGGATTTAGAAAGAATATGAAATGAACTTGTTGAATACATAACATTATCTCTGCCTTACCAACCAAACAATGTTACTACTCATAAAACTAAATCTGTATGATTATTCTCTACATTGTCATCAATTAGTTAAGCATATTAAGGGACTGTAGTGTACAAAATGAAATTGTACATAATTTTGTAGAGCAAAATCCCTCAGGAAGACTTTGACTTTTTAAATTGGATTGAAGCCCTAGAAGGCGTTGGAGTCTAGAGAGACTTTCTGTTGCTTTTTGATAACTTTTTTTCCCTGCAGGAATTCTCTGTGTAACTTTTTCTGCAGCATTTATCCTACTTCATTTCTACTTGAAGCTTGCATATGTGAAAGAGATTATATTCTCAAATGAGCATTTTTCCTTGCTTTTATCATCTTGTGTCATTATCCCAACATTCTTTTATTATAGTTGTTATTGAGAGCATACTTTCAGATTTAGCACGGAGATTAACTGTAAAATAAGTAAACAGCAATTTGTTTTGTTGGAATAAAGTATAAAAAGTCAATGCTTTTAAGTTTTTTTTTCATTGTTAGCTGCTTTTTCTAAGTGACTACTCAAAAAAGAAGTGGATTCACAATCTTAGATTTGAGAATTTTTGCTATGAAGAATTGCTATTGTACTAAACTTTACAATGTAAGTTTTGCTATGACACTCCAAAATATCACTTTTTCTACAATCCCACCTTACTGATGCAAGCACACGGAGTCTCAGGGTCTCTCCAAATCCTGTTTTCATGATGGTGTTCATTCATCATAGTTAAGGAAACAAATTTGAATTTCTTGCTTGTTTGATACTTTACCGCAAAATTACAAATGATAACAGATACCACTACAACACAATTTAATATTGATAACAGTACATTACGTATTGTGTGTAGTCATAGCTTCTTATTCACTAAGTGTACATTCAAATATAATGATACCGTTTTGTAAGGAATCAATTTTTAAATTATTTTTCTCATAGCATCCATACATCAAAATAATGGCATTACATTTTTATTATACACAAAATTATGCTAAATACATGCTTATTTTAACAATAATTTTAAGTAAATATAATGAGCAACCTATAAAACCATGTTTTCTTATTTAATATACCCATTGTTTCCCTACTACTTTTTGGTGTATTTTACTTTTCATAAAATTAGTTGTCTTTAAGTTTAGAGAATTAAGTGTAACTAAATTTTTATGATAGTTTCCCTTTACTAAACAATGTTGCTAAATATATATCATACCTTTTAATTTTTCAGTTAAAAATACATATTTAATTGAACAAATCTATGAGTGAAAATAATTGCAAATATAATTTCAAAATCGTAGAAATTAACATGTATTTTATTAAGTAGAAATATATTATTAGGTAGTAGTCATTCAAAACCTAATGAGATATTTTTGGTGTTCTGCATTTTAACCCCAGATCCACCTTTGTGTATAACTTTTCATTGTTATATTCATTGTATTATACAATTAATTTTCTCTATATTTAATGGTGGATGAAAATGTGTAATTCACAAAAAAATAATATGAATTATTTTAACTTTTACATAGGTATCCTAAAGTTTTAGTTTTCATCTACTTTGGTGAAGATGAACCCATTAAAGAGTCTTAAGTTTTCTGTCCTTTTGGTCGTAAAATGTAGTGGATATTCACATAAGGAGTTGTTCCCTTTAGTGCCCGGTATGTTGTGTAAGATTTCAGGATATGTATGAGGCACTAAAAGGCCAAAAGTGCTTTAGATAAACTATTTTATTCATTTTACCACGTCTTACTTGTATTATCATTAAACTTGCAAATCATGGATATTGTAGCTAAGGCTTTATGCAGATTTAGAAAAATAATTTCAGTCCTATAGTAGTTAAGCAGAAACTATTTAGCATTTGAAGTTGGGTGTAACATAAATGCAAATTAAAACTCATTGGCAAATTACGTAAGATTTTATGCAACTTGACTTCACGACATTTTCCTCCAAAACAGTTATTATGTTTCTCCATGTTTCCGACATGGTGGATTTTGAATTTAGCATCTGACATGTTTTCTCAACTACCAGTTTATAATGAAAACATGTAGGTACTCGAGGGAATGTGCTAAAAGCAAAAATTCTATGATCCTTGAAAGGTAAATGACAGCACTGAGTTTGTCACATCTGGATTATAAATGTTTCATCTGTTTATCTAATTAAACAAACATAAATAGAGATAATTAGGATGCTAACAATGCATGTTTTAACAAACAACTTATGGCTTTGATTAGGTCAGAACCTAATTTTTGATTTTTCTTTATTCCTACAAATTAGTAAAAATAGATTGACCTTTAGCATGTTATGCCACTCAGTGATTGAATAAATTTAAACATTGACTTAAAAAAATATGGGTATTATTTATTTGAATATATTTCTGTTCATACACACATGAATATATCTACCCCCAAATAATCATGGACATTAATCAATTGAGTTTGCTTTGTCTTATTTTTCTTATTAGAACTGATCAACATATTTCAGAATTGTTAACCTGAAGTTGTAAAAAATCAATCACAAAAGTAAAATGAATTCCTCAGAAAATCATAATTATTTATTCATAAAACAAGCTTTTTGCAAACTAGGAGGCTGTTAACTGATTTTAAAATTAACTTTGCACACAGACTAATCTGTCGAGCAAAAATTTTAATGTAAACTAATATTTTGTAAGTTACATTAGTTTTAATTTCTAAACAACTATTTTTGATATTCTGAAGACAGGAACTTAAAATAAGCTATTTATATCCAGATCGTGTGTCTTAATTTTAAATTAGTATAGTCATATTTTCTTGCCAGGTTGAAAACATTTTCTTCAAATTCTAGGCACATGGCTGGCTATTAATTTAATATAATCATGCTCTCCTATTCAGTTAGGGATGAAGTAGGTGTTTAATTAAACACACTATTGTTATAATGTGATATTTCAGAAATAGTAGTTCAAAAGGTAGCACAAAGATTTATATCAAACATTTTAATATGATAAACAAATTGCATTTTCATAAAGAAATAAGCAGAAAGCTCAGCAATGGAGAGACATTCTTCTTAGTTAGACACCAACCAACAAAATACGACCTTATCCATGTTTAAAATTAATGTTATAGTTCCGCAACAACTAAGATGAAGTTCTCACTCTTGCTTTTTTAGTATAGTTAATATTTTATTGAAAGTCATTGATTCTACAAATCAACTCAGAGGATTAAAAGCAATTAACAGAACATATTTTGAAACGAAAACCTGAACAGATTGAAATCTGCTGTTACTACATATACACAAAAACTCTCTCAATGAATGCTGTATTGAAAAAACACATGAAATATCTCCTATTCTTCAAGCCAAGATGACCACACACGTTTTTTATCATGCTTAATTTCATCAGTGACCTTTGTCAATAATTTCTCCTTTAAACAAAATTTGTGTTGTTATAGTAATTACCATTGTTACTGTATCAGCAAAAGGTATTTTATAACTTTTCAGTCTGGCCAATTTGCATAGGATTTTTGCAAACATAGATTTTATGGAAATAAAGTTTTATATTTTCTCCATTTTTATATAACTAAAATATGATACTCTTCCAAAGAAAATGTGTTTGATTTTGTTTTTCATAATTAGAACATTGAAGTGTAAGGGACAATTAAGAGCTTACTGTAAGTAATCTATGAACTTGTAGTTTTTCAGAATAAAGGCTGAAAAATCAAACTCCACAATGTTTATTTAAAGTTCAGCTCTCATGAGATTTTTGAAACACATTTTAAAATTACTTAAATATTGCCTCTTTTTTCTATGCATTCTATAAATGTGCCTATTCCCTCAGTCTCTATTTGATCTTCTTTACATTTTTCTTTTAGATTTTAAAAGTTATTGTAAATGGGATACTTCTTTGAGCTAACATGTTTTAAGTAATCATTATATACTGGACAATTTATGCTTCCTATTTGGATAAGTTTATCTCTTCATAAAACCTCAAACACACAGATATATACACATTGTTATAGTCACAAAAAACTTCCATTTGATGAACGATTAAAAATATATATGAAAAAAATTAGGAATGAGCCTTTTTAAATTGAGTTCACATTTTAAAGTGTGGTAAAGCAATCTGGTATTATTCTATGTTGGCAGTTTTATTTTTTTTCTCCCCTCAATGAATCACAAAGAAAGAAGATGGGTATGATTTTTACAGAGGTGAAATAGGTTGTCTGTCAGTTGGGGTTAGGCGACAGTCTGTCTGCAAGCCGTAAGATGATCCGTGGAGCGCCAGAGGAAAGCAGGCAGGATTCCTGGCTTGCAAGAATAGATATCGATCTACCTTAGCCACCTAGACAATGCCTCACCTGTTTGCCTTGTCCATACCTTATTTTACGCAGTCTAATGCTTGTTTTGTTTGACTTTTCTTTTATTTCTCTGGATCTGAGCTTTGATACACTTTGGGGAGTACATAAACACAGTGTTGTACTTGAACATCGTCATACTTCTGAGTCTTCTGGGCTTAAGACCACCCCTCCCTCTTGAATAGCTCTGTTATTGAAAATTATGAACCAGAGCTAAATTACTAGGCCACATACGGGAGCGGTTGATCCAGCAGCCTAGTGTCCAATAACACTGAATGTGAGATGCTGCTAATTACTACTCTATGGACCTCATTTAAAATTTCTTAAATTTCAACTCATAAAAGGCTTTATTATTATTAATTCTTTTTCCCCCAACAGAGAGCTGAAAGATAAGTTGCTATAGTATTTAGAATTCTATCCACTTAGTTTGGAGCACAGATATGTTACTATGTACTGCCTCAAGCACTAATGAAATACAAAACTGCATTCAGCTTCCCAGTAAACTATAATATAAATATTTTACCAGCACTTATTATTAGTTTGCCATTTCCTGCTGACAGCTATTCCAACTTTGCCAGCAGGCACTGGGTCTCACAATTGTATTATGTTTTGAACAAATAGCGACAAACAAAAATTCTCACAAAATAAATGAACAGGATTTCCTGGGAAAAAAACCCCTCTTCCAATGTTAAATGAATATTTCTTTCAAACTCTGACATGTAATATTATTTAATTTGCATATTGCACATTTCACTGTTACTAGAAAACAATTAAGTTAATGAGGAACTAAATAATGTGCACTCAGGGATAATTTAACATTACTGGTTGCTTGATTTTAAGTTTTTTTTTTTTAACTTTCTGCTATTCTGGAGCACCCCTTATTATAATACTTCTATTGATAACGGAGGACTCCGATTTTCAAAAGATTTGCTTAAAAACAGCAGCAGAGAATAACAACAAATTTTCCAAAACCATAAAATGAAAAGGTTAGCACTACATTTAGTGTTCTTTTTTTTCGTGTTCTGTCAAGGAAAATCATTAGATGTAGCAATTGATTAAATCCAAAGCACTTCACATAAATCTGGTTTTAAACTGGCATGACTTCCTAAAGGGTTTCCTTTAAGTGGTGATCTCTCCTTTGCGAAGATCATCTACAATTTTGCTTTACTCTTAATATTTTCAGCTAAGTAAAGCACAACTTTTCCAAAAAAAGCTATGTTTATTTATTCAATCAATTTTTTTTTCATTTGAAGAACAGACAGAAACATTGGAAATTAGATAGTCTTCTATCCATTGGTTGACTTTCTAACTACTTCCAACTGCCAGGGCTGGGCCAGGTCACAAGTAGGAGCTAGAACTCCATGTGGACCTCTTGTGTGGGTGTCGGGTACCCAAAGTACTTGGGCCATCATCTTCTGCCTACCCAGATACATTAGCCAAACCGAATTACAAACGGAGACTGGGATGGGGTTGAGAATGGGAAAGATGGAAAGCATCTTCCATTTGTGGTCTTTCTCCACTAATGTTTACAGCAGCCGGAGCTGGCTCAGGCCAAAGTTAAAAGCCTGGACCTCTATTTGGGTTTTCCATTTGCTTGACAAGAATTCAAGTACCCGCTGCCTTCCAGGAGCACAGTTGCAGGAAATTGGGTTGGAAACAAAGTTGCTGAATTGGACCAAGTACTCCAATTACCTGACTTCATTGTGGGATGTCAGCATCTTAAGCAGAGGCTTAATCTACTGCAGTGCCTGTTCCTCTTTCCCCATTCATATTCTAAACTGTTCTCACGATTTCTATTTTATTAGAAAATTGAAAAAGTGGAAGAGATGCTTCATTACTCCTTCTTGACAGATATCACCCTATCTGTACTTGTGCTAATTTACTTGAAATTTCATTAGCATAATCCTAGTAAAGGCTAGCCCTCTACTTGTTTCTGAAGGGATTATTTCTCTCCCAGTGTTCCAAGTCATGGCTCATTTTCTTCCATTACCTACTTTTCCTTGATATAGGACAGTTCCCATAATGCATAAACATACTGTTGATGATACCATTTATAACAGCCACATTTTGTTTTTTAGATTTATTTATTTATTTTGGAAAGCCAAATGTACAGAGAGAGGGAGAGACAAATTTCCTGTTTGTTCACTCCCCAAGAGGCTCCAAAGGCTGAAGCTGAGCCAATTCAAAGCCAGGAACCAGGAGCTTCTACCAGGTCTCCCACATGGGTGCAGAGTCTCAAGGCTTTGGGCTGTCCTCGACTGCTTTCCCAGGCCACAAGCAGAGAGCCTGAAGGGAAGCCAAGTAGAGCAACTCGGATATGAACCGGTGCTCATATAGGATCCCAGTGGATGCAAGGCGAGGATTTAGCCACTAGGCATTTTTTATTCCACTTTCTCCATTGACTCATTCTCTTTACAACTTTCCTTATCAATCTTTTTTTTTTTTTACAATAAAATTACTTGAAAAAGAGATGTTACTAGGTGCTGTTCTCAATTTTGTTCTCCTAATCTTGCATCTGTTCCAAGAATTTGGCTGAAATTGTTTCTATTTAGCTCACACGTGAACTCCACCTTACTAGATCTCAAGAACTGTTCTTGGTCATCATGTTACTTTGACTCTCATTGGCATCTGAAATAAAATCTGTCAATACCTCTTTCTTTAAAAATATGTCTGCTTATTTATCTATGATACATACGAAGAAGGTATTCCATTTCCTGACTCACTCTCCAATGGTCCAAATATCTGTAAGTGCTGTAGGCTTGGACTGGATGTCAGGGGCCCACCTACTCAAGCAGCCAGAATGTGCATCAGTGGGAAGTTGAAGCTGGGAGTGTAGCTGATACTCGAACACAGATGCTTTGATAGGGATTCATACATCACAGCAGCATCGGGTTATTTTTCCCTAAAAGCTGAAAAAACAAGCATTGGATTTTTCTTAATATTTATAAATCTGAATTTATTGAAAAAAAAAGATGGAGAATGAAATAGACTGATAGAAGGCTTCCATCTGTTAGGTCAACATCTAAATGCTCACAATAGTTAGGCCAGGCCAAAGCTAGGAACCTGGAGCCTGGAGCCAGGGGCTTGGAGCCAGGAACCTGGAGCCATTAGCCCAGAGCCTAGAGCCTGGAGCCAGGAGTCCCCAGCCAGAAGCCTGGAGCCAGAAGCCTGGAGCCAGGAGCCTAGAGCCAGGAGCTAGGTAAGCAATCTGGATCTCCCATGTTTGAGCCCTCACCATACTAAGCTTGACTGGAAAACATAGCCAGAACTTAACCCCAGGCACCACAGTATAGGATGAAAGCTTCCCAAATAGCTCCTTAGGCTTAGGCATTGCTCACTCCCTTCCTGGCTTTTAAATGCAACACCAATAGGCTTAGTGCTCACATTAAATCTTTTATTTTTTTTTCAAAGATTTATTTATTTTTATAGGAACGAGATTTACATAGAGAAGGAGAGAGTGAGAAAGATCTTCCATCCACTGATTCATTCCACAAATGGCCGCAACAGCTGGAGCTGAGCCAATCCGAAGCCAGGTCTCTCACATGGACATCGTTAGTTGTTAGGAAGCCTTCAAACCTTGCACCCATGTGGGAAACCCTTAAAAAAAAAAAGAAATAAAAATGAGAGACACTGAAAAGTAATCGAGAGAATATGGAGAAATAGGAACTCCTGTATACTGTTGGTGGAATTGTATCACAGTCCACTTTGAAAAGGTCTGGCGTCTAGCCCAGCACAGTAGCCTAGTGCCTAAATCCTTGCCTTGCATCTGACAGGATCCCATATGGGCACCGGTTCATATCCATATCCTGGCTGCTCCACTTCCCTTCCAACTCCCTGTTTGTGGCCTGGGAAAGTAGTAGAGAACGGCCCAAAGATTTAGGACCCTGTACCCTTGTGGGAGACCTGGAAGAAGTTCCAGGCTATTGTGACCACCTGCGGTGTGAACCAACAGATGCAAAATCTTTCTCTCTGTATCTCCTGCTTTCTGTAAATCTGACTTTCCAACAAAAATAGATAAATCTTTAAAAAGAGGAAAATGAAAGGTCTGGTATCTCCTTGAAATTTAAAACATAGAATTACCACATGACACAGAAATCCTGCTCTTCATTATATACCTAACATAAATTTTAAAAGTGCATAATCACACAAAAGCTGATGTATAATAGTCATAAAAGCATTGTATTTAACAGCTAAAAGGTAGAAACAGCTCAGATCTCCACCAAAAAAAAAAAAAATGAATTAGCAAAATTTGCTGTATAAAGGCAATATTTGGCCACAAAGCCAAACAAACTACTGATACATATAAATAAATATCTCAGTGTTCAACATGCATACACTTTAAAACTATGAAGTGAGAAGTCAGTAGCAAATGAGCACAAACTGCACGATTCTATTTACCGGGTATGTCTAGAATACATAACTGTAGAGATAGTAAGTAGGCTATTGCTAGTTAGAGACTGGGAGAGCAGAGAAAATGAATTGACTGCTAATAGGCACTTTTTTTGAGGAATGGCAGTATTCTAAATTTATCTAGTGGTGATGGTTGGATAACTCCATGACTATACACACACACAAAATACAGAATCACAAATGCTTGTGTTTACCTCAAAGCTATTCAGTTATCTCTTTGAAAAGTCTTCATCATCATCATCATCATCACTAATATGCAGAAATATGTTTATAAATTTCTCTGCATGTAAAAATCCTGTGCTAGGAAATGTGTTGATATCAGAGTACAAATACATCATTATTGCTTTATGAGTTAAGATGATCAAATACTAATGCATATATATGTAAATATAATTAAGTATATTATCATCAGTAGTATCCACAGTGTGTCTTGAGTTAGACTGACTTTGTTCTAGTTACTAATTGTTCATCTTAGAAATAATTACATACATTCTCTGCATTTCAAATTTATCATTTTAGGAAGAAGAATGTAAAAATGCACTCTGTTGCTATCACCATCTTCTTCGTTACTGGCAGAAGCTTGACCGTGTTATGGTTGGATACACAACTGACAAATCTGTGTAATCTCAGTGTCACTCGCAGTTAGCTGTGGTCATGTGATAAAATTGTGGCCAATTAAATTTGAGTTGAAGTCAGTAGCTACCAAAAGTATTTTAGGAAAGTTTGTTAAATGTTCAGCTGGCAGGCGCTTTGTTCTCTTCTTTGTTATCTAGCCTGGACCATGGAAATAATATTAGACTCAATGTAAAAGGTTTGGTCTTTCTTGGAGAAGGTGATGAACTATTACAGTATCTGGAATTGAAGAGACAATATCAATTTTGCATGCTAAAAAACAATAATTTTAGCAATTGTGAGGATGCTTGAATTCTTGAATGAAATAAAAATCAGACGTTAAATTACTTGTGTAGTAGTCTATGCAAAACAAGTGTTTTAATGAGTATCTAAACTAGAGAGCCACAAACAGGAATGCTGAAAGTCACTTTGAAAGAAATGTACAGCAGTTGGTGCCATGGCTCAACAAGCTGATCATACGCCTTCTAGCACAAGCTTCCCGAACGGGCATTGGTTTGTGTTCTGGCTGCTCCATTTCCCTTTCAACTATGCTTATGGCTTGGGAAATTACCAGAGGGTGGTCCAAGTCTTTGAGTCTCTGGACCCACATGAGAGACCTGGAGGAAACTTCTGGTTCCTGGCTTAAGATCAGCTCAGCTCCAACCATTGAGGTCACTAAAGAGTGAACCAGCAGATGAAAGAGCTTTTCCTCGCTGTTTCTCCTTCTCTCTATAAATCTCCTTTCAAATAAAACAAATTAATCTTTAAAAAAGAACCTTTTTTTTGGTTGTTTTTAGAAAAAGAAAAGTACGAATTGGCCCAATGATATTTATAATTTCACATGTGGTTGGTAAGGGAACAAAGAGAACTGGAATTACTTCTGGAAAAATAATTGGGGAAATGATGGAAAATTGAGTTTTGTGATGTTGATTTTGAGATGCTTGTGTGATATTCAGATGTCAAAGCTCAACCTACCGTTGAATGCAAAAGAGAGACAAGGGGCCACTGTGGTGGCCAGCAGGTAAAGACATCTGCAATTTCCACATCCTGTATGGTTGCCAGTTCAGGTCCTCGATGCTTCCCTTCAGATCCAGTTCCATGCAAATGGCTTGGGAAATCATGAATAAATAGCCTACATACTCAGGCCCCTGTGGGAGACTAGACATAGTTCTAGACTAGATTTGGCTCAGCCCCTGGGATTGCAGCTATTGTCATTCCATTCCAATTTATTTGTACTTATGTTTATCAGATAATTGCATCACCTTCTACAACATTTTGTGAAATAAAGGACCAAAGAAATTAACTGGACTAATTCAGTCAAGTAGGTAGTCCGCTTCAGTTTAAATTGCAACCAGGTGAGAAGGTGGGTGGGGAAAAGATAAGGTTTTGTCTTCCAGCTCTGGGAGTGTATCTGCATCTCACCCTTGAGTGCTGTGGGAATAGGCTTATGTGGGAGGATCTCTGTGCTGTTGTGATCGGTTTGTGCAGAGGATCCCTGGGGATTCAGAAAAACATCTTCATTGTGGTTTAGGCCAAAGCAGAGCTTACACTTTCATTTTTCAGTATCCACTTTACTCAGTCTCTCAGTTACCTTGTGTTTAAGGAGCACTGCTATTTCTCCCTACAAGTCATTTTTGCAAGGATAACTAGTTGTGGTAAAATAAGAAAGTTTGCAGAGAAAAGAATACACTTTTAAACACGTTTAAAGTATTTCAAAAGCAATACAATTAGCTAAGCACTTATGTTTTATTAGTAATAACAAGTAAAATTAATAAGTAAATTCAGCTAAAAATGATTATGTGTCAAAGTATATAGTTTTTACATTGACATTTCACATAATCTGACTTTGGTTAGAAGAGAAATCACTCGGCTGTTAAAATTACTTTAAAAGAGCTGTCAAAATTGGAAAACCTGCTGTCAAAAATATGATGAGAAAAGTTTAAAAATGGTAAAGTATGTTGACTTAGACAAAAATATTACCATTATGAAGGAAAACTTGAATATTTATCATTGTCTTCAAATGGATGACTTTTTCCCCTGAAATCGGACATCTTTGTTTCAAAGTTTCATTTTTTAGGTGACATAAATGAAACCATTTCTATTCATACTACAACTGAGAACTTCTCAAGAATATACAAAAACATTAATGCTATGTATACTTGTTCTTACTACTATTCATTTTGTCACACTTTTAACTGAAGGTGAATTGTAATTCTTATCTTTACATATGGGCTTTGTGGCATAATATATGTATTTATACATATTTATGCACATATATTATGTAAATATGTATACACACATATTTAGCAATACGTATATATTATTGTTAATTAAATATGCTCGCTTAGTGGAAGAACAGGAAACTGTGTTTCCTGGAAAGTTTGATAGAATTTTTAGATTTTTGTTCTGCCTATCCAAATGATAAGAAAATAGCATTTCCCATGAGTCAGATACTCAATTATATACCACTGAGATTTTGATTACCATATAGTTTAATTTTGAGACTTCACATTAAATTTCTCTTAAAAAATGATCATTTGTCCTTTTGATAATGTGAAAGAGAGATAAATAGTTGAGGGGGTTGAAATAGGGAGCTGATGTAATTGTAACACTAATACCTCTATTTTACAACGAGCGTGTTATGTCAACAAAAAACAATCTCAAAAAGCTTGATTTTTCTTTGACAGGGAGGGTCAATAGCATCCTCCAGTGTATGTTAGACATTCAACAGCCAAGCATGAATTAAAAATCTTGCAAGATTATAGTTTTATTAGCAAAATATGAATATCAAATAAAGTACATTTCCCTTTCCCGTTTTCCCTGTGAACTATAAATAATATAGGACTTTAAAGCTCATGTTGTAGCTAAGGGTGACATTGCAGTGGTGCATCTAAGCCACAAACTGTGACATTAGCATCTCATATGAGTGCCTGGCTGCTTCACATTCAACTCAGCTCCCTGCTAAAGGCTTGGAGAAACATAGCTTCCAAGTGTTTGGGACCCTGCACATGGGAGGCTGGAAAAGATGTTGCAGGCTTCTCATTTTGGCCTGTCTCAGCCCAACTGGGACATTTAGAATGGTTGATCATTTGAGAATGGGTGAAAGATTTCTCTGTACGTCTCTTCCTCTGAGTAATTCTGCATTCTGAACAAATGAATACACTAAAAACAAAAATAAAGTTCATATTCTGAGTAACTATAATATTGCCAATTTGTTGGGTTTTCTGCCCATGTGTGTTCACCTCTTTCTCTACATGTAAAATGTGAGTTATTATTATCATCACCCATATATCAAATTTATAAAAATACTATGAATATTAATGCAAAAATGGTTATAGAATATGTAATAAATGTTTAAAAAGCGCTGTTTCATAAAGAAAATACTGCTATAAAGTGCGGATTATTGAGCTAAAGTAACTTATGACACATATTTACCTAAAAAAGAATAATATTATGATTTTCCATGTTGAGCAAAAGATGTGATTTTATTATTATATTTATTATGTTGCTATTTTTGTGAAACACTTTAGGGCTAGCTGTTTCACATCCCAAAATTTATATAGCCTTATATTTTAACACAACTAAGCTTAACGATCAAGGTTTTTAGAGTTGAATTTTATGTAATACATAAATGCATCTTAAAATATATGTGATACACTTTTAGATAAGAGAGTAAAAATGGTTGGCAACATTGCCACAAGTGACATTAAAATAATTTCATCACCTTGGTTTGAAATGCCAGCGTAATTTTAGGGAACTACATACAAAATTAAGCATATAACTTTCACATTTAAGCAATGAATCAAAACATGCAATTGTTAATGTCCTCAGAACAAGTTGACATATCCTATTACATTAATACACAAGAAATCATAAATTTAAAGCCCTAATGAATAATCCAAAGTACAGTGTGTGTACACTGAAGAAAAGTTTGTGTTGCTATGGGAACTTTGGCTTTTGTTTACATTATATTGCAAAGTATGTTATGTGCCTTGTTTCACCTTAATGACTACCTTCATATATTGCTAATTACACTATTTTCCCTCATTCATTCTGATGATTAACTCCTTAAGGTTAATATTGCTCATCTTTATTGAGTTAGTTCATATTTTTCTTGAATACAGAAATATGAACTTACATTTATCTTCATTTGTGAAAATTGCATTATGCATGCCACTATCACCTGTTCATTACATTAAGTAAAAGGAGTTTTCGTTTTTATGAGATTTGCAAAATTACATTTACGAAAATTATAAGTTTGACCTTGTTTGCCTATAGGAACAGCATATTCCAAATTGTAGAAAATCAGATTTGTGACTTTTTTTTGACATAAAAGTGTATAATTTCCTTATTCAAGATTTCTTGTAGCATTTTGAAGAAGTAAATATAAGCAACCAGGAAAAACACTGTTCACCTTTCGATGTACAGGCAGACATGCTGGAATGTGTTTATCCAGAATACTCTGAGTTGGTAGGACCCTATAGAGCTAGTTAGTAAGTGAATACATTAAATTATAAACATTAGGACTTTTTAAAGAATGGTTTAACTGCATGATACATCCATGTGTATGTGTAACTGTATGTGTATATGTGTAACTATATGATACTGCAGTGCTCATTACACAGTACTATATATTTGTCACAAACCATTGAATTTTTCAGCAGAAAGAGTGAATTTTATGCAAATTAAAACAATTCATTTGGATGGCTGTCAGTTCCAAAAATGGAATGTATGCTTTGACAGCAGATTGTAACTGTACGATATGTATGAAACAACATCACTAAAAAGATGAGGAGAAATGGTTCTTGCCTAAGAAAGTTTAGGAATGAGTACAACGTCCAGGGGAAGCTACTTCACATAGAAAAAACACTTTAGTTAAAATCTATTTCCTATGACTGCACAGGTAACTCTACACCTGTATAACAGAATTGAGCATATAGGTAAATGGACATGAATAATGGGGTTCTAGTTTCTTTCTACTGTCCTGGAAGAACATAGACAAAGAAAAGAAGGCTGAAGAAATGACCCATTTTTCTATAGGGTTGATTGAAGACATCAGTCTATCCTCCTTTTCAAAGATTTCTTTATTTGAAAGGTAGAATGACACACACAACGAGAACAATAATTATCTATCTATCTATCTATCTATCTATCTATCTATCTATCTATCATCTATCTCTTTCGTTTGCTAGTTCACTCCCTACGTGCTTGATGACTCACTCCCCAAATACTGCAAGTATTTGGGGCTGGACATGTCAAAGCCAGGAGCAAGGAACTCCTTCTAGGTTCTTCAGTGGGTATCAGACACTGAATTATCAGAATGGAAGTAGAGTAACTAGGACTTGAACTGGTACTCTGAATGGGATGAGGGTGTCCCAGCTGGTTGCTTAGCCTTTTGTATGACAATGTTGGCCTCAGTAGTTAATTTTACATCATATAGGTTCTCATAGGGATGAATGTGGAAGCATTTATGAACAAATCTGTGTTGACATATTAGTACACACACACAATTTCTTTACCCTACTAGCTGAAAGACCGTAGAAAAAAGGATGCCCAGTAGCAACCATCATGCCTAGTATTAAGAAATCAGTTTCTAGGACACTGTCCAATTACAGAGATTAGAGTTTGTCATGGAATTTGCAGAATCTAGGATTGAGGAAGGGGGTATATTTATAACACACACACACACACACTCTAATGGTGGAAGTCCATCAGGGCAAGATAGGAGTCAGTTGAAAGAACTTATTATGGCTAAAGCTGGAATGATTTCAACAATAAAACAAATAGTGGTGCAAAGTAGAAGACAGAGATCCATAAGTCCATACAGATATAATTGAATAAATAAATAAATGGTCAATATAAACAAATATATACTCATGATTTTAAAATTATTCACATAGGTATTCTTTCAAAAGATAGAACCTAATTCCTTATGCCTTAAGTGTAGACAGTATTTAGTAATTTCTTCTAATGATACACTACAGGAAAGATGAAGACCTGTTGCAGTAGCCTGGTGGCTAAAGTCTTCACCTTGTATGTGCTGGGATCCCATAAGAGCGCTGGTTCGTATCCTAGCTTCTCCACTTCCCATCTAGCTCCCTGATTGTGGTCTGGGAACTCAGTAGAGGATGGCCAAGGCATTGAGATCCTTCACCCATGTGGGAGACCTGGAGGAGACTCCCAGCAACTAACTTTGGCTTGGCTTGGCTCTAGCAATTGGGGCCACTTGAAGAGTGAATCAGCAGACAGATCTTTCTCTCTGTTATCTCCTCTTCTCTGTGAGTTTGCCTTTCCAATAGGAACAAATAAATCTTTTTTTAAATATTTATTTATTTTTTATTAGAAAGTCAGATATACAGAGAGGAGAGACAAAGAGAAAGATCTTCCGTCCGGTGATTCACTCCCCAAGTGGGTGCAACGGCCGGTGCTGTGCCGATCCGAAGCCTGGAACCAGTAACCTCCTCTGGGTCTCCACGTGGGTGCAGGGTCCCAAATCTTTGGGCTGTCCTCGACTGCTTTCCCAGGCCACAAGCAGGGAGCTGGATGGGAAGTGGAGCGGCTGGGACTAGAACCGGTGCCCATATGGGATCCCGGGGCGTTCAAGGCGTGGACTTTAGCCGCTAGGCCACAGTGCCAGGCCCAAAACAAATAAATCTTAAAAAAAAAAAAAAAAGGAAAGGATGAAGGTCACATTGTGTAAGAAACCTGGTAAACATTACCACAGTCAAGTGGTCAATATCAGCTCCAACCATGACAAGTCCTATTGATATAATTTGATGCTAATGCCAATTAATCATGGTGACTTTCTTTTTCAGAATTCATAAGTCTGGTACAAGCATAAGGAGAATATAAGATAATTATCAATAGAGGATTTTAAGCAAAATATCTGACTGCTACTACTCTGAATGAGCGGTCAAGGTCATTAAGACAAACAAGAAAAATTTGAGTTGTTGTAGCCACGAGGAGAGGAATGATTTATGACAAGTTAATTAATGGTGTCATCTTGGGTGGACCCTGCAGAAAAGAGCATGTTGTATGAACAAATGAACTATGAATAGAATATTGTTTGGACAGTAATGATGTATCAGTATTTTCTTAATAATAGTGGTACATAGCCACACTTACGCTGGATGATTGTAATGGGAGAAATGGTGTCTGGTATACTGAAATTCTCTATATTAACTTTGACTCTCTTTTTTTAAACTTGGCAATTTCTCAATAATATAAAAATAAAATGTTTGTTTAGACAAATTCTCACTAAACACTCTGTTGGATATCATTCCAGAATTCTATCATGCTAGACTGGTTTTTGTGTTTTATTTCCAGGGAACCTCCTTTTGCAAATCTGGCTCAACTGCAATCAATGCTCTCTTGGGCAAGGAGATTGTCAAAGCAGCTTAAGCTCCAAGTTAATTGTTTCAGGTTTCCTTTTTTAAAACCTTCGATGCCAGTATCTGTCCTGTCTCCTATTCTCTGTTGCCTGATTTTTTTACTTTTCATTGATTATTACTCAACTCTCATGGAACATTTAAGATGATCTACAGGCACAACTTTCTTAGGAACCACCTGAAAATTTTAAATGCATCTTGTTTTGTTTAAGGAATTATATGTGTGTGTGTGGATTTTACCCATTATCTATTTAAGATTAGGAATAGGGGATTGTTAGAGAGGCACAGAAGCCACTTGAGGCACCTGCTGTCCATATTGGAGAGGCTGGTTTAAATTTTTTGCTGTTCTACTTTTAATCCAGTTTCCTGATAATGGCACCCTGGGAAGGCAGCAAATGATGATGCAAGTTTTGATGTCTCTGCCACATTTGTGGATTACCTAGGTGGAATTCCTCACTCCTGCCTTCCAAAAGGCCAGCCTTGGATTGTTGCAGGGACTTAGGTAAATGAATTAATGGACAGCAGATCTCTCTCTGCCTGCCTTTTAAATACAATGAAAATAAATAAGTAGAATACATAACTAAAATTAGAATTTATTCTTTTCCAGAACACCCCAAGTCAATGTTTAATCCTTTGTGTTTTTTAATCTCTTGATTTTTTGTCATCCAAACTTCACTAAATAGGCTTGTATCATCGTCTTGCTGCAGAACTTAATAACTTACCAAATCCCCAATAGGAAAAAAAGTAAATTAGTGCAAGTATCATATGTCCCAATTATTTTTTTCACTTCATGTTTTTTTCTATTGTTGCTGTTATTATTGTAGTATTTGTGAGTATTATATTTTGAATATATGTGCAAGTGACATATGATATTACTATAGTTTAAATATTTTTATTTGTAAGTAACTTAAAACTTATAGAAATTTGCAAGAATAGGACAAAACATTACTAGGTCATTTCCCCAGTTTTATTGATGAAAAAAATTTTAATAATAGCACCAGAAACAATAAAATACTTAGAAATCAATTTGAGCAAAGAGCTGAAAGATTTGTACACGACAAACTGTAAGAACTAGGAATAAACTAATGAGCACACAAATGAATGGGAAGATAGCCCACATTCATGGATAGAAAGAATTAGTTATGTTAAAATGTCCACACTACCCAAAACAACCCATAGTTTCACTAAATTTTTTTTTTTACTGAAACTTTCCTAGATTAAAGGTGTATTGTCAAAGTACTATGCTCAAGAATCTTTAAAGCGGCTGATGTTGTGGCACCATGGGTTAAGTATTATTTACAGCATCAATATTGTTGCCCGTTTGAATCTCGGATGCTCTACTTCTGATCCAGCTCCCTGCTAATGTGCCTGGGAAAGCCCTTGGGCTTTTGAACCAGTGAGGGAGACCAGAGTAAGTGCCAAGCTCCTGGCTTGTGCCTCGTTCAGTCCTGGCCATATGCCCATTTGGGGCGTGAACTAGTGGATGAAAGAGCTTTATTCTCTTCGTTTGTAATTTTGCCTTTCAAATAAAATGAGTAAAACTTTCTTTTTAAAGAGTTACCTTTTTAAAGAGTTGCTCTTGTATATTCTCCCTTCAGTGCATTTAGTGGTTTTTGTTTGAAATATAGTTGGGTATATTTGGTTTTGTGTGCATTTTAAGTGTTTTCCTCAATATTGTTTAATTATTGGAGAAGCAGAAGGATGAGAAGAAGAAACAAAAAGAATGACAGAGGGTGGAGAGGAGTGATCCCTTCAACTTCCTGAATCCTCTAAGCCAGTTTGAAGTTGATATCCAGGAACTCAATTCATTGGCAAGAAGTTCAAGGCAGGAGAGAGGAAGTTCAAGGCTGCGTATGAAACTCTGGTAGCGCAATATGAGATGTGGAGTTTTTGTTTTTTTAAAGCTACAGTCATTTATTTGAAAGGCAGTTTTACAGAGAGAGAGAGAGGAGACAGATAGGGAAGAGAGAGAGAGACACATCTTCCATCTTCTGGCCCTTCAAATGGCCCAAATGGCAGAGGTTGATCCAGGCCAATGCCAGGAGCCAGGGATTTCTTTCAGGCTACCCTCCTGATGGTAGGAGCCCACGGATTTGGGCCTTTTTTCTTCATTCCCCAGGCTCTTAAGAGGGAGCTTAATCAGACATTGATTGGCTAGAAATCCAACTGGTACCAATATGGGAGGCAAGCACTGCAAGGCAGTGGCTTGACCCTTTGTCCACAATGCCAGATTCAAGAATAAGGACATCTCAACTAATGTTCCCCCCCCCCCCAAATATTCATCCATCCTACCTGCTTAGTAAATCTTTATTTAAGATTTTGAATATGTAGAGTAATTCAAAAAGAAAAACTATACAAAAGAGCAAAGTTAGAAAAATATCACTTCTTCCTTTATTCCTTTGATTTGAGTTTCCATGCCTCAGAGCTAATCAACTTTGTGTTTAAAAAAAAACCCAGATTTTTAAGATTTTTAAAAATATTATATACACCTTGGCTTTTGGAAATATTTGGAGTGTGAGAATTTAGGTGATAGGTCTGTCTCTGATTCTGCCTTTCAAATAAAATGAAAAATGCAAAACAAATTAAAAGTTGATGTTTCTTAATTTATTCATCTTTACCATCCATGGTCTATTTGTATTGACCGATTTTTCTCTTAGTTGTGGATTTAATTTTCTTATTTCCCCGCATTATTTAACTGGATGCTAGACAACGTTAATTTTATGTTGCTGAGGGTTACATATTTTGTTTCTTCCTAGTGTGTTGGGCTTTACTCTATCAGGAAGTTAATTTATTTATAACTCAGTTTTGTTCATTTGCAATTTTCTTTCAAGCTGATGGGGTGAATTTCACAATATTTTGATTTGGACTTTCTTCAGTCTTCCTGATGGGTCTATAGATAATTGCAGGTGTTCAGTTAGGAATCTAAACTCTGGATTCCATGATGGAACTTTCTCCAGACACGAGTGAGGGCCAAACTGACATGCAGTTCCCCTTGACCTTTGTCTCAGTCCACATGTACATGATATAATATTCATGAACTAAGAGATAATCACGCAGGCTTCCTGGTTTATTGTTATGTGCCTTTTCTTTTCCTGAATTCTTCCTTTAAACACTCTGCTTCTAAGTTTTATCTCTGTCTCCACTTCTCAGTCTGACCACTTAGTTCTACCTGGCATCTACCTGCTCATAAAGTGATCTAGAGTTATTACAAGAAAGAATTCCATCCCATTCTAAGGCCAGCTCTGTTTCTCTCCTTCTTTGTGAACCCTGTTACGTAGCAACTACTGTAAAATTTTATAGCTTTGTTAATTTGAGTGTTGACTATGAGTGTTATGAGAGAACCAAAAACTCATTTATCTACACATTTATATATGTTTCACAGTATGTGTACTGTATTTCTGTAGAATTCTTTTAAAAGGAAAATTATTTGTCTGTACCTATTTGCCTTTTCTGGTTGTTATTACGGGTGTTTAAGTCTATTGTGTTTACTCTTTTACTCTTCTGAATTCTGTAAAATCAGTGAGTTTTTTTCTGTTAATTCTTTTTCAAATCCTACCAGGTCATACTTCTTTACTGTATTCTTTTCCCCATCTGTTCTCCAATTTGTTACCTCTTATTCTGTCTTCTTTTAAAAGAGTTTGCTTTATTTATTTATTTTAAAGATTTTTTTATTTTTATTATTAGAAAGGCAAATTTACAGAGTGTAAGTGAGGAAAAAAGATCTATCCACGTGTTCACTCCCCAAATGGTCTCAACAACCAGAGCTGAACTCATCTGAAGCCAGGATTCAGGAGCTTCTTCTGGGTTTCGCATGTAAGTGTTGGGTCCCAAGGCCATAAGTAGGGAGCTGGATAGGAAGTGGAGCAGCCAGGGCATGAACCATTGCCCATAGGGGATGCTGGTGCTTGAAAGTGGAAGACTAACCTGTGGAGGCATAAGTTAGCCCCAGTAGTTTGCTTCATTAAGTCTATAAAAATTCTTGCTTAGATATTTTACTGCAATTTTATTTGTCTTCTGTAAATTTGTCTCTGTTGATTGATCCTTCTTCTCTTTTGTTGCCTGTTTTTATTTTCCCTTTTTAACGTCTCTGTTATTTCTTTTGTATTATCTATCACTGAATGTTTTTCGTATTTCTCAGATTATTTGCAAGATATCCCTGTGTTGCAAAGTAGTCATAATAGAGTTGTCAGTTTACTTCTTTTTTTTTGCTTATGATTTTTTTATTAATTATTTTGCATTTTGTGACAGTTTCATAGGCTCTGGGAATCCCCCCACCCCTCCCACGCCCCTCCCCCCTGGTGGATTCCTCCACCTTGATGCAGTATTACAGTTCAAATTCAATCAAGATTCTTTCCTTGCAAACATATACCAAGCATAGAGTCCAGCTACTTATTGTCCAGATGGGTTGAACAGTTTCTTGGGGAGACCATTTCTGGTCCGAAGTTAGAGCTGGTAGAATATCATCCCAGTCAATTAAGAGTCCCAATATAACATTAACAGCAATTTGCAACATTATGGAATTGACATGGTTTTGAGTAACCAGTATGTTAAAAAAAAAAAAATAAAGCAAGTTCTTAACCACAACCTCTGATTAGCTCATTGACATTTCAATTTTAGTTTATATACAGGACCGGCTGCTATATACCTTAATGGCTATAAGGTACCATTCAGCTGTCTCGTGTCTATTTCATTTTAGTATTTAGCCATTTGTTGTGTTGAAGTATAATTTTGCTGATCTTGGCAGATTTTAGGATAATCTAGACTGGCTTGTAACTCTAACAAGACATTTGTCAACAATTAAGGTGCAGAACATATTTTTTTGGGGGGGTGTGCAGGAAAATCCTCAACACCATGGTGAGGAGTGGTCAGTTTACTTCTTTTTAAAACTCAAGTTTTCCTTTCTCTGCCAGTGTCACAGGAAGTTTCTTCTAGGGTCTGTGGAATGTTCAGGCTGCTCTTTGTATGCTTCTATTTTTCTGCTCTATCAAGATTGAGTTTATGATGTTTCTGCCAACACAGCCCACCTTATTTCATGCACAGATAGCATAAAAAAGGGTACTAGGAGTACAATTTTTGCATTTCAGTGTACGTGTCTTTCCTTTGAGAGATGTACTTTTTTTTGTTTGAAGCTTTCTTAAATTTGGTGTGTCAGGACTCTCTATTAAGATTCTTCTCCATGTGTTTTTTTTTTAATTTCTACCTTATCCCGTAATGCTTTTGTGGTCTCTTTAATTTAATTTGGAAGGTATGAATTATAATTGTCTCTTTATTTGACTGAAATTGGAGTTCTGTGAGTTTTTCCTAATTGTATTCATTGTCCTGAGTTTCAATTTCATTTAAAGAAGAGAAGCACCAAATGTCTGAAGAACTTTTGTTCTCTAAAGTTTTTTAAGTTTGTTGAGTTAGTGCCTCTGTGCAGCTGTAAGACAAAATTTTCATCTCAGTGAAACATGTATCTTGAATGTTCTAAAGAAACTGGATATACAGTTGTGCAAGATTAAAATTATGGGTTCAAGTATACCAAAGGCAGATTTCTATATGTTGTGCACAACCAAGAGAAGTGCCAAAAATCAGGCAGAAAGCAAAGGGCATGGTTGAAGAAGCAGGAGTGATTGGGTAGAGTGAAAGCTTAGAAACTGCAATGCATGTCAAACGCAGTCATTCAGACTGGGCAGTAAATCCAGACCGGGGAGAAGCAAAAGTACCCTGAGGAAAACAAGAGAATCTTGGAACTGAGACAAAGCCTTTTGTCTCTTCTTCTCTTTTTTGAAATTTTTCTGGATAATGTTTAAAATTCAAGGTCAGATTAACACTGAAGTAGGCTAGGGTTCTCTGCAAAATCCAAGGGAATCATTGTTACTCAAGTAATACAAATTTCTACATGATTTTAGATAATATGTATCAATAATTTAAGACACCAAAAATACTTTCTAAATCTTTTTAGGACGTTTATTTTGAAGGTGAGATGACAGACACATGTGGGACATATTCAGGGATGCAATGGGCCTGGCGGGGCAAGGTGGGAGAGAGAAATGTTTCTGCCTTCCATCCTGTGTACATGGATAGTGTTCCTTTTTGTTACCAGGCTACACAGGAGCCTGAGAAGGGGAGTGCTTACATAACACCACCATCAGGTCCCTGGTGGGGCACGGAAGTCCTGGGAGAGGGGTTATTTGATAGATAGACAGGCAAGTGGGATTTACATAAGATGGGAGAGGTGTGGCTGCTAGCTAGCGACCCTAAACTAGCTACTCGCTGTCCATTTTATTACTTCCTCGGAGATTTCCAACTCTTAAGGTTTGCTGAAGGAATAAGATTCATCACATTTTCTGTTGTTACTTTCTGCTGGGTGGGGCACAGCACCTGCTTATCCCATCTTGGAAGCATCTCTGTCTCATCAAGTGAATCCCTCTTATGAGCCAGAAAATTTCCATTCAGTGTCAGTGACTGTCCTGTGTGTCGTCTCCATTACCCTGAGAAACGCTTCGGAGACAGCCAAGTTTATTAATCAACCAGCATGAACAAAGTTATGAAGAAACACATTATAGGTGGAGTACTCTTTAAGAAGGGAAAATTGTATTTTATTATTTCCTCAATACTGCATGGCAATTAAATTGCCCCTGTGCAGATTGTAAAACCATATAGTTTGAATGTAAAGACTTTTAATATCCCTTTCAGTGAAGAGTCCAGCACTGTAGCAGAAGTGACAGATTCTGTTTACGGCCGCACAGGATCCTTATTGTTCTCTACATGTAAATTCTAAGGCTGGGCAGTTGTCCATGACTATTTCAGACAGAGTTTCTACAGGCTTGGGTATTTGCTGGAAAAATTAACCTGGAGAATTGGTCAAATTATCTAAAGCAATATTCAGCTTGTTAAAATCAGCTTCATATGATGTCAAGTGTGATGGAAGATTTGGAAAGAAAAATTCTTTCCCCCTACACTCATAGGAGTGAAAATCAAATTAAAATAGCTTGCAACTCAAAATTACACAGTGATATTCAAAATAAAAATTTAAAATTTAGAGAAGTGAGTCATGATATGGTAGTTTCATGTGCTCCGTTTTTATAGTCTCTTTGGCTTTATTCTCAGATAAATATAATCTAAAAGTAAGCTGAATTATTGAGGTTCCAAGATGCTTAAAACCCCAATTTTCTCACCCACTCCCCCATTAAGTTGACAATAATGAAATCTACTCAAGCACAAATTCACATTTCATTTTTACCCTGAGGAGATTTGTAGAAAAATTAAAATTTAACTTATTTTACATGTAAATGAAGGAATAAAAATGGCCACTATACCATTTTGTTTTCCTCACAAGTAAAACAAGTACCGTGCATAATTAATCCTGGACAAGTTATCCAGGATTCACATAAGAGGCACTACACATTTGTAAAACGTCCTCCAAACTAAAGGTTTATAATGAGTGAAACAAGAAATTATAATTCACTCTATCAAAAATCTGAAGAGGGAGGGGATATTTTTGCTATGCACAAGCTGAATCAAGTTAATGAGGCATCTAACATTGCAAAAAGAACGTTGTCTATAAATAAATTCTGTCTGATTGGGATGTATTAGTTGTCTGATAATATTCTGTAGCCTACAGATGCTTTGGGTAGAATGTAGATTTCTTAAAAGAGAAAGGCCAATGGAATTACTTTGGCAAAGCTCCAGGTCATTTCTTGTCAACAGCATTAAAAAAGTTTTGCTTTAATGTATGACTTTATATTCACGATATTTCCAAAAGCAATACATTTGGGAAACGGCAAAATGTTTTTCAGTTGAAATCCTTTGGAACTGTAGCATTTGAGAAAAGTACCTCCCCACTCATTCTATTTTTTAGGTTAAAATTTGTCTCTGAAGGTACCACGTAGGGGCAGCATCTTTGCTTCTAGAGGCTAGTATAGGAAGCAGTAGGGAGTTCTGGGCTCATTCAAGCTTCAAATCAACCTTGCACATGTGCTCATGCTTATGATTGGGGCAGGGTGGGGCGGGGGAGGGTTAGGGATGAGAATGGGGATTGTATTGTATTATTGAGTGTACATGATTTCTAATTTGCTGATGGGTGTTTCTATAAAGTGAGGTGCACATAATTCCTCCAATCAAATTAATGGTCCTATTAAGAAACAGCTTTTCAGTTTGGGACCCTGCACCCACGTGGGAGACCTGGATAAAGTTCTTGGTTCTGGCTTCGGATTGGCCCAGCACCGGCCATTGCGCTCACTTGGGGAGTGAATCATCGGATGGAAGATCTTCCTCTCTGTCTCTCCTCCTCTCTGTATATCTGACTTTGTGATAAAACAAATAAATCTTAAAAAAAAAAAAAAAAAGAAACAGCTTTTCAGATTCCAAGGATCAAACCGCATTTTATATTGCCTATTCCATGGTTTTCTTAGGAAATTCTCATTTGTTTATGCAATTTTTAATAACATTGAAGATTCATACCTCTTCAAAAGCATTCTTCATATTTTAAGTCTGAATTTACTTATACCATCTTGATCATTCTGATCATTCTGATCATTTCTCTTTATTGAAAAGCACTCAAAGAATAGAGAAACATAGAAAAATGTAAACAGAAGTACCCCCTGATTGCTTACCTACCTAATCATTCCTACCCTCAAATTGTTCTCCGTTAACACTCCTTGTGTATTGTTCAGAAATACGTCCTCAGCAGCTGATATTCTCATTGTTACTTCTTCCCTTCCTATTCTTCCCTTCCCTGCCTCTTCTCTAGCTCTCTCATGCTCCAGGGTTAGCCTTCCTAAGCAGAGACTCACTGATGGAGAATCCATCTATATGAAGTATTAGGGCGACCAGTAGAATACAAATCTTTTTATTCTGGCATAATTTTAAAAAATGATTTTATGTATGTATGTATGTATGTATGTATGTATGTATTTATGTTTGAAGACTGGTGCCAGAGGGAAAAACAGATATCTGTCTTCCACCCACTGACTTACAATTCAAAAGTTTGCAATACTGAGGGCAGGAACAGTTTCAAGTAAGGAATGAGGAATTCCACCCAAGTCTCTCACAAGCTTGGCAAAGCCTCATGTGCTTCATGCACTAACTTCCTCTTAGGTTGAACAATAGAAGGAGGGCAGACAGGAATAGGAGGTATGGCTTAATCCTAGGTGATCCAGTATGGTGTGTGGGCATTCCAAGCAGAGACTTAATGCACTGTGCCAAACATTCACTCCCTTTCACTAGAATGTTTCTTCATTGCTTAAAAAGAATTTTCAAGGGCCCAGCCTAGCAGCTGAAGTCCTCACCTTTGACTCGCCAGGATCCCATGCAGGCACCAGTTCATATCCTAGCGACCCCACTTTCCATCCTGCTCCCTGCTTGTGGCCTGAGAAAGCAGTCAAGGATGGCCCAAAGCCTTGGGACCCTGCACCCACATGGGAGACCCGGAAGAGGCTCCTGGCTCCTGGCTTTGGATTGGCTTAGCTCTGGCTGTTATGGCCACTTGGGAGTGAATCAGTGGATGGAAGATCTTCCTCTATGTTTCTCCTCCTCTCTGATATATGAATTTCCAATAAAAATAAATAAATCTTTTATTAGAGCAAACATATGATATCTGATCTTTTGGGATTGGCTTATTTCCCCATCATAATGGTCTCTAGTTTGGCCCATTTGGTCACAAAGTAATGTATTTTATTTTAATAGCCGAGTAGTATTCCACTGTGTAGATAAACCACAGTTTATCCAGTCCTCTGTTGATGGACATTTAAGTTATTTCCATGTTCTTGCGATTGTTGATTGTGCTGCAATGAACATTGGGATGCATGTTGCTTCCTTGTGTAACAAGTCTTTTAGATATATTTCTAGAAGTGGTGCTGCTCGATCATATGATAGGTGGATTTTTTAAAAGATCTATTTATTTTTATTGCAAAGTCAGATCTACAGAGAGGAGGAGAGACAGAGAGGAAGATCTTCTGCCCAATGATTCACTCCCCAAGTGGCCACAACAGCTCGAGCTGAGTCAATCCAAAGCCAGGAGCCCAGAACTTCTTCTGGGTCTCCCACATAGGTGCAAGGTCCCAAAGCCTTGGGCCATCCTCGGCTGCTTTCCCAGGCCACAGGCAGGGAGCTGGATGGGAAGTGGGGCCACTGGGATTAGAACCGGCGTCCATATGGGATCCAGGCGCATTTCAGGCAACGATTTTAGCAAGTAGGCCAGAGTGCCGGGCCCTGGTAGGTGTATTTTTAATTGCCTCTGTATTCTCCATACAGACTTCCATAGTGGCTGCACCAAATTAGAGGCTAATTGTTTATAATCACCTGAGATAGTCAATGCCCCTTTATCACTGTTATTGGTACTGACCGTAAATGATGAAGATCTAATCTTCGTTGTACCTACATTAGGGCCCCAGGATACAAGAATGAACCCACAAAGAAATGGCAGTCTCCTACATGATTGGCAGATGTTTCAGCAGCAGCATGATGGACTTGGGAAAATTCACGAAAGACGCACATTGTGAAATGGAAGGGGAGAATGGAGGGGAGGGGAGGGAACTTGGGGGAGGGGGAGGAGAGAGCCCAGTACCAACTAAATTGTATAAAAAATTAATAATAAATAAATACATCTCTAAAAATGAATTCTCTTTAATCTGCCATCATTAGACAAAAAGCATGGCAAATTAAAAAATCTTTGATGTTCCACAGTTCTCTAGCCACTCCCACTTCTGCATTGACTGTTTTTCAGTCTCAAAGGTCTCTAAGCAGAATTTGGACTGTTAGCTACGAAGGACATGAATTGACTCTCCCTCTGAGATTCCCCATAGTTGTTTTCTTATCTCTGTGTGACAGCACTGAGTGATAATAAATTTACTACTTCATAACATTGACTTCATTGCCTAATTCTCGGTAACTGTCATGTATTGTTCCCCGTTACAATTCCTAAGCTTTACAGTCAGCCTAATTTGTTTTCTAGCACCACAGTGACTGTTTGAAGACCAGTGTCTTCTCTCCTTCCCATAACTTTCTAGATGTCAATGTAAAAATATTTTTGCTTCTTTTGAGCATTCATCACATAAAGTAACTTTCTATTACCTCATGATTTTAATTTACTCAACGCATTTTTCCTTGAGTAGCCACTATGTGGAGACTGTCCATGAGGTATTGGATTTTGAATGTGTTTGGAATTATACCAATCTTGGAGGATCTTATCTTCAACAAGAACTGTTTCTCGTTTGCAGTCTAATGCAAGGGGTTCTACAGAGTGTAAACTAGCATGACACATTCATGAAAATATTGTGTAGATATGTAGGGTTGTGGCCAAATAAGCTGAATTCTAGGCAAACTCTTTCAATGCCTTCTGATTTGTTTGGAATGAAAATTCACATTTGTTTTGCTGGACTATCAGTCTATGCCTGATCTTGTTTTTTCCAGTTTCTACCAACTCCTCTCTTTCTGTTGGTATAAAACCACTACCTTCATTCATATCAGTCTTGAGTCATGGGGGCCTTTGTCAGTGTTTATTCTTCTGCCTAGGATTCCCTGAACTAGGTGAGGGTTCAATACATATTTGTGGAATGGATGAACAAAAACAAATACAAATTTCTACCTTCATATTCTGGACATCTCAATAATTTTAATATGCAAAAATGTAGTCTAAATCTCTAAGAGGATAATAGAACATGCAATCTAACTGTAAGGAAATGCTTTGAGAATTATGGCAGAGAAAACATCAGGTTTGAATCCTAGCTACTCCTAATGAGATCTTGTGATCTTGGACAAGATATTTAATCTCTCAAAACCTTGTACATGTGCCTCAGAGGTAGCTCACTAGAGCCAATCTTTAGTTTTCCAGGTTTCTGGAAAAATTACAAGTGAAGTAAGTGCCAACTGGGTCAGAAATAGAGCAGCCAGGAACTGAACTGGCACCTACGTAGCATTCCTGAACTACAGATGGAGGCTTAGCCTACTGCACCATGGTCCTGGGCCTCCCAAATTTCAAAAATTTTAAAAGGGAAATTATACCAAGTGTGACTAGGAGATATTGCCAAATCTGTCAATTAAAGGTAAAATACTCCTGCCTAGTGTATCATATGTAAGTAAAGAAACATACAAATGGTGAGCAAAAGTTGTATTATAACACTTGTATTTTCACACATGTAAAATGTTTAAGCTGTTTATGGCACATATTGTTAAGAGTAAATAGACTGGGTCTGGCTAGTGGTTAATTGAGAGTGGCTAATCCTCTCCCTTTGAGGTCTGGGATCCCATATGGGTGCCGATGTGTCCTGGTTGCTCCACGTCCCATCCAGCTCCCTAATTGTGGCCTCAGGAAGCATAGAAGGGTGGCCTGAAGCCTTGAGACCCTGCACTCATGTGGAAGATCCAGAACAAGCTCCTGGCTCTTGGATTTGGATCAGCTCAACTCCAGCTATTGCAGACACTTGAGGAGCGGACCAGCAGGTGGAAATTCTCTCTGTCCTTCTTCTCTGTAAATATGCATTTCCAATAAAGACAAATAAATGGAAAAAGTAAATAATCTATGTGAGTAGCTTTTTTGTAGTCTGCAGTGGAAGGTGCTTATACTCGTCACAAAACCTACCACATTAGAACATATTTAGGGTCAAATATCAGCATTTTCTGGATGAATTTTCTCATTCTTAGCCTTAGTTACATGAGAACTGCATGATCTTTGTTCTGAGGATCTGTACTGCGCATTGTAAAATACTTAGCAGAATCTTCATTTCAATGCACTAGATGCTAGGACTCCTTCCCCCGAGGTGTGGAGTCTAAGATATTTCCAGGAATCATCAAATATTTCTTGGGAGTAAAGTCAACACAAGTTTGAAGCAACTTGAGAGTAAACCATCATACATAGTGATCAGAGGAAATAATCTATGTATCAAAGGAATTACAAAGCCCGCTTAACACATACAATCAGAAGCAAGGAGAGCCTGCACATGAATTGATCTTAAGGAGTTAGACCAAGGAAAGCAAACTATAATCCCAGACCATAATCAATTTGTTGTTATTGCTTATATTTATATTTTAATGTGTTGGCTCATGGAGGAGATCTAATATTAATTGACTAGTTGAACTTGAACTCAGTGCTATGTTTAATGAGACTGAGATCCAGAGTTTCTTTAGCATGAGGCTAGGTATTCTTTAGCAATACCTAGGTATTCCAAAGGTTTGTGGAGATAGGAAAGTTGTACTGTAGTTATGTGTAATATATAAACCCATCTCCTGGTATGTCTTGCGAGAAGTCTAAAAGGATACTCCCTTCACTCAAGCAGTAATAGTAAGCAGAGTATTGTCTATCTTCCTGAAAGGTTCTCTTTTTGTAGTCCTTTGCTATCAGTGAGATGTTGAGGTCCAGAATTTCAGTAAAGATGATGTAACCCAAAATAGCAGAGGCTAAGCAGCTGTGCTTAACTGATAATGATGAGCATGGCAAAGAGGAAAGGACAGTACTGACTTATATGAACATAACGTTATCTACACACCAACCTTTGTGGAAGCAGCTAATTGAGCCCAGAGCCCTTAGAAATAAAATGATTGGGTAGCCTGGGTGCTTAGGCCTCTGCATCCATACAGGAGATCCAGAAGAAGCTCTAGTTTCCTGGCTTGAACCAGGCACAGCCTTGGCTTGGGCAATGGTTTGGGAAGTGAATCAGCAAATGGAAGCTATATCTCCCTCTGATTCTCCTCTTTCTCTCTCTCTCTCTTGCTGCACACACACACACACACACACACACACACACACACACACACACACACACACATCTGTAACTCTGCCATTTAAATAAATAAATACATCTTCTTTAAAAAAAAAAAAAATAGGGCCTGGTGTGATAGCCTAGTGGCTAAAGTCCTCGCCTTGCATGTGCTGGGATCCTATATGGTCACCAGTTTATATCCCAGCTGCTCCATTTCCCTTTCAGCTCCCTGCTTGTAACCTGGGAAACCAGTTGAGACGCCTGCACCCATGTGGGAGACCCAGAATAGGCTCCTGGCTTTGAATTGGTTCAGCTCTGGCCGTTGTAGGCACTTGGGGAGTGAACCAGCAGATGGAAGATCTTTCTGTCTCTCTTTTTTTTTTTTGTAGATCTACCTTTCCAGTGAAAATTAATTAATTAATATGAATGCCCAAATGCTGAAGAGGCAGAAGACTCAAGTACTTGGTCCCCTGTCACCCACGTGGGGAACCCGGATGGAATTCCTATCTCCTGGCTTCTGCTTGGCCTTGTCCTGGCTGATGTGGCCATTTCGGAAGTAACCCAGCAGATAAAATGACTGTCTCTCTCTTGCTCACTTTGTTTCTTTCCCCCTTTTGTTATTCTTCCTCTCAAATAAATACATTTTTTAGATAAATAAATAGATGGGTAGTCTATCTCCTGATTGCATCATGAGAAAAAAATCCCAATTTTTACTCATTTAAAAAAAAATTATTATTTTTAAAAGAGGTATTTGGGTCCTGCGCAGTAGCCTAGTGACTAAATCCCTGTCTTGCGTACACCGTGATTCCATATGGGCATCAGTTTGTGTCCGGGCCTCTCTACTTTCTATCCAGCTCCCTGCTTGTGGCCTGGGAGAGCAATGGAGGACAGCCCAAAGCCTTGGGACCCTGCACCTGTGTGGGTGATGCAGAGGAAGCTCTTGGTGCCTGGCTTTGACAGCTCAGCTCCAGCCATTCCAGCCACTGGAGTGAAACAACAGATGGAAACATTTTCTCTCTGTCTCTCCTTCTCTCTGTAGCTTTGCCATTCTAATAAAAAAGAAGCCAAATCTTAAAAAATGAAAAAAGGATTTATGTATTTATTTCAAAGGCAGAATTGCTTCACTTCCCAAACGGCTGCTGCAGTGGCTACGGCAGGGTTGGTCTGAAGCAAGGAGCTTGCTTTGGATGTTGCATCTGGATGTAGGGATCCAAGGACATGTTCCATCTTCCTTGCTTTTGCATGCACACAAACAGAGAACTGGAGCAGCCGAGACTCACTCCGGTGCCCATACGGGATGCCAGCCCTTGTGCTTTACCACCTATGTCACACATCAGCCCCAAGGAAAACTCATAAGTCTGGTACCTAAATGCTTATTTGAGTCACTACAGACTCTGCTGTCTCAAGAGGTAAGTCAGTTCATAGACCCAGAGACACTGATTGGAGGAAGACCCTGAACTATTGCTACAAGCACTCATTGTTAAGTTTCCCTCCAGGTCTTCTCCAAAAAAAGTAGTAACAAAATTCCTTTGGAAAACTCATAAACTATGTGTTTGAATCACTACAGCACAGAGGTGAGAGCAATTATAACTACTGGAAAGCAATAAGAGAATATCAGACCAATATTGTACAGTGGGTTAAGATGCTTGGAATGCCAGCATCCCAAATAACTGCTGGTTTGAATGCCAGTTGTTCAAGTTCTGATCCAGTTGCCTGTCAATGTGTATGGGAAAGTAGCAAAAGGTGGCCCCAGTCCTTCAGTCTCTGGTACCCACATGAGTACCTGGATAGTTCAATCCTGGCCATAATAGCCATTTGGGAGTGAAGCAGCAGATGGACACTCTCTCTCTCTCTCTCTCTCTCTTTCTCTCTCTCTGTTGCTCTGCCTTTCAAATAAATAAATAAATAAAATCTTTACAAAAAGAGAATGTCTTGGAAGGAAACTGGTAGAGGAGGCATCTTTATTTCTCTGTGTGTAAATCTTATTTAAATCTTTGGTAAGTTTTAGCATAGTGAGGAAAAAAATCCAAATAAATGCTGACAGAATTATAGGGAGAAACAGATAATTCTGTGATCATGGAGATGTTATATCTCAGTGGTTAATGAAACAATCAGAAAAAAATTAGTAAAGAACTAGAAAATCTGAAAAATACTATCAAATATCTTGACATAATTTATGTCAAATAAATGTAAACCACACATTTTTACAGCTGCACTAGAATATGTACACCAAGATGGAACAGATGCTGGGATATAAGAAAGTATGTCATTAAACTCAGAAAGACAAAATTTTGAAATATGTCTGTAGTTGTGTAAGAAAGTACATAGTATCTAGAACATTTTGGTAGTTAGTAAAAAAGTATCTGTTGATTGAGTGAATTTATACATTAATAAATCATGGATTTTGGGTACAATAATCAATGTCTTTTTAAAAAAAGATTTATTTATTTTAATTACAAAGTCAGATATACAGAGAGGAGGAGAGACAGAGAGGAAGATCTCCCGTCTGATGATTCACTCCCCAAGACAGCGCAATGGCTGGTGCTGTGCTGATCCAAAGCTGGGAACCAGGAACCTCTTCCGGGTCTTCCACTTGGGTGCAGGGTCCCAAAGCTTTGGGCCATCCTTGATTGCTTTCCCAGGCCACAAGCAGGGAGCTGGATGGGAAGTGGAGCTGCTGGGATTAGAACCGGTTCCCACATGAGATCCCGGTGCGTGCAAGGAGAGGACTTTAGCCACTAGGCCACAGTGCCAGCCCCATGTCTTAACCATACAACACAGTATGTGTAGATAACCCACTAGTAACAGTTGTGTAGTACATTGTATCCTGTCATCTCAATCTCTTCCTCACTCTGCTACTGTAATCTCTGCCAGAATAAAATGCCTAAAACATGTCTCAGCCTCAGAAAGTGGCCTTGTTCAAGGTCACAGATTTTACTGGATCTACTAATACAGTGACTATTTGAAAGATCTGAGCTCTTCAACCCTCTGACTAGCACTGGCGGTTCTCTCAGCTTCAGAATTCTCTGTAAGGTGGACTAAGGCCTCCGTTTAGGCTGTGTTAGAGCTTTGTTCTTCCCACTGACCTGCTGCCTTCATTCCTTTGTGCAATGTGATTCCTGACAAACCTCAAACCTCTTTCCCAGTAATGTTCGTTTCTTTCCAGCAAGCCCTTGGACAAAAGTGCCAATTAGCAGAATTAACATATTTTATTAGAAGCTATTTTTCATTTTCCTGGCTATTGCATTTTCCTTTTGTTGTTGTTATTCTTGAAGTTTCCATAGATTCTTCTGACGAAGCCTTGGTGTATGGGTTTTTGGTGAATGACATTAAAAATAAAAACTACCAGAAAGATGTACGTATTTATTGTTGTGTACTTCTGAAGATCCAAAGTCAAGTTAGCGCGAAACATTCACTTTACTGGTATAAATCATCATGAACTTTTATTGGCGGGGCTGTAGGAAAGAACCTACTTCTAAAGCATTTGAGTTGTAGATGCATTTCAGTTCCTTGATAAAGAAAAACCCCATTTCCTTCCTCTGAAGGTATGACAGCTGGGGATCACTCTTGAAGGTACCTGCCTTCCTCATCATGTTGCCTTCTGCCTTCAAACCAACAAGTGCACCTTTAATCCTTCTCACATTTGTTGTCTCCTGCTTGCTTTTTCTGATTTCAGCCAGAGAATTTCTCTACTTTTGTAGGGCTCATGTGATTGGATTTGATCTACTTGAGTAATTTAGGATGATCTTCCTATTTCAAAGTCCATAATCTTATTATAATTGCAAAATATCTTTTGCTTTTTTATATAACATATTCACAGAGCTGGGATATTAGGGCATTTATACCTTTCAGAGTCATTACTTGGTTTATCATTTGGGTTTAGGTGCTTACAAGCCACATCTACAATGATGGATAATTTGTAGCTTGATGAATGATTTCTAGAATTTCAATAGTTTCCTCTTTGTTAAGGAATGTGGCTAGATAATAAAACCAAGGAACCAGTCTGCTGCTGCTGTGCTTCTAATCTGCTCTCTGCTAGTGTGTCAGGGAAAATAGCAGGTGTTTAGATTCTAGCCCCTCACTTAGGATACCTGGATGGATTTTCAGACGCCTGTCTTGAGCTCAGTGCATAAGGTGAAGCTATTTCTGGAGTGAACTAGCAGCTGGAAGAGCTCAGTTGCTGTGTCTCTCCCTTTGTTTCTGTCACTCTGCTTTTCAGATAAGTAATTTTTTTTTAAAAAATGTAATGCCAAACTTCTAACCAAGTGGAAAAATATACAGTTTTCAATGCATAATGATTTGGAAAGCTTCATGTTACGTAGACTTTGTGTTGAGAGGATTTCTAGAATATTTGCTCCAGCAAAATAAAAAAAAAAAATAAAGTAAGAAACAGATAAAATCTGGAAGAGGCAACTGGTGATTTCAGAATTGCAATGAAAATAATTTTTTAAAAGAAGATTTGTTTTATTTATATTGGAAAGTTAGATATGTAGAGAGGAGGAGAAACAGAGAGGAAGATCTTCTGTCTGATGATTTACTCCCCAAGTGACCACAATGGCCAGAAGCCAGGAGCCCCGGAACTCTTCTGGGTCTCCCATGCGGGTGCAGGATCCCAAGGCTTGGGCCATCCTCAACTGCTTTCCTAGGCCACAAGCAGGGGCGCCGGGATTAGAACCGGCACCCATATGGGATCCTGGCGTGATCAAGGTGAAGACTTTAGCCACTAGGCTATCGTGCTAGGCCAAATATTGAAAATAATTTATACCTTGAAAATAATGTATTAAATCTAGAAATGGTCAGTTAGAACTCTGTATGCTTTAAAATTGTTTTATTTATTTTCTGAAATACAGAGTGGCACAGAGAGAAAAAGACAATTCTTACATCTGACATTTCACTCCACTCAGGAGTATAAATTTTATTCTTCTTTCATTAATAATTTCCAATGAAATTCCACATTATTCAAGAGTGTTTTAACAGAAGAAATGGCAAAAAAAAAAAAAGGTCAGCGGATCAGAAGTACTGATTCTATCAGGGACAGGCTCATTAGATTCTTCTTTTTCTTTCTGCTTGTTTGTAATTGCCTTTATATTTTATCCTCACATTTTCTACTTGCTCTTCCACCTTGTCTACCACATCTTTCTTCTTTTCAACATTTTCTTTTCCTGTCTTTTCTGCCGACTTTCCATCTTGGTCTTTTGCTGCCCATCATTTACTTCTAGGCATCTTCAGCCTGTCTCCCTATAAACAAGCCAAATCTGCTTTTGT
Organism: Ochotona princeps; assembly: GCF_030435755.1. Lineage (NCBI taxonomy): Eukaryota > Metazoa > Chordata > Mammalia > Lagomorpha > Ochotonidae > Ochotona > Ochotona princeps. Next base: position 51,280,380 of record NC_080837.1, read on the forward strand.
ATAATACTTGAATGATTCCTGGAAAATGAAATTAAAAATATTTATCTTGGTAAAAACGTTTTGAAATCCATAATTTTTTTTCATAATATGCATTTTCCATGAATGTTTGAAGACGTCTGGTACACTTTGTACTATAAGGATAACAGATACTCAGATCATTTTGAAGGGAGGACCTGAAAATATATCCTTTCCAGAATCAAGCATTCCTACCATAATTTTAAAAAAGATTGATTTATTTTTATTGGAAAGTCAGATTTACAGAGAGAAAGGGAGACAGAAAGATTTTCCTTCTGCTAGTTCACTCCCAAAGTGGCCAAATGACCTGAACTGAGCTGATCTGAATCCAGGAGCCAGGAGTTTCTTCCAGGCCTCCCACCTAGCACAATTTTTAACAAATGATGTAATTCTCTATGTATGTGCTTTTCTTGTCTTGGAATACTTTATTAATATACATACAGCTGCATTATTCACAGTTTCTATAAATAGCAAATATCCTATTAATTTTCCGTGGGATAACTTTCAGAATTGAACATATTTGCGGCTAATATAATTAAACATATCTTTTATGCTTGTATCTACTGTATCCAGTGTGGTTTCCTGATTTGTTGAAATATTACAAATGTTTTTTGATTACCATGAAAAAAATGTCTCTTCAAAATGTGAAGATTTGTACTCTAAAATCAGTACTTTTGAATAATATGTTATATTTTATCATTTCAGAAAACAAAATGCTGAAACACATATGGTAGGTGGACCATAACAATTTCAGCTAATATGAAATATTTTGACTACTAAAAAGCGTTTGGAGTATTTATAAAAAAAGAAACCAATGAGCAACTTTGCTTTAACAAGAATTACAGTTTTAAAAAGGCAGATGAGGCCTGGTCAAATGTTTCTATTTGCAGGTCTTAAAATATCTAAATGCTGGAATTAATTGGAGCAGTCTTATGGAAACAAATTTTTCTTGCTTGTTCATTTTTTTCAGAAAAAATATATTGTTTTTCAGGAAGTTTCACTAATGAATTTTCGGTGGAATTTTAGCTTATGGAAAAGAGGTTTTGATTCATAGCAATAGTTGAGCCAAAACTAAACAAAGAGAGAATTGGGTTGTGAATATCACACAAAGCAAACAAGTGTTTGTAGGTGGGTTTGAATTTTCTAAACTTGGTAGCAAATATTTATAAGTTCATGTCTGGAACAAAAGAAAGTTGAAAGTACTTTAGTTTTCCAAGCAAGAGAACGATATTACCCAAACAACACTTTGGCAGATTATTTCAGCAACTGTGTTGGGCTTCTTCAGCTGGCTTTCAAGTTCGTTGCCTGATAGCAAGTCACATTTCAAAATATGTCTGTAGAAACATTTGTGTGGTTGACGCAAAATATATCAGCCAGCAAAAGCAAAAATACTATATGGATACAGCATATCATATATACTTTTAAATAAATTAATATAAAATATATACCCAATGTGATTATCATTCACATCCCTCCTTTGAAAAGAGGAGTGATCCAAGCAGTATTTTGGTAGAAGTTTCTATCATATTAAATGAATAATAAATTTTACCATGGTATATGCTCCATCACTGAACTAATGTTCAGTATTGACCTCTTCTCCATTTTCAGAACGTTAACATTCCCTGAAATTTCCTTCAGTGTATTCATGTAAAGGAAAATATTGTAGGAATAACTTTGTTTTATTGGGACCATCCCCCACATTTTGGAAGCCTATTCCTGTTCTGAGTCTGGGTACGAATAGGAATACAATGTATCATTTATGAGAGGCTTTTTTTTCTACTAAATTTATTGGTATCTTTAGAATTTTCATAGTCATTTGTCATCATCTCAACAGGTTACTCTCAAAAATTTAATATGTTAAAATACAAGTCTGCAGGAGGTCAGAAAGGGGAATAGCAGCCCATGTGAGCATCTGCCAGAGAATCTTGACGTCAGGATAATGGGGCTACATGAGGAGTGCTCAGAATGGTGATCTCCATCATCCTTCCAATGACTATGCCACAGAAGTGATAAACAGGGTTCTCATGGTCTGCCTAGGCAAAAGGTCACTGGGATCCTTTCCATGCTGGCTGGAGTGAAAACACTATTGCAATCACTGAGGTTAGAATTACAGTAACCACATGGATTTTTTTTAAAGATTTATTTTTATTACAAAGTCAGATATACAGAGAGAGGAGGAGAGACAGAGAGGAAGATCTTCCGTCTGATGATTCACTCTCCAAGTGAGCCGCAACGGGCCGATGCGCGCCGATCCGATGCCAGGAACCAGGAACCTCTTCCGGGTTTCCCACGCGGGTGCAGGGTCCCAATGCATTGAGCTGTCCTCGACTGCTTTCCCAGGCCACAAGCAGGGAGCTGGATGGGAAGTGGAGCTGCTGGGATTAGAACCGGCGCCCATATGGGATCCCGGGGCGTTCAAGGCAAGGACTTTAGCCGCTAGGCCATGCCGCTGGGCCCAACCACATGGATTTAAGAGACCTGTACTCTCCTACTTACTAGGGAGTCATTGGGGTTGTATTCAGCCTGCACTTTTATTATTATCTTTGACTTGTTCTAGCTACACGGTCCTGAGGAATGATCAGATTTATCAGGCTACAGATGTATAAGCTGATTACTCCTTTATCTGTTCCTTGCTGTCACTGCAGATGAAGAGGGATCCCAGGCTTCTGCCTGCTGGACAGTTGAAAGAACTCAATCACTCAGCAAGGATTCTCCACTGGGTTAGGTTATCTGGTCTGTCAGGATATCACCAGCATGTTGGTAAACTTTACAACAGGGGGTTAATTCTTCATTTATTTCAACAATTTTCTAAACATCACCTGATGCATTTTCAGGACCTCTGTTTCTCAGAATCTAGAAGAGTTTATATAGGGTGTCTGGTAGGCAGTCCAATAGGCTAAGGTCTGCACAGCCTCCAAAACCAGGATTGAATAAATAGGAATCTTCACGCACAGTGGTTGTTGGAATACATCCTTTCCTGCAAAAAGGGCATGATGCCCTCTGTGCTAAACTTGTTGCTATTAGTCACAAGTCCTTGAAAAGGCAGGAGAGCAGCTCAAGCATTTTTTCTTCACACTGCGGTTTGATGAGCAGCCAGTTTTAGGCCATCAGAGAGAACACTGAAACAGAAGTTACACGCCTGGCATTTGTAAATGTACTTATCTCTTGCTTAGTCCCTGTATCTGCATCATTGAAGTAGGTCAGCATTGGATGAATCAGTTTCTTCACATGGAGCTCCAAGTCTTTACTCAGTGCTGTGGAAAAGGCATTTGGGCTGATGAGATTGGGCTGAGACAGGGAAAACTGCTAGAATAGAATCTGGATCAAACGCTTAGTGTGTTCTGAGTCACAGACTCCTTTCAGATCTCTAGTGCTAGCATCTTCTCTTGCACACCTGCACCCTGAGAATGCATGATGCTCAACAACATACAGTCCAGTGCCATCCTTGGAGTTCAAGGCGCTCCATGAGTGCTGGGCCTGCACATGGGCTACAGGGGTCTACAGCAGCAGCCAGCCAATTCAAAACATATGCTTACTTCCTTCCTCTATAAGCATTCAATGTCTCCTCCTTTTTTCCAAAAATATTTTTTAAAAGATTTAAAGATTTTTATTGGGAAGGAAAATGAGTTTTATGGAGAGGAGAGATAGAGAGAAAGATCTTCCATCCGCTGGTTCTCTCCATAAATGGCTGTAATGGCTGGTGCTGAGCTGTTCCAATGCCTTGAACCAGAGTTTCTTCCTGGTCTGTCACTTGGGTGCAGAGTCCCACGGCTTTGGACCATCGTCTACTGTTTCCCCAGGCCTAAGCAGGGAGCTGGAAGGGAAGTAGAGCAGCCAGGACATGAACCGGAATCCATATGGGATTCTGTTGCTAACAAGTGACGATTTAGCCATTGAGTCATAGTGCCGAGCCCCCAAAATATTGTTTTATCAAGATATATTCACATCTGTATTTTTTCTGCCTTTGGCTTTGTAGGAATAAAATAAATATATACATATATCATATTCTTTAATTCCTTATGATACTGGAAGTCATTCATGATGATTTGTGTAGTTCATTCATTTCTACTGCTATATAATATTCCATTATGTGAACTTCACAACACACAAAATATTCATGCAGCTGTTGATATATATAAGTGATATATTCATATTTTCACCAATGAAGGAAAAATCTTAGCTGTTAACCCTACAAAATTGCCTCCAGTCCATTCTCTCTTTTTCTAGGATTTAAATTATGTAGAGGATAAAGTCTCATCTTGTTTCTATTCGTATTTTAAACATTTCTTTTTCAATGTTTATTTTTCATCTACTTCAAAAGCAGAGTGACACACACATGGTACATCTGAGAGAGAGAGAGAGAGAGAGAGAGAGAGAGAGAGAGAGAGAGAGAGAGAGAGATGTTGTACCTGTTGGTTCACTGCATGGAAACTAGCAACATTCAGGACTGGATCAGAAGAAACCCTGAAGCCAGAAATTCTATCCAGGTTCTAAATGTGAGTAATAGTGTTCAGGTACTTGGTCTGTTGTCTACTGTTTCTTGGTATACATTAGTAGGAACCTGTATTCTAAGTGGAGTAAATAGGTACTCCAATATGAGATACAAGTTTCCCAAGTAACAGAACAACATAACATAACATCATAACATAACATAACATAACATAACATAACATAACATAACATAACATAACATAACATAACATAACACAACATATTAATACAATGCTTAATCCCATGGTTAAAGTCCTATCATTATCTTCCTGTGTTGCAGTTAGAATGATTTCTTTATGAGTTATTCAATGTGCACTTTGAAGTTTTAAACTCCAAAATTGTATTTTCCTATCTCTAAATTTCTTTCCAATTGCATTTCAAATATCTGCTCACATTTTTGTTACTTTGCTACACTTTTGGGATTACACCTTCTATTTTTTTTGACCATTTTGTTAGTAGGAATCATACATTTTGCATCTAAAAACCTTGGAAATAAATTGGTGATTTCTTTTTCCTACTGATTTCTTTATGATGACTTTTTTCTTATGTTTTTGGAGAGCTTTGATTAGGAGCTCATGTTTGTTATCAATTATGTGATTATTGGGTGACTCTAAGCAACTCTGTATCAATTTTTTTGAATTAGAGAGCTTGTATATGACTGTACCCTTGCTGCCTAAATTTATTCACAGTACCAAACCTTTTCTTCTCTTTTTAAATTGAGAACTTTATTATTCAGGAGATTGTCAATATGAAATCACTCCAGATGTTTTTCTTGAAGCTATATACATATATATGCATATATGTATGTATATACACATACTATTTTTTCTTTTCTATTACAGGAGTTAGCTTTCAGGTCTCCCTCCTTGAAGATATCTCAAGAGTGTTTCCTGATTGCACTTGCAACTTGAGCTACTACCCAGATTCTTTGGTTAATGCAAAGCCTCACAGTCAGCTGAGTTTCCTTAAGGCATACTCAATACATTGCTGGGAACATTCAGCAAAGCTCATTGGTTTTCATTTCATCTCACTTCCAGTTCAGCAGATAGGATCCCACCTCCCCCGCACCCTTATCAGAGGTGCCTTTGATAAGTTCCATTATTTTCTGTGACCTTAGCAAAGCACAGAAAATGAAGTTTCTCAAGTGTGCAGTTGTTTGAAGTAGGAAGGTCATTTGGACTATGATGGGGCATACTTGGATCTTACATTTTTAACTAGCTCTTTCCCATAATCTAACCATGCTTACCAAGAATGAGAATCAGTTGTACAGTGGATGATCAAAATTGTGGATATTCCACTCTGAGGGATCCCTAGGCTGTGTGAAACTATAAACACTGTCATGGATGTGGAGAAGAAGGCATTCCAGTATATTGCTGGTGGGCATGTGAGCTAGTGCAACCATTATGGGAAACAGTATGGAAGATTCCTCAGAACTCTGAAAATAGATCTACCATGTGACCCATCTATCCCACCCCTGGAGATTAACTTAAAAGAAATCAAAACAGCATATGAAAGAGTTGTCCTTATCTATATGCTTGCTGCAGCTCAGTATACAGTAGCTAAGATATGCCATCGACCCAGATGTCCATCAACTGATGACTGTACTCAACTCTGAAAAGAATGAAATGCTGCCTTTTGCAATAGCATGGATGCAGTGTTACACTTAATGAAATAAATTAGTCCCCAAAAGACAAGAAGGTTTTAACTGATTTATAATAACTAATACAGAGTGCACCAAAAAACGCAGGAGGTCACTGTTGCGGCATTGCATTTTAAGACAACGCCTGAGCTGCTGGCATCGTACATAGGTGCCAATTTGCATCCCAACTGTTCTATTTCCCATCCAGCTCCTTACTAATGTGACTGGGAAGGCAGCTGAAGAAGGCCTAAGTGCTTGAGGAGATTCTGGATTCAGCCTGTTCCAGCCCCATCTGCTGTGATCATTTAATGATCACATTTAATGTAATCATTTAATATATGAGCCAGAAGATGGAAGATCTCTTGCTCATCCTCTCTCTGTAACTATTTTTCAAATAAATTAAATTTTTGAAGAAGTGCATATGAGCAAAATTGATATTAGAGATTTGATTATTGTGGGGTTGGCTCGTTGGCTCAACTGGCTAATTCTCCAACTCCAAGCACAGGCATCTCACATGGGCACTGATTCATGTTTCAGCTGCTCTACTTCCTATCCCACTTCCTGATTATGGCCTGGGAAAGAGGTGGAGGATGGCCCGATGTCTTTGATCCTGCACCCTTGTGGGAGACCTGGAAAAAGCTCCTGACTCCTGGTTTCAGATTAGCTTAGTTCAGCAGTTGTGGCCACTTGGGGAGTGAACTAGTGCATGGAAGATCTGTCTCTCTGTTTCTCATTCTCTCTGCAAATCTGCCTTTCCAATAAGAATAAACAAATCTAAAAAAAAAAAAAAACCCGAGAGATTTGATTATTGTTTACAGCCCTTGGCTATACTTTTGAGGAACAGTGGTTTTTCTACTTACTACTTGTTAATTCCTTTATTTGTTGTGATTATAAAGTAAGCTGAGATTTATGCCATTGCAAAAATTAAAAGAAGTAATGGGAAAGGAAGATAGGGTGGGAATGTGGGTGGCAGGGAGGGTAGGTTGGCAAGTATCATTATGTCCAAATCTGCATATATGAAATACCTAAAAATTGTTCATCTTATATAAATATTTTAAAAAAGTAGGCATGCAATAAAAAGAATGTTTCTCATCATGAAATGTGCTATTAGCTGGAGCTTTTTTGGATGAATGTTCTTTATTTTTGTAAGATTTATTATTTGAAAGACTGAGTGATGGAAAGAGAGAAGGAAAATGAAGAAAAAGAGGGGGATTCCATCAGTTGTTTCGCTGTCCAAATTCCCACCAACAGTTAAGGATGTGCCAGCCTGAGACTCAGATCCAGGAACTTTTTTTTTTTTTTCCCCAGTCAATTTTTTATTTTATATAACCATACTAGTTTTCAATCTTTGCTTATACTTTCCATGTCAGGATACATTTAAATATCAGAAAGCTAAACTTGTACTAAAAAAACTATACTACTGTGACAACATGGGAACAGATAGAGGGCAAGGAAAACAGGAGACAAACGGCGCTGGGGAGCAAGGAATCCCTACGCCTCCAAAATTCCATTGTGGAAAACAATGATCTTTGTAATTGGAAATAAATAAAAGTACGTTATTTTGGTGCAAAAATGTTTTTGAAATGCATACTTTTCATAGTCCGTTTTTGTGAACATTTGGAAGACCATTACGTATTTTCACTAAGAAATAATTATCTTTAATTGTCCACAAACTTTTTGAAGTGTTCATGTAGATACATACCTCATTCCTTTTAATAGCTGAAGATTATCCAAAGTCTGCATGGAAAATTTTATTCAATTTGTTTCCTTGTAAAAAGTTACCTTTGTCAGTCAACAGTAAGATTCAAGAGCAGTTACCTGGATTGCAAGCAGAGCGGACGAGACACAAACTGGGGCCCATATGGGATGCTGGCGCTACAGTTTTCATTTTCTATGAAATGCCTTTTGGTCCATACCTGTTGAGTTCACAGAAGCCAAATTTTAAGATCCCTAATTTCATAAATGTTACACAATGGTGAGGACCAGGTGCTTCCTTCCTAATGCATGTACGACACTAGACAGAAGTGCTCTGAGAACAAGAGAAAGAAGATGGACGACATTCTGGAACTGATGCTCTGCATAAGTCTCAAGGGATTTTTACCCTCAATATTTCTGTTTGTACTGATATTCTTTCTGATTTACCTATCAGTTACCAACTAATGTCTAAAATCTCTTACTTATTCATCACTATCTCATCACAGATTCATCAATATCTGATCCAGGAACTTTTTTACTGGTCTTCCACCATGTGTAGCTGGAAGCCAAGCACTTGGGTCATCTTTTACTGCTTTCTAAGGCACATTAGAAGCTATGTAACTAGGCCTAGGATACTCCCTGACACTGGATGCTGGTATCACAGACAGTGGCTTAATATACTGTACCACAGTACTCAACCTAGATATTCTTTAGTAAATTTAGGAAGTTATTGCATATTTAGAATCCATTTTTAAAAATAGTGAATTCATGTTGGAGTTTTTCAAATGTTTTTTGGCTTCTATTGATTTGATCATGATATGATCATGATCTTTCTTATGTGGATTTTGCTGAGGTGAAGTATATTGCCAGGTTTTCAAATATTGAACCACCTCGCATACATGAAGTGAATCCAAACTAGGTTGTATACATTTTATCTGATTTGCTAATAGCGAGAGGTTTATTCAGGTTGGTAATTTTTCATTCTTGTAGTATTTTTGTCTGATTAACGCTGATCCTCAATGAATGAATTACAAAGTTCCTTCTGCTTATAATTTCTGGGAGAGATTTTTAAAAATTGGTGTTTTCTTTTCCTATATATGTTTGGTGAGATCATCTGGCTTGTTACCCTCTGTTTTGTTAGGTTATTAATTGCTAATCAAACTTTATAAATATAGGCCTAACTTATCTGGCTTTTTTTGGTGATTTTTGGTAGAATTTTGCTTTTTACAGAATTGGTTTTCATTCTAGTTGTCAAGTGTGTGGGCTGAGAACTAGTTGCTCATATTATTTCTTTATATAATTTTAATCTCTACAGAATGTAGTGATGATTCCTATTTAATCTCTGATATTAGTCATTTGTGTCTTTTTTGTTGGCTTAGCTGGCTAGAAGCTTATCAATTTTTTTTCTTTTTTAAAGAATTAGTATTGATTTTGTCCGCTTTCTGTATTGACTTCCTGTTTTAAACTTCAATAATTTGTTTTCTAGATTTAGCATTTTTGACTTGTTTTGCATTGAATTTATCTTCCTTTTCTCATATATTGATTTTAAAACCTTTTCTATTATGCATGTATTTTTTAAAGATTTATTATTATTATTTTTTTACAAAGTCACAAATACAGAGAGGAGGAGAGACATAGAGGAAGATCTTCCCTCTGATGGTTCACTCCCCAAGTGACCACAACGGCTGGAGCTGAGCCAATCCAAAGGCAAGAGCCAGGAGCTCTTCCGGGTTTCCCACTCGCCTGCAGGGTCCCAAGGCTTTGGACCATCCTTGACTGCTTTCCCAGACCACAGTCAGGGAGCTGTATGGGAAGCGGGGCCACTAGAATCAGAACCGGAGACCATGTGGGATCCCAGAACATTCAAGGTGAGGACTTTAACCACTATGCTACCACTCCGGGCCCAATGCATGTATTTTGTGGTAAATATTTTCCTGTAGGCTGCACTTTTGCTGCATTCCAAAAGCTTTGAGGTCTACTTGAAATTTATATTATTTCTTTTTTTTTTTGAAATTTATATTATTTCATTATATTCAGGTATGTTGAGGAAATTCAGTCATTTTTTTTGTTGTTGTTGTTAAATTCTCTTTCCAGAGTTGACATAAATTTTCTTCGTGGTTTCACCTTTGCTAGGAAATGATTTTACAAGACCCCAGATTTTGTCTAAATATATAAGCTTAATCCATTCCAATAATTTAACAAGAATTCAATTGTTTTTTTAAAGTACATGCTTCATTACTAGAGGGTTGAGTCAGATAAACACTTTTTTTTGAGATCTTGGGAACAATATTTGCTTTATATGGTTTATCAGAATAGATATTCTATTCTCATTTTGATTTTAAATTACGTGAATCTTGGTATTTAGCTAGAAATGATTAGTCTGATCTTCCCTGGGCTGGGGTCGCTGAGACTGGGTGATGCTATTCATGGTTATTCAGTTTATGCTACTGAATCCTGCCACTGACTTAATTCATTATCTGATTTCTTAGCCTGATCAGGACCTGGTATTCACCCTGTCTGAGCTGAGTGCCACCTCACCTTTTGCTAATGCTATGAACCTTTTCAATTCTAAATCATTTTAAAAAAATTCTACTTTGGGCCTGGCGGTGTGGCCTAGCGGCTAAAGTCCTCGCCTTGAACGCCCCGGGATCCCATATGGGCGCCGGTTCTAATCCCAGCAGCTACACTTCCCATCCAGCTCCCTGCTTGTGGCCTGGGAAAGCAGTTGAGGACGGCCCAGTGCTTTGGGACCCTGCACCCGCGTGGGAGACCCGGAAGAGGTTCCAGGTTCCCAGCTTTGGATAGGCACACATCGGCCCGTTGTGGCTCACTTGGGGAGTGAATCATCGGACGGAAGATCTTCCTCTCTGTCTCTCCTCCTCTGTGTATATCTGGCTGAAATTTAAAAAAATGAAAAAAAATTCTACTTTTGGTTTAGCATTGCCCCAAGCCTGTGTGGTAGAATTATTTGTCTCTCAGATCAAAAGCCCACTTATGGGTGCCTGAATGTTAATTCAGCCATATTCTGTGTTCCTATCCAAAAGTTTTGAGAACTATTGAGTACTTTTCATGCTATGCAACAGCTGAGAATATCCTTGTGTTATCAGCTCAGGTCCTTTCCCTATTTCCAAGGAGTATGGCGGTTTTCTTTGATGGGATTGCTTCACACTGACATGATTCCGTGCCTTCCCAAATGGGATACTGAGTAGAAACTCAAGACAGAGAATGTGGTAAATGGCATTCACAGGACCTATAGCTCAGTATTTTCTATGGTAATGCTATAAAAGGTATAATATTTTTAAAAGTGTTTTAACATATTTTACTCAGTTGATGCAATACTTGGATTTCTGCCCAAAGATGAAAGAAGACAGAAGTTGGAATCCCTGTTTAGCTTTGCTCTGTTTTTATCCTTTAATCCAAAACTCACAGTGCCAGAAGGGAAAGATTTATTATATTCCTTTTATTATAACTTCCTTTATATTAAATTCAATGGTCAAACTGACATGCTGTCTTTTGAAAAATTCTAAGTGAACATAGAATTAGTAGGAAAAACTTTATTTCTCTTAATATATTTGTTTTAAACTGACTTTAAAACCTAAAAGTAGTTTCGAAGTTATTTTAAGATTGCAGTTTTAATTCTATTTTTTGAGTTTTGAGGGATTTTTTGTATAATTTAAAAAATTTAATTTTAGGCAACAAACTTCTGAACTGTAAAGAAAACCTTCAAGAAAGAGGCAACCAACAGAATGTGAGGAAATACTTAAAAAGTCTGCAGTTGATAGAGAATTAATATCCAGTATCTGAAGAGCTCAGCACTCAACCACAAAACAAATAATACAATTAAGAAATGAGCAAAGGACATGAATAGGCAATTTTCAAATAATGAAATACAAAACAGCAACAAATGGGCACATGAAAAAAAATGCTCAGGATCATTAGTCATTAGGGAAATAGAACCAAAACCACAATCAGAATTCACTTTACCAGAGGTGGAGTAGCTATTATCTGAAAATCACACACAGACAGACACACAGACACAGACACACACACACACACACACACACACAGAGAGCATTAAATGCTGGTGAAAGTATGAGGAACAAGGTACCCTAATTCACTATTGGTTGGAAGGTAAATCAGTAAAACCATTATGGAGACAGCTTGGAGATGTCTCAGACATACAAAAATAAAGTTACCATATGACCCAGCCATACAACTCCTGAGAATTTACTCAAACAAAATGCAATCAGCATATGAGAATTATTTGTACTCCCATGTTTACCACAACATGATTATAATAGTTAAGACATAGAATCAATCCAGATGTCCATCAACAAATAACTGGACAAAGAAAATGGGTATATATACTATATATATATTCACAGAGAGAGAGAGAGAGAGAGAGAGAGAGAGAGACGTTCAATGCATTGGTTCACTCCTCAAATGCCATGACAGCAAGGACTTAAGCAGATTGAAGCCAGAAACTAGAAACTCATTCTTGGTCTCCCATGATTATGGACAAGGGTCCAACTAACCAAGGTATCACCTACTGTCTCTGATAGCGTACATTTTGGGAGATCTTAAATCAGAAGTGAAGCTGGTACTCAAACCTAGGCACTCTAATATGGGACTTGGATAACACCCACAGCATCTTCTTGTTTTAAACACATTTTTATGTATTTGAAGTACAAAGTTATAAAGGGGGAGGGGGAGAGAGAGAGAGAAAGAGAGAGATTCCATCCTCTGGTTCACTTCCTCATGGCCACAATGACTAGGGCTGGACCAGGTGGAGACATTGAGACAGGAGCTTCATCTTAATCTTCCATATGGGTATATGGACCCAAGTAATTGGTCCAACTGCTACTACTTTCCAAAGCAATTTAGCAGGAAACTGGAGTGGAAGCGGAGCAGCTGGGACTTGAACCAGTGCTCACATGGAATTCCAGTGCTGCAGGTAGTGGCTATCCAATTATCATAACAGGTACCTGTTAAACACTACAGTCATTCTACTAATAGAGTTCATTGAGTAACACACTATTTTTTTTAAAGATTTATTTTTATTACAAAGTCAGATATATAGAGAGAGGAGGAGAGACAGAGAGGAAGATCTTCCATCCGATGATTCACTCCCCAAGTGAGCCGCAATGGGCCGGTGCTGTGCCGATCCGATGCTGGGAACCAGGAACCTCTCCCAGGTCTCCCACGCGGGTGCAGTGTCCCAATGCATTGGGCCATCCTCGACTGCTTTCCCAGGCCACAAGCAGGGAGCTGGATGGGAAGTGGAGCTGCTGGGATTAGAACCGGCGCCCATATGGGATCCCGGGGCATTCAAGGCGAGGACTTTAGCTGCTAGACCAAGGCGCTGGGCCCCATAACATACTATTTTAAAACTAATTTTTGGATTCAGGTCTGGAAGATTTTAACAGAAAATTGAATGAAAAATTAATAATATTACACCTATATCCAAATTTGGCATACAAGTTGCCATACAGTTAGGTGGCCTGTCCATGAAGTATAATCTTCACTTGACCCATTTTACCTGTTGAGGAAATGCCCTTAGCAATCAGACCAAAGTTTTGTCCCCACTTCCTAAAGGAAGTTCTGGGACTCCTTTCATCTTAAGTTGGTTTGATGATTGAGCAAGATACATGCTGTTCTTGCATCAGGAACAGCAGTGTTAATTCATTTATGCCAAATAATTTTGCAGACCCCCAGGATGAGATCCCTAGATGGTTACTTGTTGCGAAGTCACTGATCTGAGGATTTTTTTTTTTTGGTCCATTTTGTAGGAGCAAGGAACATTGTAGAAAGTTCTACTTATTTATATTTGCTCATAGGAACCCCACGAATTGCTGTTTTTAAATTTTGATAATCTTTGCATAGTTGATTAGCGCAAAATGAGTCAAGGGCTACAGGAAAGTAAGACCATTGTTTCCACATTATTGTTTTTTTCTGTATCTGGGGTAACGGGGGAGACAAAAGGAAAAGCCCCACTCAGCCTCCCACCATCCCAGGTCCCCAACATGGAGCATGCTCCGAGGGCACTGCTCAAGTTGTTTTGATAATTCAACACTTCTGAATTACTGCCAATCTTGCCATTCCAAACACGATGAAATCTCTCCAGAATCCATTGGCTGACATAGTCCACCTTAGAGTCTGTTTGCCCAGTTATTCACTGCCAACTCTTGACTGGGGTAGATGATTGGTTTGTTCTGTCCTCTGTTGCAATACCAGGTGTCCTCTGAAGGTCCTCTTTTGTGGTACCAGGTGTCCACTGCAGATTCCAATGGACACCTGAGAGAGAGAGAGAGAGAGAGAGAGAGAGAGAGAGAGAGAGAGTCTTAACTAGGAGAGAGTCTTTACTATACATATATAACTTTATTTTAATTTTGTAATGTTCCCATAGGCCTCCGATTGGGATGGAAAGGGTCAGGTGTGGGGAAGCAAGAGGAATGTCTCCATGGTCCATGGCCCGGGCAAGGGAATTTGAGAGAGGGTACAACACTTCTTGTTAGACCACATAATACAGTTTTTATTCCAAGGACTACTTTTCTTATTTTATTTATTTTCTCTGTTTAAAATATTTAGTTATTTGAGATGCCGTGAGTTAGAGAAAGTGTGTGCTCCCATCTTCTAGTTCATTCTTCAAATGCCCTTAATGACAATAAGCCAGACCAAAGCCAAGGCCAGGAACCCAAGGCAGAAGGCACAGGTTTTAGACTGTGAATATTACCACATAGAAAATGAAACAGCCTGGGCAGCATGGTAGCATAGCAAGTAAACCTGTTTGCTGTGACACTTGTCTCATGTGGGCACTGGTTCAGTTCCAGGTGGCTGCAGTTCCAAGCCAGCTTCCTGCTAATATCCTGAGGAAGGCAGTGGTGCTGGCCTAATTATTTTGCTCCCTACCATCCACATGGGAGACCTAGATAGAGCTCCTGCTTCCTGGCTTTTACCTAGCTCAGTCCTGGCCTTCATAGCCATCTGTGGAGCAAATCAATGGATGGAACATCTCTGTCTCTCCCTCTTTCTCTGTAATTCTTTCAAACAAGCAAATAAATGTTTAGAAGTAAAACAAGGATCATGACTGGGTGAAAGCAGACCACCTGAGATAGATGAGTTACTGAAGGCTGATACAAGAAACCAGACAGGTGTATGTAATCCTCATGGGAAGAGTGTTGTAGGAAGGGCAAGGAGAACATAGCAAGGTTACAAGAGGTCTCACCACACCGCAAAAATAGGACAGAATGTGGAGAGAATGAGTTCAGAGAACAGAGCCAAAGACCACTGAAGCGCCAGAGTGGGCATGGGATTTGAAGGTTCAATTTTCATTGAAGTTTCTACTTTTGAGCTATTGGAGAGCTTTTATTTGATTTGTGACAGATCACTCTAGTTGTCAGTGGGAGAGTAGGTTGTGAGATGTAAAAACTCAGTGTGATCAGGTAAAATACTATTACAGTAACCTCAGCAAGGAATATTGGAGGCTTCATCTGCTTGGTACCAGTGGAGAGGATAGTAGGAATTCACATTCAAGTAGTGTTCTAGCTAGCATTCCCTGGAAGTGAAGCTATATTGCAATAGGCATCTCTATTCCTGAATGATAAGAAGGACTTCCAATAAAAGAGTTAAACATACATTGACATCAAGATACTAAATTTTTCTACCTTTGTCTATACCTGCAGTTTCATGGCACCGTTAAATAGCAGAATGTTTAACTAGTAACTGTTAATAAAGGACTACAGTACAGCAATAATAAGGGGGGGGGAATGGTAGGATGAAATAAAAGGGAGAGAAAGGTGGAATCCTTATCCTTATAAAGTTGCATCATGAAAAATAGTAAAAAAAACTTATGAGTTGTTATTAATTGGATGTGAGTGGTGAAGAAAGGAATAGATGATGGCCCTTGCATTTTTGCTTTGGGTAAGTGGAGTACTGCGTAACTAAATTGAGAACGGCGGTGCAGTCATGTCCATTTCTTATGCATGTGCACTACAGGGAAATCCAGACCCATTACATATTGTTTCTGTAGTTTCTAGAAATTGTTACAAAACACACTAAACACAAAAGTGCAGAATCTATTACTCCACTCTTCCTTCTCAAGTATCATTGCTTTCCTGCTATTTCAAGGATTGATTTCTCCACTTTAAAATAATAAATGCATTGTTAGCTAAATATAAATCTAGATAATTTATGACTCAGTCTCTCTCTCTCTCTCTCTCTTTCATACACACACCACACACACACAGCCATATGTATGCATAGATATCTTTTGAATCTTTTCTTTGACAAAATATTTACTTATTTTAGAGTAGCCTGTTATGGCACAGTATGGGCTGAGTGGGAGCCACAAACTTGTAAGACAATTTGAATTTCTCATATGAGTGGTATCAATGCAATTGTTTGAATCTGGAGACAGGAATCTGGGGATAGAATCCAGAGTTGACACTCAGATATTTTAATTGTTCCCCTAATTTCCAAGCTAAAAGCCCACCCTTTGAATTTTTCTTTCATAAGTACTGCAGGTTATTTTGTCAGGTTATCTCTTTTTAAAAAATAGTTATTTATTTTTTATTGGAAAAGTAGATTTACAGAGAAAAGATACAGAGAGAAAGATCTTCCATCTGCCGATTCACTCCCCAAGTGGCCGCAAAGATGGAGCTGAGCCGATTTGAAGCCAGGAGCCAGGAGTTTCTTCAGGGTTTTCCATGTGAGTGCAAGATCCTAAGAACATTGATCATCTTCTATTCTATTCGCAGGATACAAATAATGAGTTGGATGGGAATGGGGCAGCCAGGACATGAATTGGTGCCCATGTGGGTGTGTGCAAGCCACTGAACCATCACATTGGCCCTCTCAAGTCATCTTATAGGGTTACCTTTTCCAGAGTCTACATATGACATGAACTAAAGATGTCTCAGCTATTTACTTTTGTAGTCTAAAATCAATCTTGTGTTAAATCTTTTTATTCAAACTTATTTTACATGCAGTTAATGTTTTTACAATGCTCGTTCAGTACTTATTGCTTATTTTGTGTTTTTTAACATTTTGCTTAAAATTCTTTGATTAACATGATACTTGTCATTTAATGGGAGAATAATGTGATTCTTCAATACATATACATGACACTTAAGTAAGAACTTGTCAATCCTTCTCTGGTGAAAGCTATCCTATGGCTATTCTCATCTCAGTGCAAAGCTCTGATCTTCCTTGGGTGGAGGACTGGGTGGTACAATCTGTCAAAAACTTCAAGAGCAACCTCTCTTGAAGGTAGGGAACAGTAGGGTTCAAAGGGGTGTAACTGGAAGTCAAAGTTGGGACACATAAAGATTCAAAGAGGCATAACAAGAAGTCACAGTCAGAACACAGTGAGGTTCAACTGGAAGGTGCAGAACTATTCTTTCCTAAAAGTCTTTCCCTTTCTTTTGGCCTGCAATATAGTCCCAATGCTGTCTGGTAGCAAAAGATAAGCTGTTCTGAGTTAGAGAGGTGCATACTGTGAATCATGGAGCAGAAAGAAAGAAGAAACTTGGACATTGATGATGTTGTGAAGCCCCTGTTTCGTAGCCCTCAGGACTAAGATTGTTTCTAGGTGAATACACGTGCTCTGGAGATTGTCAGCTAGTTGGTGATCCACTTCTGTTCTCATAGATGAATCTTTTGTCTACTGACTCACTCCCTGTGAAAGCCCACAAGAGCAGAGGCTGGCCCAAGCTGAAGCCAGGAGCTAGAAGTTCCATACAGAGTCCCCAGGTGGATGGCGGGTCTCCAAGTACTAGTGCTACCATTGGCTGCCTCCCAGGTAGATGGATCAGTAGTGGAGCAGCCAAGACTAGAATCAGTATTCCAGTATGGGACATGAATATTCAAGCTGGGTGGCTCAGCCCTTAACCAACACACAATTTTAGAATAAAAACCTATTTTAATCCTTTAGAAATGTAATTTTTACAATTATATATGTACATATATATATGCTTCAAAAAGTTTGTGGAAAAGTTGGTTAAAATATATTCCATATTTTTTGTAAACATTGTAAAGACTGCCTAAAGTACCCTGTTAATATTTTTTTTTTGTGCATACTTGCACTATTCTTCAGGATATGCCACCTGCATCAGTATACCTTTATTAATTGGAATGTACATTCTATGCATGAACACAGAAAACATTATATTCTATTAATGAACACAGGAAGTATTATATGAAGACATGTATTTAATAATTAGAATTGAAATAACTTTAAAATATATTGGATGAACAAGAACAAAGTGTTAAAAGCACAAATCATTCGCTTTGCTCAGTGTGTGCACAAATATACAATGATCTGTAATAGTTTTTATTCACAGATAATTTATCATTAACTTAATATAATTGTCTAAAGTTACCTGAACTGAGGGTAGCTACAGCTTTCAATGTATTACAGTGTGTATTTGTTCACTGGTTTGAATGTTTTTGAGTGACAAGTGTAGTGCAATGCAGAATAAAGAAAACAGAGGAAACAGAACATCATTTACACTTAACTAAATTCTAAATGTTGAATACATGAGAACTAAAGACTTGAAGTTATTTCCCAGAACAATGCTTTCTTAACAAAATAAACTTGAGACCACCACTTAACTGCAAGGAGAAGCCAACAAAGATGGCAGTCATTAATAATCCTAAATAAACATTGTTTTAAAGTGTCTGATTGACACTGTTAGCCTGAATTTTGTCCTCCTCTTAGAAATGTGCCTCAGATTGATACCATACGCCTGCATAATTTATGTCTGCCTTTTTGTAATTTAATATCTGTGAGCAGAAATTGATACAAAAATTTTAAACCTAAATAGAATACGAAGTAACCATGGGGATATTTTCTGAATATTCTTCAACTTTGAATGTAAAGAATTTAGTCCTTTTGTCCATCAAGAGTGTCTCAGTGATTTGAAATACTGGTCATTTTTTAATGAACTGAAGCTACACAGAGGTAATTCAAAGTTTGCTTCTTAACAAATGCTATCCATGTTAGTTTCTTCAGCGGTATAGATTTTCATGGTAAATATTAGTCAATACTGCTTACTTATCCAAAAAAAGCAGCTGTAAAAGCAAACTTGGTATTTTTACATTAAATTTCTAATGATTGATATGGGTTGACTAATGCTGTCAACATTTTACGTCAGTCATGCCTTTTATACTATTCCTCTTACATTTACACATATTTGTTTATGTTTTATCGTTTCACACATTTCATAGACTTATTTAAGAAAAGACAGGGGTACCTGTAATTATCATGTAATATTGACCTGAAGTGAGCCACAGACTGCCATATATACTAAGAGTTGGCTTGATCTGTAAAGATATTGTATATTGGCAATTTTAAAGCTTAAAAGTCTCAGTATATTCAATGTAATGAATAGTTACAGTATATTCAATGTAATGAATGAATATCCAATATGGGCTTAGTGTTGGATGAAAGTGAGACAATTAAGCATAGATTTCCAGGTTAAATGTTCACTAGTCCTGAACATTATAAACCCTTAGCAAGAAATATTAAGGCATTATGTTAAGTCTAAAGCATATTTAGTTCTAATGTTGGTTTAGCAGCCAATTGTTACAAAAATGACGGTTGTTCTCTACAACATTAACGTGTTGAGGAGAAATGTGACAAGCGTGGTGATGCGGCAATTTAAGCAACTGATTAGAATATTTACATTCTATATTGGTGAATTAATTCAATTCCTGGCTTCTTTGCTTCCAATCTGGCTTCCTGCTATTGTGTCTTGGGAGGCAACAGATGATAATTCAAGCGGTCTAGCACTGTAAACTACATAGGAGACTCACATGAAGTTTCTTACTCTGATTTCACCCTGTCCCAGACCTGGCATCTAGGAAGTGAACCAACAGGTGGTATATTTTCTCTTTCTTGCATATCATATGTATTCTCTCGCTTTCTCTCATTTCCCTGTCTGCCTTTTA